>NW_028244280.1:0-470568 GCF_964263255.1 Lissotriton vulgaris | reverse complement strand
TGAAGCATGACGTAATGGGAGGGTGTTATCTCTTTTGTCGAAAATCAGCCGTTTTTGCTCGAACATTAAATGCCTCCAAATGGTATTTAATTAACTTCCCGAGCCCCTGGAAGCATGAAAATCACTTTAAACATGCTAATTTTAGCTCTAACACTGATGATCCACCTACAAATGTGAACTGACGTTCAAAAATAAAACATTTGAAAACGGACCATTTTCCACATTTCTGAAGCATGACGTAATGGGGGGGTGTTATCTCTTTTGTCGAAAATCAGCCGTTTTTGCTCGAACATTAAATGCCTCCAAATGGTATTTAATTAACTTCCCGGGGTGAAGAAACCCTTTTTGAGAACTCAGAGTGAGTAAATTGGCCATTTTCATGCACTTTTAACCATTCCATAAATCTTGTGTTTTGGGCCCCTGGAAGCATGAAAATCACTTTAAACATGCTAATTTTAGCTCTAACACTGATGATCCACCTACAAATGTGAACTGACGTTCAAAAATAAAACATTTGAAAACGGACCATTTTCCACATTTCTGAAGCATGACGTAATGGGGGGGTGTTATCTCTTTTGTCGAAAATCAGCCGTTTTTGCTCGAACATTAAATGCCTCCAAATGGTATTTAATTAACTTCCCGAGCCCCTGGAAGCATGAAAATCACTTTAAACATGCTAATTTTAGCTCTAACACTGATGATCCACCTACAAATGTGAACTGACGTTCAAAAATAAAACATTTGAAAACGGACCATTTTCCACATTTCTGAAGCATGACGTAATGGGGGGGTGTTATCTCTTTTGTCGAAAATCAGCCGTTTTTGCTCGAACATTAAATGCCTCCAAATGGTATTTATTTCACTTCCCGGGGTGAAGAAACCCTTTTTGAGAACTCAGAGTGAGTAAATTGGCCATTTTCATGCACTTTTAACCATTCCATAAATCTTGTGTTTTGGGCCCCTGGAAGCATGAAAATCACTTTAAACATGCTAATTTTAGCTCTAACACTGATGATCCACCTACAAATGTGAACTGACGTTCAAAAATAAAACATTTGAAAACGGACCATTTTCCACATTTCTGAAGCATGACGTAATGGGGGGGTGTTATCTCTTTTGTCGAAAATCAGCCGTTTTTGCTCGAACATTAAATGCCTCCAAATGGTATTTAATTAACTTCCCGAGCCCCTGGAAGCATGAAAATCACTTTAAACATGCTAATTTTAGCTCTAACACTGATGATCCACCTACAAATGTGAACTGACGTTCAAAAATAAAACATTTGAAAACGGACCATTTTCCACATTTCTGAAGCATGACGTAATGGGGGGGGTGTTATCTCTTTTGTCGAAAATCAGCCGTTTTTGCTCGAACATTAAATGGCTCCAAATGGTATTTAATTAACTTCCCGGGGTGAAGAAACCCTTTTTGAGAACTCAGAGTGAGTAAATTGGCCATTTTCATGCACTTTTAACCATTCCATAAATCTTGTGTTTTGGGCCCCTGGAAGCATGAAAATCACTTAAAACATGCTAATTTTAGCTCTAACACTGATGATCCACCTACAAATGTGAACTGACGTTCAAAAATAAAACATTTGAAAACGGACCATTTTCCACATTTCTGAAGCATGACGTAATGGGGGGGTGTTATCTCTTTTGTCGAAAATCAGCAGTTTTTGCTCGAACATTAAATGCCTCCAAATGGTATTTAATTAACTTCCCGAGCCCCTGGAAGCATGAAAATCACTTTAAACATGCTAATTTTAGCTCTAACACTGATGATCCACCTACAAATGTGAACTGACGTTCAAAAATAAAACATTTGAAAACGGACCATTTTCCACATTTCTGAAGCATGACGTAATGGGGGGGTGTTATCTCTTTTGTCGAAAATCAGCCGTTTTTGCTCGAACATTAAATGCCTCCAAATGGTATTTAATTAACTTCCCGAGCCCCTGGAAGCATGAAAATCACTTTAAACATGCTAATTTTAGCTCTAACACTGATGATCCACCTACAAATGTGAACTGACGTTCAAAAATAAAACATTTGAAAACGGACCATTTTCCACATTTCTGAAGCATGACGTAATGGGGGGGTGTTATCTCTTTTGTCGAAAATCAGCCGTTTTTGCTCGAACATTAAATGCCTCCAAATGGTATTTAATTAACTTCCCGGGGTGAAGAAACCCTTTTTGAGAACTCAGAGTGAGTAAATTGGCCATTTTCATGCACTTTTAACCATTCCATAAATCTTGTGTTTTGGGCCCCTGGAAGCATGAAAATCACTTTAAACATGCTAATTTTAGCTCTAACACTGATGATCCACCTACAAATGTGAACTGACGTTCAAAAATAAAACATTTGAAAACGGACCATTTTCCACATTTCTGAAGCATGACGTAATGGGGGGGTGTTATCTCTTTTGTCGAAAATCAGCCGTTTTTGCTCGAACATTAAATGCCTCCAAATGGTATTTAATTAACTTCCCGAGCCCCTGGAAGCATGAAAATCACTTTAAACATGCTAATTTTAGCTCTAACACTGATGATCCACCTACAAATGTGAACTGACGTTCAAAAATAAAACATTTGAAAACGGACCATTTTCCACATTTCTGAAGCATGACGTAATGGGGGGGTGTTATCTCTTTTGTCGAAAATCAGCCGTTTTTGCTCGAACATTAAATGCCTCCAAATGGTATTTATTTCACTTCCCGGGGTGAAGAAACCCTTTTTGAGAACTCAGAGTGAGTAAATTGGCCATTTTCATGCACTTTTAACCATTCCATAAATCTTGTGTTTTGGGCCCCTGGAAGCATGAAAATCACTTTAAACATGCTAATTTTAGCTCTAACACTGATGATCCACCTACAAATGTGAACTGACGTTCAAAAATAAAACATTTGAAAACGGACCATTTTCCACATTTCTGAAGCATGACGTAATGGGGGGGTGTTATCTCTTTTGTCGAAAATCAGCCGTTTTTGCTCGAACATTAAATGCCTCCAAATGGTATTTATTTAACTTCCCGAGCCCCTGGAAGCATGAAAATCACTTTAAACATGCTAATTTTAGCTCTAACACTGATGATCCACCTACAAATGTGAACTGACGTTCAAAAATAAAACATTTGAAAACGGACCATTTTCCACATTTCTGAAGCATGACGTAATGGGGGGGGTGTTATCTCTTTTGTCGAAAATCAGCCGTTTTTGCTCGAACATTAAATGGCTCCAAATGGTATTTAATTAACTTCCCGGGGTGAAGAAACCCTTTTTGAGAACTCAGAGTGAGTAAATTGGCCATTTTCATGCACTTTTAACCATTCCATAAATCTTGTGTTTTGGGCCCCTGGAAGCATGAAAATCACTTAAAACATGCTAATTTTAGCTCTAACACTGATGATCCACCTACAAATGTGAACTGACGTTCAAAAATAAAACATTTGAAAACGGACCATTTTCCACATTTCTGAAGCATGACGTAATGGGGGGGTGTTATCTCTTTTGTCGAAAATCAGCAGTTTTTGCTCGAACATTAAATGCCTCCAAATGGTATTTAATTAACTTCCCGAGCCCCTGGAAGCATGAAAATCACTTTAAACATGCTAATTTTAGCTCTAACACTGATGATCCACCTACAAATGTGAACTGACGTTCAAAAATAAAACATTTGAAAACGGACCATTTTCCACATTTCTGAAGCATGACGTAATGGGGGGGTGTTATCTCTTTTGTCGAAAATCAGCCGTTTTTGCTCGAACATTAAATGCCTCCAAATGGTATTTAATTAACTTCCCGAGCCCCTGGAAGCATGAAAATCACTTTAAACATGCTAATTTTAGCTCTAACACTGATGATCCACCTACAAATGTGAACTGACGTTCAAAAATAAAACATTTGAAAACGGACCATTTTCCACATTTCTGAAGCATGACGTAATGGGGGGGTGTTATCTCTTTTGTCGAAAATCAGCCGTTTTTGCTCGACATCAAATGCCTCCAAATGGTATTTAATTAACTTCCCGGGGTGAAGAAACCCTTTTTGAGAACTCAGAGTGAGTAAATTGGCCATTTTCATGCACTTTTAACCATTCCATAAATCTTGTGTTTTGGGCCCCTGGAAGCATGAAAATCACTTTAAACATGCTAATTTTAGCTCTAACACTGATGATCCACCTACAAATGTGAACTGACGTTCAAAAATAAAACATTTGAAAACGGACCATTTTCCACATTTCTGAAGCATGACGTAATGGGGGGGTGTTATCTCTTTTGTCGAAAATCAGCCGTTTTTGCTCGAACATTAAATGCCTCCAAACGGTATTTAATTAACTTCCCGAGCCCCTGGAAACATGAAAATCACTTTAAACATGCTAATTTTAGCTCTAACACTGATGATCCACCTACAAATGTGAACTGACGTTCAAAAATAAAACATTTGAAAACGGACCATTTTCCACATTTCTGAAGCATGACGTAATGGGGGGGTGTTATCTCTTTTGTCGAAAATCAGCCGTTTTTGCTCGAACATTAAATGCCTCCAAATGGTATTTAATTAACTTCCCGGGGTGAAGAAACCCTTTTTGAGAACTCAGAGTGAGTAAATTGGCCATTTTCATGCACTTTTAACCATTCCATAAATCTTGTGTTTTGGGCCCCTGGAAGCATGAAAATCACTTTAAACATGCTAATTTTAGCTCTAACACTGATGATCCACCTACAAATGTGAACTGACGTTCAAAAATAAAACATTTGAAAACGGACCATTTTCCACATTTCTGAAGCATGACGTAATGGGGGGGTGTTATCTCTTTTGTCGAAAATCAGCCGTTTTTGCTCGAACATTAAATGCCTCCAAATGGTATTTAATTAACTTCCCGGGGTGAAGAAACCCTTTTTGAGAACTCAGAGTGAGTAAATTGGCCATTTTCATGCACTTTTAACCATTCCATAAATCTTGTGTTTTGGGCCCCTGGAAGCATGAAAATCACTTTAAACATGCTAATTTTAGCTCTAACACTGATGATCCACCTACAAATGTGAACTGACGTTCAAAAATAAAACATTTGAAAACGGACCATTTTCCACATTTCTGAAGCATGACGTAATGGGGGGGTGTTATCTCTTTTGTCGAAAATCAGCCGTTTTTGCTCGAACATTAAATGCCTCCAAATGGTATTTATTTCACTTCCCGGGGTGAAGAAACCCTTTTTGAGAACTCAGAGTGAGTAAATTGGCCATTTTCATGCACTTTTAACCATTCCATAAATCTTGTGTTTTGGGCCCCTGGAAGCATGAAAATCACTTTAAACATGCTAATTTTAGCTCTAACTCTGATGATCCACCTACAAATGTGAACTGACGTTCAAAAATAAAACATTTGAAAACGGACCATTTTCCACATTTCTGAAGCATGACGTAATGGGGGGGTGTTATCTCTTTTGTCGAAAATCAGCCGTTTTTGCTCGAACATTAAATGCCTCCAAATGGTATTTAATTAACTTCCCGGGGTGAAGAAACCCTTTTTGAGAACTCAGAGTGAGTAAATTGGCCATTTTCATGCACTTTTAACCATTCCATAAATCTTGTGTTTTGGGCCCCTGGAAGCATGAAAATCACTTTAAACATGCTAATTTTAGCTCTAACACTGATGATCCACCTACAAATGTGAACTGACGTTCAAAAATAAAACATTTGAAAACGGACCATTTTCCACATTTCTGAAGCATGACGTAATGGGGGGGTGTTATCTCTTTTGTCGAAAATCAGCCGTTTTTGCTCGAACATTAAATGCCTCCAAATGGTATTTATTTCACTTCCCGGGGTGAAGAAACCCTTTTTGAGAACTCAGAGTGAGTAAATTGGCCATTTTCATGCACTTTTAACCATTCCATAAATCTTGTGTTTTGGGCCCCTGGAAGCATGAAAATCACTTTAAACATGCTAATTTTAGCTCTAACACTGATGATCCACCTACAAATGTGAACTGACGTTCAAAAATAAAACATTTGAAAACGGACCATTTTCCACATTTCTGAAGCATGACGTAATGGGAGGGTGTTATCTCTTTTGTCGAAAATCAGCCGTTTTTGCTCGAACATTAAATGCCTCCAAATGGTATTTAATTAACTTCCCGAGCCCCTGGAAGCATGAAAATCACTTTAAACATGCTAATTTTAGCTCTAACACTGATGATCCACCTACAAATGTGAACTGACGTTCAAAAATAAAACATTTGAAAACGGACCATTTTCCACATTTCTGAAGCATGACGTAATGGGGGGGTGTTATCTCTTTTGTCGAAAATCAGCCGTTTTTGCTCGAACATTAAATGCCTCCAAATGGTATTTAATTAACTTCCCGGGGTGAAGAAACCCTTTTTGAGAACTCAGAGTGAGTAAATTGGCCATTTTCATGCACTTTTAACCATTCCATAAATCTTGTGTTTTGGGCCCCTGGAAGCATGAAAATCACTTTAAACATGCTAATTTTAGCTCTAACACTGATGATCCACCTACAAATGTGAACTGACGTTCAAAAATAAAACATTTGAAAACGGACCATTTTCCACATTTCTGAAGCATGACGTAATGGGGGGGGTGTTATCTCTTTTGTCGAAAATCAGCCGTTTTTGCTCGAACATTAAATGCCTCCAAATGGTATTTAATTAACTTCCCGAGCCCCTGGAAGCATGAAAATCACTTTAAACATGCTAATTTTAGCTCTAACACTGATGATCCACCTACAAATGTGAACTGACGTTCAAAAATAAAACATTTGAAAACGGACCATTTTCCACATTTCTGAAGCATGACGTAATGGGGGGGGTGTTATCTCTTTTGTCGAAAATCAGCCGTTTTTGCTCGAACATTAAATGGCTCCAAATGGTATTTAATTAACTTCCCGGGGTGAAGAAACCCTTTTTGAGAACTCAGAGTGAGTAAATTGGCCATTTTCATGCACTTTTAACCATTCCATAAATCTTGTGTTTTGGGCCCCTGGAAGCATGAAAATCACTTAAAACATGCTAATTTTAGCTCTAACACTGATGATCCACCTACAAATGTGAACTGACGTTCAAAAATAAAACATTTGAAAACGGACCATTTTCCACATTTCTGAAGCATGACGTAATGGGGGGGTGTTATCTCTTTTGTCGAAAATCAGCCGTTTTTGCTCGAACATTAAATGCCTCCAAATGGTATTTAATTAACTTCCCGAGCCCCTGGAAGCATAAAAATCACTTTAAACATGCTAATTTGAGCTCTAACACTGATGATCCACCTACAAATGTGAACTGACGTTTAAAAATAAAACATTTGAAAACGGACCATTTTCCACATTTCTGAAGCATGACAGAATGGGGGGGTGTTATCTCTTTTGTCGAAAATCAGCCGTTTTTGCTCGAACATTAAATGCCTCCAAATGGTATTTAATTAACTTCCCGAGCCCCTGGAAGCATGAAAATCACTTTAAACATGCTAATTTTAGCTCTAACACTGATGATCCACCTACAAATGTGAACTGACGTTCAAAAATAAAACATTTGAAAACGGACCATTTTCCACATTTCTGAAGCATGACGTAATGGGGGGGTGTTATCTCTTTTGTCGAAAATCAGCCGTTTTTGCTCGAACATTAAATGCCTCCAAATGGTATTTAATTAACTTCCCTAGCCCCTGGAAGCATGAAAATCACTTTAAACATGCTAATTTGAGCTCTAACACTGATGATCCACCTACAAATGTGAACTGACGTTCAAAAATAAAACATTTGAAAACGGACCATTTTCCACATTTCTGAAGCATGACGTAATGGGGGGGGTGTTATCTCTTTTGTCGAAAATCAGCCGTTTTTGCTCGAACATTAAATGCCTCCAAATGGTATTTATTTCACTTCCCGGGGTGAAGAAACCCTTTTTGAGAACTCAGAGTGAGTAAATTGGCCATTTTCATGCACTTTTAACCATTCCATTAATCTTGTGTTTTGGGCCCCTGGAAGCATGAAAATCACTTTAAACATGCTAATTTTAGCTCTAACACTGATGATCCACCTACAAATGTGAACTGACGTTCAAAAATAAAACATTTGAAAACGGACCATTTTCCACATTTCTGAAGCATGACGTAATGGGGGGGTGTTATCTCTTTTGTCGAAAATCAGCCGTTTTTGCTCGAACATTAAATGCCTCCAAATGGTATTTAATTAACTTCCCGAGCCCCTGGAAGCATGAAAATCACTTTAAACATGCTAATTTTAGCTCTAACACTGATGATCCACCTACAAATGTGAACTGACGTTCAAAAATAAAACATTTGAAAACGGACCATTTTCCACATTTCTGAAGCATGACGTAATGGGGGGGTGTTATCTCTTTTGTCGAAAATCAGCCGTTTTTGCTCGAACATTAAATGCCTCCAAATGGTATTTATTTCACTTCCCGAGCCCCTGGAAGCATGAAAATCACTTTAAACATGCTAATTTTAGCTCTAACACTGATGATCCACCTACAAATGTGAACTGACGTTCAAAAATAAAACATTTGAAAACGGACCATTTTCCACATTTCTGAAGCATGACGTAATGGGGGGGTGTTATCTCTTTTGTCGAAAATCAGCCGTTTTTGCTCGAACATTAAATGCCTCCAAATGGTATTTAATTAACTTCCCGAGCCCCTGGAAGCATGAAAATCACTTTAAACATGCTAATTTTAGCTCTAACACTGATGATCCACCTACAAATGTGAACTGACGTTCAAAAATAAAACATTTGAAAACGGACCATTTTCCACATTTCTGAAGCATGACGTAATGGGGGGGTGTTATCTCTTTTGTCGAAAATCAGCCGTTTTTACTCGAACATTAAATGCCTCCAAATGGTATTTAATTAACTTCCCGAGCCCCTGGAAGCATGAAAATCACTTTAAACATGCTAATTTTAGCTCTAACACTGATGATCCACCTACAAATGTGAACTGACGTTCAAAAATAAAATATTTGAAAACGGACCATTTTCCACATTTCTGAAGCATGACGTAATGGGGGGGTGTTATCTCTTTTGTCGAAAATCAGCCGTTTTTGCTCGAACATTAAATGCCTCCAAATGGTATTTAATTAACTTCCCGGGGTGAAGAAACCCTTTTTGAGAACTCAGAGTGAGTAAATTGGCCATTTTCATGCACTTTTAACCATTCCATAAATCTTGTGTTTTGGGCCCCTGGAAGCATGAAAATCACTTTAAACATGCTAATTTTAGCTCTAACACTGATGATCCACCTACAAATGTGAACTGACGTTCAAAAATAAAACATTTGAAAACGGACCATTTTCCACATTTCTGAAGCATGACGTAATGGGGGGGTGTTATCTCTTTTGTCGAAAATCAGCCGTTTTTGCTCGAACATTAAATGCCTCCAAATGGTATTTAATTAACTTCCCGGGGTGAAGAAACCCTTTTTGAGAACTCAGAGTGAGTAAATTGGCCATTTTCATGCACTTTTAACCATTCCATAAATCTTGTGTTTTGGGCCCCTGGAAGCATGAAAATCACTTTAAACATGCTAATTTTAGCTCTAACACTGATGATCCACCTACAAATTTGAACTGACGTTCAAAAATAAAACATTTGAAAACGGACCATTTTCCACATTTCTGAAGCATGACGTAATGGGGGGGTGTTATCTCTTTTGTCGAAAATCAGCCGTTTTTGCTCGAACATTAAATGCCTCCAAATGGTATTTAATTAACTTCCCGGGGTGAAGAAACCCTTTTTGAGAACTCAGAGTGAGTAAATTGGCCATTTTCATGCACTTTTAACCATTCCATAAATCTTGTGTTTTGGGCCCCTGGAAGCATGAAAATCACTTTAAACATGCTAATTTTAGCTCTAACACTGATGATCCACCTACAAATGTGAACTGACGTTCAAAAATAAAACATTTGAAAACGGACCATTTTCCACATTTCTGAAGCATGACGTAATGGGGGGGTGTTATCTCTTTTGTCGAAAATCAGCCGTTTTTGCTCGAACATTAAATGCCTCCAAATGGTATTTAATTAACTTCCCGGGGTGAAGAAACCCTTTTTGAGAACTCAGAGTGAGTAAATTGGCCATTTTCATGCACTTTTAACCATTCCATAAATCTTGTGTTTTGGGCCCCTGGAAGCATGAAAATCACTTTAAACATGCTAATTTTAGCTCTAACACTGATGATCCACCTACAAATTTGAACTGACGTTCAAAAATAAAACATTTGAAAACGGACCATTTTCCACATTTCTGAAGCATGACGTAATGGGGGGGTGTTATCTCTTTTGTCGAAAATCAGCCGTTTTTGCTCGAACATTAAATGCCTCCAAATGGTATTTAATTAACTTCCCGAGCCCCTGGAAGCATGAAAATCACTTTAAACATGCTAATTTTAGCTCTAACACTGATGATCCACCTACAAATGTGAACTGACGTTCAAAAATAAAACATTTGAAAACGGACCATTTTCCACATTTCTGAAGCATGACGTAATGGGGGGGTGTTATCTCTTTTGTCGAAAATCAGCCGTTTTTGCTCGAACATTAAATGCCTCCAAATGGTATTTAATTAACTTCCCGGGGTGAAGAAACCCTTTTTGAGAACTCAGAGTGAGTAAATTGGCCATTTTCATGCACTTTTAACCATTCCATAAATCTTGTGTTTTGGGCCCCTGGAAGCATGAAAATCACTTTAAACATGCTAATTTCAGCTCTAACACTGATGATCCACCTACAAATGTGAACTGACGTTCAAAAATAAAACATTTGAAAACGGACCATTTTCCACATTTCTGAAGCATGACGTAATGGGGGGGTGTTATCTCTTTTGTCGAAAATCAGCCGTTTTTGCTCGAACATTAAATGCCTCCAAATGGTATTTAATTAACTTCCCGAGCCCCTGGAAGCATGAAAATCACTTTAAACATGCTAATTTTAGCTCTAACACTGATGATCCACCTACAAATGTGAACTGACGTTCAAAAATAAAACATTTGAAAACGGACCATTTTCCACATTTCTGAAGCATGACGTAATGGGGGGGTGTTATCTCTTTTGTCGAAAATCAGCCGTTTTTGCTCGAACATTAAATGCCTCCAAATGGTATTTAATTAACTTCCCGGGGTGAAGAAACCCTTTTTGAGAACTCAGAGTGAGTAAATTGGCCATTTTCATGCACTTTTAACCATTCCATAAATCTTGTGTTTTGGGCCCCTGGAAGCATGAAAATCACTTTAAACATGCTAATTTTAGCTCTAACACTGATGATCCACCTACAAATGTGAACTGACGTTCAAAAATAAAACATTTGAAAACTGACCATTTTCCACATTTCTGAAGCATGACGTAATGGGGGGGTGTTATCTCTTTTGTCGAAAATCAGCCGTTTTTGCTCGAACATTAAATGCCTCCAAATGGTATTTAATTAACTTCCCGAGCCCCTGGAAGCATGAAAATCACTTTAAACATGCTAATTTTAGCTCTAACACTGATGATCCACCTACAAATGTGAACTGACGTTCAAAAATAAAACATTTGAAAGCGGACCTTTTTCCACATTTCTGAAGCATGACGTAATGGGGGGGTGTTATCTCTTTTGTCGAAAATCAGCCGTTTTTGCTCGAACATTAAATGCCTCCAAATGGTATTTATTTCACTTCCCGGGGTGAAGAAACCCTTTTTGAGAACTCAGAGTGAGTAAATTGGCCATTTTCATGCACTTTTAACCATTCCATTAATCTTGTGTTTTGGGCCCCTGGAAGCATGAAAATCACTTTAAACATGCTAATTTTAGCTCTAACACTGATGATCCACCTACAAATGTGAACTGACGTTCAAAAATAAAACATTTGAAAACGGACCTTTTCCACATTTCTGAAGCATGACGTAATGGGGGGGTGTTATCTCTTTTGTCGAAAATCAGCCGTTTTTGCTCGAACATTAAATGCCTCCAAATGGTATTTAATTAACTTCCCGAGCCCCTGGAAGCATGAAAATCACTTTAAACATGCTAATTTTAGCTCTAACACTGATGATCCACCTACAAATGTGAACTGACGTTCAAAAATAAAACATTTGAAAACGGACCATTTTCCACATTTCTGAAGCATGACGTAATGGGGGGGTGTTATGTCTTTTGTCGAAAATCAGCCGTTTTTGCTCGAACATTAAATGCCTCCAAATGGTATTTAATTAACTTCCCGAGCCCCTGGAAGCATGAAAATCACTTTAAACATGCTAATTTTAGCTCTAACACTGATGATCCACCTACAAATGTGAACTGACGTTCAAAAATAAAACATTTGAAAACGGACCATTTTCCACATTTCTGAAGCATGACGTAATGGGGGGGTGTTATCTCTTTTGTCGAAAATCAGCCGTTTTTGCTCGAACATTAAATGCCTCCAAATGGTATTTAATTAACTTCCCAGGGTGAAGAAACCCTTTTTGAGAACTCAGAGTGAGTAAATTGGCCATTTTCATGCACTTTTAACCATTCCATAAATCTTGTGTTTTGGGCCCCTGGAAGCATGAAAATCACTTTAAACATGCTAATTTTAGCTCTAACACTGATGATCCACCTACAAATGTGAACTGACGTTCAAAAATAAAACATTTGAAAACTGACCATTTTCCACATTTCTGAAGCATGACGTAATGGGGGGGTGTTATCTCTTTTGTCGAAAATCAGCCGTTTTTGCTCGAACATTAAATGCCTCCAAATGGTATTTAATTAACTTCCCGAGCCCCTGGAAGCATGAAAATCACTTTAAACATGCTAATTTTAGCTCTAACACTGATGATCCACCTACAAATGTGAACTGACGTTCAAAAATAAAACATTTGAAAACGGACCATTTTCCACATTTCTGAAGCATGACGTAATGGGGGGGTGTTATCTCTTTTGTTGAAAATCAGCCGTTTTTGCTCGAACATTAAATGCCTCCAAATGGTATTTATTTCACTTCCCGGGGTGAAGAAACCCTTTTTGAGAACTCAGAGTGAGTAAATTGGCCATTTTCATGCACTTTTAACCATTCCATTAATCTTGTGTTTTGGGCCCCTGGAAGCATGAAAATCACTTTAAACATGCTAATTTTAGCTCTAACACTGATGATCCACCTACAAATGTGAACTGACGTTCAAAAATAAAACATTTGAAAACGGACCATTTTCCACATTTCTGAAGCATGACGTAATGGGGGGGTGTTATCTCTTTTGTCGAAAATCAGCCGTTTTTGCTCGAACATTAAATGCCTCCAAATGGTATTTATTTCACTTCCCGGGGTGAAGAAACCCTTTTTGAGAACTCAGAGTGAGTAAATTGGCCATTTTCATGCACTTTTAACCATTCCATAAATCTTGTGTTTTGGGCCCCTGGAAGCATGAAAATCACTTTAAACATGCTAATTTTAGCTCTAACACTGATGATCCACCTACAAATGTGAACTGACGTTCAAAAATAAAACATTTGAAAACGGACCATTTTCCACATTTCTGAAGCATGACGTAATGGGAGGGTGTTATCTCTTTTGTCGAAAATCAGCCGTTTTTGCTCGAACATTAAATGCCTCCAAATGGTATTTAATTAACTTCCCGAGCCCCTGGAAGCATGAAAATCACTTTAAACATGCTAATTTTAGCTCTAACACTGATGATCCACCTACAAATGTGAACTGACGTTCAAAAATAAAACATTTGAAAACGGACCATTTTCCACATTTCTGAAGCATGACGTAATGGGGGGGTGTTATCTCTTTTGTCGAAAATCAGCCGTTTTTGCTCGAACATTAAATGCCTCCAAATGGTATTTAATTAACTTCCCGGGGTGAAGAAACCCTTTTTGAGAACTCAGAGTGAGTAAATTGGCCATTTTCATGCACTTTTAACCATTCCATAAATCTTGTGTTTTGGGCCCCTGGAAGCATGAAAATCACTTTAAACATGCTAATTTTAGCTCTAACACTGATGATCCACCTACAAATGTGAACTGACGTTCAAAAATAAAACATTTGAAAACGGACCATTTTCCACATTTCTGAAGCATGACGTAATGGGGGGGGTGTTATCTCTTTTGTCGAAAATCAGCCGTTTTTGCTCGAACATTAAATGCCTCCAAATGGTATTTAATTAACTTCCCGAGCCCCTGGAAGCATGAAAATCACTTTAAACATGCTAATTTTAGCTCTAACACTGATGATCCACCTACAAATGTGAACTGACGTTCAAAAATAAAACATTTGAAAACGGACCATTTTCCACATTTCTGAAGCATGACGTAATGGGGGGGGTGTTATCTCTTTTGTCGAAAATCAGCCGTTTTTGCTCGAACATTAAATGGCTCCAAATGGTATTTAATTAACTTCCCGGGGTGAAGAAACCCTTTTTGAGAACTCAGAGTGAGTAAATTGGCCATTTTCATGCACTTTTAACCATTCCATAAATCTTGTGTTTTGGGCCCCTGGAAGCATGAAAATCACTTAAAACATGCTAATTTTAGCTCTAACACTGATGATCCACCTACAAATGTGAACTGACGTTCAAAAATAAAACATTTGAAAACGGACCATTTTCCACATTTCTGAAGCATGACGTAATGGGGGGGTGTTATCTCTTTTGTCGAAAATCAGCCGTTTTTGCTCGAACATTAAATGCCTCCAAATGGTATTTAATTAACTTCCCGAGCCCCTGGAAGCATAAAAATCACTTTAAACATGCTAATTTGAGCTCTAACACTGATGATCCACCTACAAATGTGAACTGACGTTTAAAAATAAAACATTTGAAAACGGACCATTTTCCACATTTCTGAAGCATGACGTAATGGGGGGGTGTTATCTCTTTTGTCGAAAATCAGCCGTTTTTGCTCGAACATTAAATGCCTCCAAATGGTATTTAATTAACTTCCCGAGCCCCTGGAAGCATGAAAATCACTTTAAACATGCTAATTTTAGCTCTAACACTGATGATCCACCTACAAATGTGAACTGACGTTCAAAAATAAAACATTTGAAAACGGACCATTTTCCACATTTCTGAAGCATGACGTAATGGGGGGGTGTTATCTCTTTTGTCGAAAATCAGCCGTTTTTGCTCGAACATTAAATGCCTCCAAATGGTATTTAATTAACTTCCCGAGCCCCTGGAAGCATGAAAATCACTTTAAACATGCTAATTTGAGCTCTAACACTGATGATCCACCTACAAATGTGAACTGACGTTCAAAAATAAAACATTTGAAAACGGACCATTTTCCACATTTCTGAAGCATGACGTAATGGGGGGGGTGTTATCTCTTTTGTCGAAAATCAGCCGTTTTTGCTCGAACATTAAATGCCTCCAAATGGTATTTATTTCACTTCCCGGGGTGAAGAAACCCTTTTTGAGAACTCAGAGTGAGTAAATTGGCCATTTTCATGCACTTTTAACCATTCCATTAATCTTGTGTTTTGGGCCCCTGGAAGCATGAAAATCACTTTAAACATGCTAATTTTAGCTCTAACACTGATGATCCACCTACAAATGTGAACTGACGTTCAAAAATAAAACATTTGAAAACGGACCATTTTCCACATTTCTGAAGCATGACGTAATGGGGGGGTGTTATCTCTTTTGTCGAAAATCAGCCGTTTTTGCTCGAACATTAAATGCCTCCAAATGGTATTTAATTAACTTCCCGAGCCCCTGGAAGCATGAAAATCACTTTAAACATGCTAATTTTAGCTCTAACACTGATGATCCACCTACAAATGTGAACTGACGTTCAAAAATAAAACATTTGAAAACGGACCATTTTCCACATTTCTGAAGCATGACGTAATGGGGGGGTGTTATCTCTTTTGTCGAAAATCAGCCGTTTTTGCTCGAACATTAAATGCCTCCAAATGGTATTTATTTCACTTCCCGAGCCCCTGGAAGCATGAAAATCACTTTAAACATGCTAATTTTAGCTCTAACACTGATGATCCACCTACAAATGTGAACTGACGTTCAAAAATAAAACATTTGAAAACGGACCATTTTCCACATTTCTGAAGCATGACGTAATGGGGGGGTGTTATCTCTTTTGTCGAAAATCAGCCGTTTTTGCTCGAACATTAAATGCCTCCAAATGGTATTTAATTAACTTCCCGAGCCCCTGGAAGCATGAAAATCACTTTAAACATGCTAATTTTAGCTCTAACACTGATGATCCACCTACAAATGTGAACTGACGTTCAAAAATAAAACATTTGAAAACGGACCATTTTCCACATTTCTGAAGCATGACGTAATGGGGGGGTGTTATCTCTTTTGTCGAAAATCAGCCGTTTTTACTCGAACATTAAATGCCTCCAAATGGTATTTAATTAACTTCCCGAGCCCCTGGAAGCATGAAAATCACTTTAAACATGCTAATTTTAGCTCTAACACTGATGATCCACCTACAAATGTGAACTGACGTTCAAAAATAAAATATTTGAAAACGGACCATTTTCCACATTTCTGAAGCATGACGTAATGGGGGGGTGTTATCTCTTTTGTCGAAAATCAGCCGTTTTTGCTCGAACATTAAATGCCTCCAAATGGTATTTAATTAACTTCCCGGGGTGAAGAAACCCTTTTTGAGAACTCAGAGTGAGTAAATTGGCCATTTTCATGCACTTTTAACCATTCCATAAATCTTGTGTTTTGGGCCCCTGGAAGCATGAAAATCACTTTAAACATGCTAATTTTAGCTCTAACACTGATGATCCACCTACAAATGTGAACTGACGTTCAAAAATAAAACATTTGAAAACTGACCATTTTCCACATTTCTGAAGCATGACGTAATGGGGGGGTGTTATCTCTTTTGTCGAAAATCAGCCGTTTTTGCTCGAACATTAAATGCCTCCAAATGGTATTTAATTAACTTCCCGGGGTGAAGAAACCCTTTTTGAGAACTCAGAGTGAGTAAATTGGCCATTTTCATGCACTTTTAACCATTCCATAAATCTTGTGTTTTGGGCCCCTGGAAGCATGAAAATCACTTTAAACATGCTAATTTTAGCTCTAACACTGATGATCCACCTACAAATTTGAACTGACGTTCAAAAATAAAACATTTGAAAACGGACCATTTTCCACATTTCTGAAGCATGACGTAATGGGGGGGTGTTATCTCTTTTGTCGAAAATCAGCCGTTTTTGCTCGAACATTAAATGCCTCCAAATGGTATTTAATTAACTTCCCGGGGTGAAGAAACCCTTTTTGAGAACTCAGAGTGAGTAAATTGGCCATTTTCATGCACTTTTAACCATTCCATAAATCTTGTGTTTTGGGCCCCTGGAAGCATGAAAATCACTTTAAACATGCTAATTTTAGCTCTAACACTGATGATCCACCTACAAATGTGAACTGACGTTCAAAAATAAAACATTTGAAAACGGACCATTTTCCACATTTCTGAAGCATGACGTAATGGGGGGGTGTTATCTCTTTTGTCGAAAATCAGCCGTTTTTGCTCGAACATTAAATGCCTCCAAATGGTATTTAATTAACTTCCCGGGGTGAAGAAACCCTTTTTGAGAACTCAGAGTGAGTAAATTGGCCATTTTCATGCACTTTTAACCATTCCATAAATCTTGTGTTTTGGGCCCCTGGAAGCATGAAAATCACTTTAAACATGCTAATTTTAGCTCTAACACTGATGATCCACCTACAAATTTGAACTGACGTTCAAAAATAAAACATTTGAAAACGGACCATTTTCCACATTTCTGAAGCATGACGTAATGGGGGGGTGTTATCTCTTTTGTCGAAAATCAGCCGTTTTTGCTCGAACATTAAATGCCTCCAAATGGTATTTAATTAACTTCCCGAGCCCCTGGAAGCATGAAAATCACTTTAAACATGCTAATTTTAGCTCTAACACTGATGATCCACCTACAAATGTGAACTGACGGTCAAAAATAAAACATTTGAAAACGGACCATTTTCCACATTTCTGAAGCATGACGTAATGGGGGGGTGTTATCTCTTTTGTCGAAAATCAGCCGTTTTTGCTCGAACATTAAATGCCTCCAAATGGTATTTAATTAACTTCCCGGGGTGAAGAAACCCTTTTTGAGAACTCAGAGTGAGTAAATTGGCCATTTTCATGCACTTTTAACCATTCCATAAATCTTGTGTTTTGGGCCCCTGGAAGCATGAAAATCACTTTAAACATGCTAATTTTAGCTCTAACACTGATGATCCACCTACAAATGTGAACTGACGTTCAAAAATAAAACATTTGAAAACGGACCATTTTCCACATTTCTGAAGCATGACGTAATGGGGGGGTGTTATCTCTTTTGTCGAAAATCAGCCGTTTTTGCTCGAACATTAAATGCCTCCAAATGGTATTTAATTAACTTCCCGAGCCCCTGGAAGCATGAAAATCACTTTAAACATGCTAATTTTAGCTCTAACACTGATGATCCACCTACAAATGTGAACTGACGTTCAAAAATAAAACATTTGAAAGCGGACCTTTTTCCACATTTCTGAAGCATGACGTAATGGGGGGGTGTTATCTCTTTTGTCGAAAATCAGCCGTTTTTGCTCGAACATTAAATGCCTCCAAATGGTATTTATTTCACTTCCCGGGGTGAAGAAACCCTTTTTGAGAACTCAGAGTGAGTAAATTGGCCATTTTCATGCACTTTTAACCATTCCATTAATCTTGTGTTTTGGGCCCCTGGAAGCATGAAAATCACTTTAAACATGCTAATTTTAGCTCTAACACTGATGATCCACCTACAAATGTGAACTGACGTTCAAAAATAAAACATTTGAAAACGGACCTTTTCCACATTTCTGAAGCATGACGTAATGGGGGGGTGTTATCTCTTTTGTCGAAAATCAGCCGTTTTTGCTCGAACATTAAATGCCTCCAAATGGTATTTAATTAACTTCCCGAGCCCCTGGAAGCATGAAAATCACTTTAAACATGCTAATTTTAGCTCTAACACTGATGATCCACCTACAAATGTGAACTGACGTTCAAAAATAAAACATTTGAAAACGGACCATTTTCCACATTTCTGAAGCATGACGTAATGGGGGGGTGTTATGTCTTTTGTCGAAAATCAGCCGTTTTTGCTCGAACATTAAATGCCTCCAAATGGTATTTAATTAACTTCCCGAGCCCCTGGAAGCATGAAAATCACTTTAAACATGCTAATTTTAGCTCTAACACTGATGATCCACCTACAAATGTGAACTGACGTTCAAAAATAAAACATTTGAAAACGGACCATTTTCCACATTTCTGAAGCATGACGTAATGGGGGGGTGTTATCTCTTTTGTCGAAAATCAGCCGTTTTTGCTCGAACATTAAATGCCTCCAACTGGTATTTAATTAACTTCCCAGGGTGAAGAAACCCTTTTTGAGAACTCAGAGTGAGTAAATTGGCCATTTTCATGCACTTTTAACCATTCCATAAATCTTGTGTTTTGGGCCCCTGGAAGCATGAAAATCACTTTAAACATGCTAATTTTAGCTCTAACACTGATGATCCACCTACAAATGTGAACTGACGTTCAAAAATAAAACATTTGAAAACTGACCATTTTCCACATTTCTGAAGCATGACGTAATGGGGGGGTGTTATCTCTTTTGTCGAAAATCAGCCGTTTTTGCTCGAACATTAAATGCCTCCAAATGGTATTTAATTAACTTCCCGAGCCCCTGGAAGCATGAAAATCACTTTAAACATGCTAATTTTAGCTCTAACACTGATGATCCACCTACAAATGTGAACTGACGTTCAAAAATAAAACATTTGAAAACGGACCATTTTCCACATTTCTGAAGCATGACGTAATGGGGGGGTGTTATCTCTTTTGTTGAAAATCAGCCGTTTTTGCTCGAACATTAAATGCCTCCAAATGGTATTTATTTCACTTCCCGGGGTGAAGAAACCCTTTTTGAGAACTCAGAGTGAGTAAATTGGCCATTTTCATGCACTTTTAACCATTCCATTAATCTTGTGTTTTGGGCCCCTGGAAGCATGAAAATCACTTTAAACATGCTAATTTTAGCTCTAACACTGATGATCCACCTACAAATGTGAACTGACGTTCAAAAATAAAACATTTGAAAACGGACCATTTTCCACATTTCTGAAGCATGACGTAATGGGGGGTGTTATCTCTTTTGCCGAAAATCAGCCGTTTTTGCTCGAACATTAAATGCCTCCAAATGGTATTTAATTAACTTCCCGAGCCCCTGGAAGCATGAAAATCACTTTAAACATGCAAATTTTAGCTCTAACACTGATGATCCACCTACAAATGTGAACTGACGTTCAAAAATAAAACATTTGAAAACGGACCATTTTCCACATTTCTGAAGCATGACGTAATGGAGGGGTGTTATCTCTTTTGTCGAAAATCAGCCGTTTTTGCTCGAACATTAAATGCCTCCAAATGGTATTTAATTAACTTCCCGAGCCCCTGGAAGCATGAAAATCACTTTAAACATGCTAATTTTAGCTCTAACACTGATGATCCACCTACAAATGTGAACTGACGTTCAAAAATAAAACATTTGAAAACGGACCATTTTCCACATTTCTGAAGCATGACGTAATGGGGGGGTGTTATCTCTTTTGTCGAAAATCAGCCGTTTTTGCTCGAACATTAAATGCCTCCAAATGGTATTTAATTAACTTCCCGGGGTGAAGAAACCCTTTTTGAGAACTCAGAGTGAGTAAATTGGCCATTTTCATGCACTTTTAACCATTCCATAAATCTTGTGTTTTGGGCCCCTGGAAGCATGAAAATCACTTTAAACATGCTAATTTTAGCTCTAACACTGATGATCCACCTACAAATGTGAACTGACGTTCAAAAATAAAACATTTGAAAACGGACCATTTTCCACATTTCTGAAGCATGACGTAATGGGGGGGTGTTATCTCTTTTGTCGAAAATCAGCCGTTTTTGCTCGAACATTAAATGCCTCCAAATGGTATTTAATTAACTTCCCGGGGTGAAGAAACCCTTTTTGAGAACTCAGAGTGAGTAAATTGGCCATTTTCATGCACTTTTAACCATTCCATAAATCTTGTGTTTTGGGCCCCTGGAAGCATGAAAATCACTTTAAACATGCTAATTTTAGCTCTAACACTGATGATCCACCTACAAATGTGAACTGACATTCAAAAATAAAACATTTGAAAACGGACCATTTTCCACATTTCTGAAGCATGACGTAATGGGGGGGGTGTTATCTCTTTTGTCGAAAATCAGCCGTTTTTGCTCGAACATTAAATGCCTCCAAATGGTATTTAATTAACTTCCCGGGGTGAAGAAACCCTTTTTGAGAACTCAGAGTGAGTAAATTGGCCATTTTCATGCACTTTTAACCATTCCATAAATCTTGTGTTTTGGGCCCCTGGAAGCATGAAAATCACTTTAAACATGCTAATTTTAGCTCTAACACTGATGATCCACCTACAAATGTGAACTGACGTTCAAAAAGAAAACATTTGAAAACGGACCATTTTCCACATTTCTGAAGCATGACGTAATGGGGGGGTGTTATCTCTTTTGTCGAAAATCAGCCGTTTTTGCTCGAACATTAAATGCCTCCAAATGGTATTTATTTCACTTCCCGGGGTGAAGAAACCCTTTTTGAGAACTCAGAGTGAGTAAATTGGCCATTTTCATGCACTTTTAACCATTCCATAAATCTTGTGTTTTGGGCCCCTGGAAGCATGAAAATCACTTTAAACATGCTAATTTTAGCTCTAACACTGATGATCCACCTACAAATGTGAACTGACGTTCAAAAATAAAACATTTGAAAACGGACCATTTTCCACATTTCTGAAGCATGACGTAATGGGGGGGGGGGGTGTTATCTCTTTTGTCGAAAATCAGCCGTTTTTGCTCGAACATTAAATGCCTCCAAATGGTATTTAATTAACTTCCCGAGCCCCTGGAAGCATGAAAATCACTTTAAACATGCAAATTTTAGCTCTAACACTGATGATCCACCTACAAATGTGAACTGACGTTCAAAAATAAAACATTTGAAAACGGACCATTTTCCACATTTCTGAAGCATGACGTAATGGGGGGGTGTTATCTCTTTTGTCGAAAATCAGCCGTTTTTGCTCGAACATTAAATGCCTCCAAATGGTATTTATTTCACCTCCCGACCCCCTGGAAGCATGAAAATCACTTTAAACATGCTAATTTTAGCTCTAACACTGATGATCCACCTACAAATGTGAACTGACGTTCAAAAATAAAACATTTGAAAACGGACCATTTTCCACATTTCTGAAGCATGACGTAATCGGGGGTGTTATCTCTTTTGTCGAAAATCAGCCGTTTTTGCTCGAACATTAAATGCCTCCAAATGGTATTTAATTAACTTCCCGGGGTGAAGAAACCCTTTTTGAGAACTCAGAGTGAGTAAATTGGCCATTTTCATGCACTTTTAACCATTCCATAAATCTTGTGTTTTGGGCCCCTGGAAGCATGAAAATCACTTTAAACATGCTAATTTTAGCTCTAACACTGATGATCCACCTACAAATGTGAACTGACGTTCAAAAATAAAACATTTGAAAACGGACCATTTTCCACATTTCTGAAGCATGACGTAATGGGGGGGTGTTATCTCTTTTGTCGAAAATCAGCCGTTTTTGCTCGAACATTAAATGCCTCCAAATGGTATTTAATTAACTTCCCGGGGTGAAGAAACCCTTTTTGAGAACTCAGAGTGAGTAAATTGGCCATTTTCATGCACTTTTAACCATTCCATAAATCTTGTGTTTTGGGCCCCTGGAAGCATGAAAATCACTTTAAACATGCTAATTTTAGCTCTAACACTGATGATCCACCTACAAATGTGAACTGACGTTCAAAAATAAAACATTTGAAAACGGACCATTTTCCACATTTCTGAAGCATGACGTAATGGGGGGGTGTGATCTCTTTTGTAGAAAATCAGCCGTTTTTGCTCGAACATTAAATGCCTCCAAATGTATATTTATTTAACTTCCCGGGGTGAAGAAACCCTTTTTGAGAACTCAGAGTGAGTAAATTGGCCATTTTCATGCACTTTTAACCATTCCATAAATCTTGTGTTTTGGGCCCCTGGAAGCATGAAAATCACTTTAAACATGCTAATTTTAGCTCTGACACTGATGATCCACCTACAAATGTGAACTGACGTTCAAAAGTAAAACATTTGAAAACGGACCATTTTCCACATTTCTGAAGCATGACGTAATGGGGGGGTGTTATCTCTTTTGTCGAAAATCAGCCGTTTTTGCTCGAACATTAAATGCCTCCAAATGGTATTTAATTAACTTCCCGAGCCCCTGGAAGCATGAAAATCACTTTAAACATGCTAATTTTAGCTCTAACACTGATGATCCACCTACAAATGTGAACTGACGTTCAAAAATAAAACATTTGAAAACGGACCATTTTCTACATTTCTGAAGCATGACGTAATGGGGGGGTGTTATCTCTTATGTCGAAAATCAGCCGTTTTTGCTCGAACATTAAATGCCTCCAAATGGTATTTATTTCACTTCCCGGGGTGAAGAAACCCTTTTTGAGAACTCAGAGTGAGTAAATTGGCCATTTTCATGCACTTTTAACCATTCCATAAATCTTGTGTTTTGGGCCCCTGGAAGCATGAAAATCACTTTAAACATGCTAATTTTAGCTCTAACACTGATGATCCACCTACAAATGTGAACTGACGTTCAAAAATAAAACATTTCAAAACGGACCATTTTCCACATTTCTGAAGCATGACGTAATGGGGGGGTGTTATCTCTTTTGTCGAAAATCAGCCGTTTTTGCTCGAACATTAAATGCCTCCAAATGGTATTTATTTCACTTCCCGGGGTGAAGAAACCCTTTTTGAGAACTCAGAGTGAGTAAATTGGCCATTTTCATGCACTTTTAACCATTCCATAAATCTTGTGTTTTGGGCCTCTGGAAGCATGAAAATCACTTTAAACATGCTAATTTTAGCTCTAACACTGATGATCCACCTACAAATGTGAACTGACGTTCAAAAATAAAACATTTGAAAACGGACCATTTTCCACATTTCTGAAGCATGACGTAATGGGGGGGTGTTATCTCTTTTGTCGAAAATCAGCCGTTTTTGCTCGAACATTAAATGCCTCCAAATGGTATTTATTTCACTTCCCGGGGTGAAGAAACCCTTTTTGAGAACTCAGAGTGAGTAAATTGGCCATTTTCATGCACTTTTAACCATTCCATTAATCTTGTGTTTTGGGCCCCTGGAAGCATGAAAATCACTTTAAACATGCTAATTTTAGCTCTAACACTGATGATCCACCTACAAATGTGAACTGACGTTCAAAAATAAAACATTTGAAAACGGACCATTTTCCACATTTCTGAAGCATGACGTAATGGGGGGGTGTTATCTCTTTTGTCGAAAATCAGCCGTTTTTGCTCGAACATTAAATGCCTCCAAATGGTATTTAATTAACTTCCCGAGCCCCTGGAAGCATGAAAATCACTTTAAACATGCTAATTTTAGCTCTAACACTGATGATCCACCTACAAATGTGAACTGACGTTCAAAAATAAAACATTTGAAAACGGACCTTTTTCAACACATTTCTAAAGCATGACGTAATGGGGGGGTGTTATCTCTTTTGCCGAAAATCAGCCGTTTTTGCTCGAACATTAAATGCCTCCAAATGGTATTTAATTAACTTCCCGCGCCCCTGGAAGCATGAAAATCACTTTAAACATGCAAATTTTAGCTCTAACACTGATGATCCACCTACAAATGTGAACTGACGTTCAAAAATAAAACATTTGAAAACGGACCATTTTCCACATTTCTGAAGCATGACGTAATGGGGGGGTGTTATCTCTTTTGTCGAAAATCAGCCGTTTTTGCTCGAACATTAAATGCCTCCAAATGGTATTTAATTAACTTCCCGAGCCCCTGGAAGCATGAAAATCACTTTAAACATGCTAATTTTAGCTCTAACACTGATGATCCACCTACAAATGTGAACTGACGTTCAAAAATAAAACATTTGAAAACGGACCATTTTCCACATTTCTGAAGCATGACGTAATGGGGGGGTGTTATCTCTTTTGTCGAAAATCAGCCGTTTTTGCTCGAACATTAAATGCCTCCAAATGGTATTTAATTAACTTCCCGGGGTGAAGAAACCCTTTTTGAGAACTCAGAGTGAGTAAATTGGCCATTTTCATGCACTTTTAACCATTCCATAAATCTTGTGTTTTGGGCCCCTGGAAGCATGAAAATCACTTTAAACATGCTAATTTTAGCTCTAACACTGATGATCCACCTACAAATGTGAACTGACGTTCAAAAATAAAACATTTGAAAACGGACCATTTTCCACATTTCTGAAGCATGACGTAATGGGGGGGTGTTATCTCTTTTGTCGAAAATCAGCCGTTTTTGCTCGAACATTAAATGCCTCCAAATGGTATTTAATTAACTTCCCGAGCCCCTGGAAGCATGAAAATCACTTTAAACATGCTAATTTTAGCTCTAACACTGATGATCCACCTACAAATGTGAACTGACGTTCAAAAATAAAACATTTGAAAACGGACCATTTTCCACATTTCTGAAGCATGACGTAATGGGGGGGTGTTATCTCTTTTGTCGAAAATCAGCCGTTTTTGCTCGAACATTAAATGCCTCCAAATGGTATTTAATTAACTTCCCGGGGTGAAGAAACCCTTTTTGAGAACTCAGAGTGAGTAAGTTGGCCATTTTCATGCACTTTTAACCATTCCATAAATCTTGTGTTTTGGGCCCCTGGAAGCATGAAAATCACTTTAAACATGCTAATTTTAGCTCTAACACTGATGATCCACCTACAAATGTGAACTGACGTTCAAAAATAAAACATTTGAAAACGGACCATTTTCCACATTTCTGAAGCATGACGTAATGGGGGGGTGTTATCTCTTTTGTCGAAAATCAGCCGTTTTTGCTCGAACATTAAATGCCTCCAAATGGTATTTATTTCACTTCCCGAGCCCCTGGAAGCATGAAAATCACTTTAAACATGCTAATTTTAGCTCTAACACTGATGATCCACCTACAAATGTGAACTGACGTTCAAAAATAAAACTTTTGAAAACGGACCATTTTCCACATTTCTGAAGCATGACGTAATGGGGGGGTGTTATTTCTTTTGTCGAAAATCAGCCGTTTTTGCTCGAACATTAAATGCCTCCAAATGGTATTTAATTAACTTCCCGAGCCCCTGGAAGCATGAAAATCACTTTAAACATGCTAATTTTAGCTCTAACACTGATGATCCACCTACAAATGTGAACTGACGTTCAAAAATAAAACATTTGAAAACGGACCATTTTCCACATTTCTGAAGCATGACGTAATGGGGGGGGTGTTATCTCTTTTGTCGAAAATCAGCCGTTTTTGCTCGAACATTAAATGCCTCCAAATGGTATTTAATTAACTTCCCGGGGTGAAGAAACCCTTTTTGAGAACTCAGAGTGAGTAAATTGGCCATTTTCATGCACTTTTAACCATTCCATAAATCTTGTGTTTTGGGCCCCTGGAAGCATGAAAATCACTTTAAACATGCTAATTTTAGCTCTAACACTGATGATCCACCTACAAATGTGAACTGACGTTCAAAAATAAAACATTTGAAAACGGACCATTTTCCACATTTCTGAAGCATGACGTAATGGGGGGGTGTTATCTCTTTTGTCGAAAATCAGCCGTTTTTGCTCGAACATTAAATGCCTCCAAATGGTATTTATTTCACTTCCCGAGCCCCTGGAAGCATGAAAATCACTTTAAACATGCTAATTTTAGCTCTAACACTGATGATCCACCTACAAATGTGAACTGACGTTCAAAAATAAAACTTTTGAAAACGGACCATTTTCCACATTTCTGAAGCATGACGTAATGGGGGGGTGTTATTTCTTTTGTCGAAAATCAGCCGTTTTTGCTCGAACATTAAATGCCTCCAAATGGTATTTAATTAACTTCCCGAGCCCCTGGAAGCATGAAAATCACTTTAAACATGCTAATTTTAGCTCTAACACTGATGATCCACCTACAAATGTGAACTGACGTTCAAAAATAAAACATTTGAAAACGGACCATTTTCCACATTTCTGAAGCATGACGTAATGGGGGGGGTGTTATCTCTTTTGTCGAAAATCAGCCGTTTTTGCTCGAACATTAAATGCCTCCAAATGGTATTTAATTAACTTCCCGGGGTGAAGAAACCCTTTTTGAGAACTCAGAGTGAGTAAATTGGCCATTTTCATGCACTTTTAACCATTCCATAAATCTTGTGTTTTGGGCCCCTGGAAGCATGAAAATCACTTTAAACATGCTAATTTTAGCTCTAACACTGATGATCCACCTACAAATGTGAACTGACGTTCAAAAATAAAACATTTGAAAACGGACCATTTTCCACATTTCTGAAGCATGACGTAATGGGGGGGTGTTATCTCTTTTGTCGAAAATCAGCCGTTTTTGCTCGAACATTAAATGCCTCCAAATGGTATTTAATTAACTTCCCGGGGTGAAGAAACCCTTTTTGAGAACTCAGAGTGAGTAAATTGGCCATTTTCATGCACTTTTAACCATTCCATAAATCTTGTGTTTTGGGCCCCTGGAAGCATGAAAATCACTTTAAACATGCTAATTTTAGCTCTAACACTGATGATCCACCTACAAATGTGAACTGACGTTCAAAAATAAAACATTTGAAAACGGACCATTTTCCACATTTCTGAAGCATGACGTAATGGGGGGGTGTTATCTCTTTTGTCGAAAATCAGCCGTTTTTGCTCGAACATTAAATGCCTCCAAATGGTATTTAATTAACTTCCCGGGGTGAAGAAACCCTTTTTGAGAACTCAGAGTGAGTAAATTGGCCATTTTCATGCACTTTTAACCATTCCATAAATCTTGTGTTTTGGGCCCCTGGAAGCATGAAAATCACTTTAAACATGCTAATTTTAGCTCTAACACTGATGATCCACCTACAAATGTGAACTGACGTTCAAAAAGAAAACATTTGAAAACGGACCATTTTCCACATTTCTGAAGCATGACGTAATGGGGGGGTGTTATCTCTTTTGTCGAAAATCAGCCGTTTTTGCTCGAACATTAAATGCCTCCAAATGGTATTTATTTCACTTCCCGGGGTGAAGAAACCCTTTTTGAGAACTCAGAGTGAGTAAATTGGCCATTTTCATGCACTTTTAACCATTCCATAAATCTTGTGTTTTGGGCCCCTGGAAGCATGAAAATCACTTTAAACATGCTAATTTTAGCTCTAACACTGATGATCCACCTACAAATGTGAACTGACGTTCAAAAATAAAACATTTGAAAACGGACCATTTTCCACATTTCTGAAGCATGACGTAATGGGGGGGGTGTTATCTCTTTTGTCGAAAATCAGCCGTTTTTGCTCGAACATTAAATGCCTCCAAATGGTATTTAATTAACTTCCCGAGGCCTGGAAGCATGAAAATCACTTTAAACATGCTAATTTTAGCTCTAACACTGATGATCCACCTACAAATGTGAACTGACGTTCAAAAATAAAACATTTGAAAACGGACCATTTTCCACATTTCTGAAGCATGACGTAATGGGGGGGTGTTATCTCTTTTGTCGAAAATCAGCCGTTTTTGCTCGAACATTAAATGCCTCCAAATGGTATTTATTTCACCTCCCGACCCCCTGGAAGCATGAAAATCACTTTAAACATGCTAATTTTAGCTCTAACACTGATGATCCACCTACAAATGTGAACTGACGTTCAAAAATAAAACATTTGAAAACGGACCATTTTCCACATTTCTGAAGCATGACGTAATCGGGGGGTGTTATCTCTTTTGTTGAAAATCAGCCGTTTTTGCTCGAACATTAAATGCCTCCAAATGGTATTTAATTAACTTCCCGGGGTGAAGAACCCCTTTTTGAGAACTCAGAGTGAGTAAATTGGCCATTTTCATGCACTTTTAACCATTCCATAAATCTTGTGTTTTGGGCCCCTGGAAGCATGAAAATCACTTTAAACATGCTAATTTTAGCTCTAACACTGATGATCCACCTACAAATGTGAACTGACGTTCAAAAATAAAACATTTGAAAACGGACCATTTTCCACATTTCTGAAGCATGACGTAATGGGGGGGTGTTATCTCTTTTGTCGAAAATCAGCCGTTTTTGCTCGAACATTAAATGCCTCCAAATGGTATTTAATTAACTTCCCGGGGTGAAGAAACCCTTTTTGAGAACTCAGAGTGAGTAAATTGGCCATTTTCATGCACTTTTAACCATTCCATAAATCTTGTGTTTTGGGCCCCTGGAAGCATGAAAATCACTTTAAACATGCTAATTTTAGCTCTAACACTTATGATCCACCTACAAATGTGAACTGACGTTCAAAAATAAAACATTTGAAAACGGACCATTTTCCACATTTCTGAAGCATGACGTAATGGGGGGGGTGTTATCTCTTTTGTCGAAAATCAGCCGTTTTTGCTCGAACATTAAATGCCTCCAAATGGTATTTAATTAACTTCCCGGGGTGAAGAAACCCTTTTTGAGAACTCAGAGTGAGTAAATTGGCCATTTTCATGCACTTTTAACCATTCCATAAATCTTGTGTTTTGGGCCCCTGGAAGCATGAAAATCACTTTAAACATGCTAATTTTAGCTCTAACACTGATGATCCACCTACAAATGTGAACTGACGTTCAAAAATAAAACATTTGAAAACGGACCATTTTCCACATTTCTGAAGCATGACGTAATGGGGGGGTGTTATCTCTTTTGTCGAAAATCAGCCGTTTTTGCTCGAACATTAAATGCCTCCAAATGGTATTTATTTCACTTCCCGAGCCCCTGGAAGCATGAAAATCACTTTAAACATGCTAATTTTAGCTCTAACACTGATGATCCACCTACAAATGTGAACTGACGTTCAAAAATAAAACTTTTGAAAACGGACCATTTTCCACATTTCTGAAGCATGACGTAATGGGGGGGTGTTATATTCTTTTGTCGAAAATCAGCCGTTTTTGCTCGAACATTAAATGCCTCCAAATGGTATTTAATTAACTTCCCGAGCCCCTGGAAGCATGAAAATCACTTTAAACATGCTAATTTTAGCTCTAACACTGATGATCCACCTACAAATGTGAACTGACGTTCAAAAATAAAACATTTGAAAACGGACCATTTTCAACACATTTCTAAAGCATGACGTAATGGGGGGGTGTTATCTCTTTTGCCGAAAATCAGCCGTTTTTGCTCGAACATTAAATGCCTCCAAATGGTATTTAATTAACTTCCCGCGCCCCTGGAAGCATGAAAATCACTTTAAACATGCAAATTTTAGCTCTAACACTGATGATCCACCTACAAATGTGAACTGACGTTCAAAAATAAAACATTTGAAAACGGACCATTTTCCACATTTCTGAAGCATGACGTAATGGGGGGGTGTTATCTCTTTTGTCGAAAATCAGCCGTTTTTGCTCGAACATTAAATGCCTCCAAATGGTATTTAATTAACTTCCCGAGCCCCTGGAAGCATGAAAATCACTTTAAACATGCTAATTTTAGCTCTAACACTGATGATCCACCTACAAATGTGAACTGACGTTCAAAAATAAAACATTTGAAAACGGACCATTTTCCACATTTCTGAAGCATGACGTAATGGGGGGGTGTTATCTCTTTTGTCGAAAATCAGCCGTTTTTGCTCGAACATTAAATGCCTCCAAATGGTATTTAATTAACTTCCCGGGGTGAAGAAACCCTTTTTGAGAACTCAGAGTGAGTAAATTGGCCATTTTCATGCACTTTTAACCATTCCATAAATCTTGTGTTTTGGGCCCCTGGAAGCATGAAAATCACTTTAAACATGCTAATTTTAGCTCTAACACTGATGATCCACCTACAAATGTGAACTGACGTTCAAAAATAAAACATTTGAAAACGGACCATTTTCCACATTTCTGAAGCATGACGTAATGGGGGGGTGTTATCTCTTTTGTCGAAAATCAGCCGTTTTTGCTCGAACATTAAATGCCTCCAAATGGTATTTATTTCACTTCCCGAGCCCCTGGAAGCATGAAAATCACTTTAAACATGCTAATTTTAGCTCTAACACTGATGATCCACCTACAAATGTGAACTGACGTTCAAAAATAAAACTTTTGAAAACGGACCATTTTCCACATTTCTGAAGCATGACGTAATGGGGGGGTGTTATTTCTTTTGTCGAAAATCAGCCGTTTTTGCTCGAACATTAAATGCCTCCAAATGGTATTTAATTAACTTCCCGAGCCCCTGGAAGCATGAAAATCACTTTAAACATGCTAATTTTAGCTCTAACACTGATGATCCACCTACAAATGTGAACTGACGTTCAAAAATAAAACATTTGAAAACGGACCATTTTCCACATTTCTGAAGCATGACGTAATGGGGGGGGTGTTATCTCTTTTGTCGAAAATCAGCCGTTTTTGCTCGAACATTAAATGCCTCCAAATGGTATTTAATTAACTTCCCGGGGTGAAGAAACCCTTTTTGAGAACTCAGAGTGAGTAAATTGGCCATTTTCATGCACTTTTAACCATTCCATAAATCTTGTGTTTTGGGCCCCTGGAAGCATGAAAATCACTTTAAACATGCTAATTTTAGCTCTAACACTGATGATCCACCTACAAATGTGAACTGACGTTCAAAAATAAAACATTTGAAAACGGACCATTTTCCACATTTCTGAAGCATGACGTAATGGGGGGGTGTTATCTCTTTTGTCGAAAATCAGCCGTTTTTGCTCGAACATTAAATGCCTCCAAATGGTATTTATTTCACTTCCCGAGCCCCTGGAAGCATGAAAATCACTTTAAACATGCTAATTTTAGCTCTAACACTGATGATCCACCTACAAATGTGAACTGACGTTCAAAAATAAAACTTTTGAAAACGGACCATTTTCCACATTTCTGAAGCATGACGTAATGGGGGGGTGTTATTTCTTTTGTCGAAAATCAGCCGTTTTTGCTCGAACATTAAATGCCTCCAAATGGTATTTAATTAACTTCCCGAGCCCCTGGAAGCATGAAAATCACTTTAAACATGCTAATTTTAGCTCTAACACTGATGATCCACCTACAAATGTGAACTGACGTTCAAAAATAAAACATTTGAAAACGGACCATTTTCCACATTTCTGAAGCATGACGTAATGGGGGGGGGTGTTATCTCTTTTGTCGAAAATCAGCCGTTTTTGCTCGAACATTAAATGCCTCCAAATGGTATTTAATTAACTTCCCGGGGTGAAGAAACCCTTTTTGAGAACTCAGAGTGAGTAAATTGGCCATTTTCATGCACTTTTAACCATTCCATAAATCTTGTGTTTTGGGCCCCTGGAAGCATGAAAATCACTTTAAACATGCTAATTTTAGCTCTAACACTGATGATCCACCTACAAATGTGAACTGACGTTCAAAAATAAAACATTTGAAAACGGACCATTTTCCACATTTCTGAAGCATGACGTAATGGGGGGGTGTTATCTCTTTTGTCGAAAATCAGCCGTTTTTGCTCGAACATTAAATGCCTCCAAATGGTATTTAATTAACTTCCCGGGGTGAAGAAACCCTTTTTGAGAACTCAGAGTGAGTAAATTGGCCATTTTCATGCACTTTTAACCATTCCATAAATCTTGTGTTTTGGGCCCCTGGAAGCATGAAAATCACTTTAAACATGCTAATTTTAGCTCTAACACTGATGATCCACCTACAAATGTGAACTGACGTTCAAAAATAAAACATTTGAAAACGGACCATTTTCCACATTTCTGAAGCATGACGTAATGGGGGGGTGTTATCTCTTTTGTCGAAAATCAGCCGTTTTTGCTCGAACATTAAATGCCTCCAAATGGTATTTAATTAACTTCCCGGGGTGAAGAAACCCTTTTTGAGAACTCAGAGTGAGTAAATTGGCCATTTTCATGCACTTTTAACCATTCCATAAATCTTGTGTTTTGGGCCCCTGGAAGCATGAAAATCACTTTAAACATGCTAATTTTAGCTCTAACACTGATGATCCACCTACAAATGTGAACTGACGTTCAAAAAGAAAACATTTGAAAACGGACCATTTTCCACATTTCTGAAGCATGACGTAATGGGGGGGTGTTATCTCTTTTGTCGAAAATCAGCCGTTTTTGCTCGAACATTAAATGCCTCCAAATGGTATTTATTTCACTTCCCGGGGTGAAGAAACCCTTTTTGAGAACTCAGAGTGAGTAAATTGGCCATTTTCATGCACTTTTAACCATTCCATAAATCTTGTGTTTTGGGCCCCTGGAAGCATGAAAATCACTTTAAACATGCTAATTTTAGCTCTAACACTGATGATCCACCTACAAATGTGAACTGACGTTCAAAAATAAAACATTTGAAAACGGACCATTTTCCACATTTCTGAAGCATGACGTAATGGGGGGGGTGTTATCTCTTTTGTCGAAAATCAGCCGTTTTTGCTCGAACATTAAATGCCTCCAAATGGTATTTAATTAACTTCCCGAGCCCCTGGAAGCATGAAAATCACTTTAAACATGCTAATTTTAGCTCTAACACTGATGATCCACCTACAAATGTGAACTGACGTTCAAAAATAAAACATTTGAAAACGGACCATTTTCCACATTTCTGAAGCATGACGTAATGGGGGGGTGTTATCTCTTTTGTCGAAAATCAGCCGTTTTTGCTCGAACATTAAATGCCTCCAAATGGTATTTATTTCACCTCCCGACCCCCTGGAAGCATGAAAATCACTTTAAACATGCTAATTTTAGCTCTAACACTGATGATCCACCTACAAATGTGAACTGACGTTCAAAAATAAAACATTTGAAAACGGACCATTTTCCACATTTCTGAAGCATGACGTAATCGGGGGGTGTTATCTCTTTTGTTGAAAATCAGCCGTTTTTGCTCGAACATTAAATGCCTCCAAATGGTATTTAATTAACTTCCCGGGGTGAAGAACCCCTTTTTGAGAACTCAGAGTGAGTAAATTGGCCATTTTCATGCACTTTTAACCATTCCATAAATCTTGTGTTTTGGGCCCCTGGAAGCATGAAAATCACTTTAAACATGCTAATTTTAGCTCTAACACTGATGATCCACCTACAAATGTGAACTGACGTTCAAAAATAAAACATTTGAAAACGGACCATTTTCCACATTTCTGAAGCATGACGTAATGGGGGGGTGTTATCTCTTTTGTCGAAAATCAGCCGTTTTTGCTCGAACATTAAATGCCTCCAAATGGTATTTAATTAACTTCCCGGGGTGAAGAAACCCTTTTTGAGAACTCAGAGTGAGTAAATTGGCCATTTTCATGCACTTTTAACCATTCCATAAATCTTGTGTTTTGGGCCCCTGGAAGCATGAAAATCACTTTAAACATGCTAATTTTAGCTCTAACACTTATGATCCACCTACAAATGTGAACTGACGTTCAAAAATAAAACATTTGAAAACGGACCATTTTCCACATTTCTGAAGCATGACGTAATGGGGGGGGTGTTATCTCTTTTGTCGAAAATCAGCCGTTTTTGCTCGAACATTAAATGCCTCCAAATGGTATTTAATTAACTTCCCGGGGTGAAGAAACCCTTTTTGAGAACTCAGAGTGAGTAAATTGGCCATTTTCATGCACTTTTAACCATTCCATTAATCTTGTGTTTTGGGCCCCTGGAAGCATGAAAATCACTTTAAACATGCTAATTTTAGCTCTAACACTGATGATCCACCTACAAATGTGAACTGACGTTCAAAAATAAAACATTTGAAAACGGACCATTTTCCACATTTCTGAAGCATGACGTAATGGGGGGGTGTTATCTCTTTTGTCGAAAATCAGCCGTTTTTGCTCGAACATTAAATGCCTCCAAATGGTATTTAATTAACTTCCCGAGCCCCTGGAAGCATGAAAATCACTTTAAACATGCTAATTTTAGCTCTAACACTGATGATTCACCTACAAATGTGAACTGACGTTCAAAAATAAAACATTTCAAAACGGACCATTTTCCACATTTCTGAAGCATGACGTAATCGGGGGGTGTTATCTCTTTTGTCGAAAATCAGCCGTTTTTGCTCGAACATTAAATGCCTCCAAATGGTATTTATTTCACTTCCCGGGGTGAAGAAACCCTTTTTGAGAACTCAGAGTGAGTAAATTGGCCATTTTCATGCACTTTTAACCATTCCATAAATCTTGTGTTTTGGGCCCCTGGAAGCATGAAAATCACTTTAAACATGCTAATTTTAGCTCTAACACTGATGATCCACCTACAAATGTGAACTGACGTTCAAAAATAAAACATTTGAAAACGGACCATTTTCCACATTTCTGAAGCATGACGTAATGGGGGGGTGTTATCTCTTTTGTCGAAAATCAGCCGTTTTTGCTCGAACATTAAATGCCTCCAAATGGTATTTAATTAACTTCCCGGGGTGAAGAAACCCTTTTTGAGAACTCAGAGTGAGTAAATTGGCCATTTTCATGCACTTTTAACCATTCCATAAATCTTGTGTTTTGGGCCCCTGGAAGCATGAAAATCACTTTAAACATGCTAATTTTAGCTCTAACACTGATGATCCACCTACAAATGTGAACTGACATTCAAAAATAAAACATTTGAAAACGGACCATTTTCCACATTTCTGAAGCATGACGTAATGGGGGGGTGTTATCTCTTTTGTCGAAAATCAGCCGTTTTTGCTCGAACATTAAATGCCTCCAAATGGTATTTAATTAACTTCCCGAGCCCCTGGAAGCATGAAAATCACTTTAAACATGCTAATTTTAGCTCTAACACTGATGATCCACCTACAAATGTGAACTGACGTTCAAAAATAAAACATTTGAAAACGGACCATTTTCCACATTTCTGAAGCATGACGTAATGGGGGGGTGTTATCTCTTTTGTCGAAAATCAGCCGTTTTTGCTCGAACATTAAATGCCTCCAAATGGTATTTATTTCACTTCCCGGGGTGAAGAAACCCTTTTTGAGAACTCAGAGTAAGTAAATTGGCCATTTTCATGCACTTTTAACCATTCCATAAATCTTGTGTTTTGGGCCCCTGGAAGCATGAAAATCACTTTAAACATGCTAATTTTAGCTCTAACACTGATGATCCACCTACAAATGTGAACTGACGTTCAAAAATAAAACATTTGAAAACGGACCATTTTCCACATTTCTGAAGCATGACGTAATGGGGGGGTGTTATCTCTTTTGTCGAAAATCAGCCGTTTTTGCTCGAACATTAAATGCCTCCAAATGGTATTTAATTAACTTCCCGAGCCCCTGGAAGCATGAAAATCACTTTAAACATGCTAATTTTAGCTCTAACACTGATGATCCACCTACAAATGTGAACTGACGTTCAAAAATAAAACATTTGAAAACGGACCATTTTCCACATTTCTGAAGCATGACGTAATGGGGGGGTGTTATCTCTTTTGTCGAAAATCAGCCGTTTTTGCTCGAACATTAAATGCCTCCAAATGGTATTTAATTAACTTCCCGAGCCCCTGGAAGCATGAAAATCACTTTAAACATGCTAATTTTAGCTCTAACACTGATGATCCACCTACAAATGTGAACTGACGTTCAAAAATAAAACATTTGAAAACTGACCATTTTCCACATTTCTGAAGCATGACGTAATGGGGGGGTGTTATCTCTTTTGTCGAAAATCAGCCGTTTTTGCTCGAACATTAAATGCCTCCAAATGGTATTTAATTAACTTCCCAAGCCCCTGGAAGCATGAAAATCACTTTAAACATGCTAATTTTAGCTCTAACACTGATGATCCACCTACAAATGTGAACTGACGTTCAAAAATAAAACATTTGAAAACATACCATTTTCCACATTTCTGAAGCATGACGTAATGGGGGGGTGTTATCTCTTTTGTCGAAAATCAGCCGTTTTTGCTCGAACATTAAATGCCTCCAAATGGTATTTATTTCACTTCCCGAGCCCCTGGAAGCATGAAAATCACTTTAAACATGCTAATTTTAGCTCTAACACTGATGATCCACCTACAAATGTGAACTGACGTTCAAAAATAAAACATTTGAAAACGGACCATTTTCCACATTTCTGAAGCATGACGTAATGGGGGGGTGTTATCTCTTTTGTCGAAAATCAGCCGTTTTTGCGCGAACATTAAATGCCTCCAAATGGTATTTATTTCACTTCCCGAGCCCCTGGAAGCATGAAAATCACTTTAAACATGCTAATTTTAGCTCTAACACTGATGATCCACCTACAAATGTGAACTGACGTTCAAAAATAAAACATTTGAAAACGGACCATTTTCCACATTTCTGAAGCATGACGTAATGGGGGGGTGTTATCTCTTTTGTCGAAAATCAGCCGTTTTTGCTCGAACATTAAATGCCTCCAAATGGTATTTAATTAACTTCCCGAGCCCCTGGAAGCATGAAAATCACTTTAAACATGCTAATTTTAGCTCTAACACTGATGATCCACCTACAAATGTGAACTGACGTTCAAAAATAAAACATTTGAAAACGGACCATTTTCCACATTTCTGAAGCATGACGTAATGGGGGGGTGTTATCTCTTTTGTCGAAAATCAGCCGTTTTTGCTCGAACATTAAATGCCTCCAAATGGTATTTATTTCACTTCCCGGGGTGAAGAAACCCTTTTTGAGAACTCAGAGTGAGTTAATTGGCCATTTTCATGCACTTTTAACCATTCCATAAATCTTGTGTTTTGGGCCCCTGGAAGCATGAAAATCACTTTAAACATGCTAATTTTAGCTCTAACACTGATGATCCACCTACAAATGTGAACTGACGTTCAAAAATAAAACATTTGAAAACGGACCATTTTCCACATTTCTGAAGCATGACGTAATGGGGGGGTGTTATCTCTTTTGTCGAAAATCAGCCGTTTTTGCTCGAACATTAAATGCCTCCAAATGGTATTTAATTAACTTCCCGAGCCCCTGGAAGCATGAAAATCACTTTAAACATGCTAATTTTAGCTCTAACACTGATGATCCACCTACAAATGTGAACTGACGTTCAAAAATAAAACATTTGAAAACGGACCATTTTCCACATTTCTGAAGCATGACGTAATGGGGGGGTGTTATCTCTTTTGTCGAAAATCAGCCGTTTTTGCTCGAACATTAAATGCCTCCAAATGGTATTTAATTAACTTCCCGGGGTGAAGAAACCCTTTTTGAGAACTCAGAGTGAGTAAATTGGCCATTTTCATGCACTTTTAACCATTCCATAAATCTTGTGTTTTGGGCCCCTGGAAGCATGAAAATCACTTTAAACATGCTAATTTTAGCTCTAACACTGATGATCCACCTACAAATGTGAACTGACGTTCAAAAATAAAACATTTGAAAATGGACCATTTTCCACATTTCTGAAGCATGACGTAATGGGGGGGTGTTATCTCTTTTGTCGAAAATCAGCCGTTGTTGCTCGAACATTAAATGCCTCCAAATGGTATTTATTTCACTTCCCGAGCCCCTGGAAGCATGAAAATCACTTTAAACATGCTAATTTTAGCTCTAACACTGATGATCCACCTACAAATGTGAACTGACGTTCAAAAATAAAACATTTGAAAACGGACCATTTTCCACATTTCTGAAGCATGACGTAATGGGGGGGGTGTTATCTCTTTTGTCGAAAATCAACCGTTTTTGCTCGAACATTAAATGCCTCCAAATGGTATTTAATTAACTTCCCGAGCCCCTGGAAGCATGAAAATCACTTTAAACATGCTAATTTTAACTCTAACACTGATGATCCACCTACAAATGTGAACTGACGTTCAAAAATAAAACATTTCAAAACGGACCATTTTCCACATTTCTGAAGCATGACGTAATGGGGGGGTGTTATCTCTTTTGTCGAAAATCAGCCGTTTTTGCTCGTACATTAAATGCCTCCAAATGGTATTTAATTCACTTCCTGGGGTGAAGAAACCCTTTTTGAGAACTCAGAGTGAGTAAATTGGCCATTTTCATGCACTTTTAACCATTCCATAAATCTTGTGTTTTGGGCCCCTGGAAGCATGAAAATCACTTTAAACATGCTAATTTTAGCTCTAACACTGATGATCCACCTACAAATGTGAACTGACGTTCAAAAATAAAACATTTGAAAACGGACAATTTTCCACATTTCTGAAGCATGACGTAATGGGGGGGTGTTATCTCTTTTGTCGAAAATCAGCCGTTTTTGCTCGAACATTAAATGCCTCCAAATGGTATTTAATTAACTTCCCGGGGTGAAGAAACCCTTTTTGAGAACTCAGAGTGAGTAAATTGGCCATTTTCATGCACTTTTAACCATTCCATAAATCTTGTGTTTTGGGCCCCTGGAAGCATGAAAATCACTTTAAACATGCTAATTTTAGCTCTAACACTGATGATCCACCTACAAATGTGAACTGACGTTCAAAAATAAAACATTTGAAAACGGACCATTTTCCACATTTCTGAAGCATGACGTAATGGGGGGGTGTTATCTCTTTTGTCGAAAATCAGCCGTTTTTGCTCGAACATTAAATGCCTCCAAATGGTATTTAATTAACTTCCCGAGCCCCTGGAAGCATGAAAATCACTTTAAACATGCTAATTTTAGCTCTAACACTGATGATCCACCTACAAATGTGAACTGACGTTCAAAAATAAAACATTTGAAAACGGACCATTTTCCACATTTCTGAAGCATGACGTAATGGGGGGGTGTTATCTCTTTTGTCGAAAATCAGCCGTTTTTGCTCGAACATTAAATGCCTCCAAATGGTATTTATTTCACTTCCCGGGGTGAAGAAACCCTTTTTGAGAACTCAGAGTAAGTAAATTGGCCATTTTCATGCACTTTTAACCATTCCATAAATCTTGTGTTTTGGGCCCCTGGAAGCATGAAAATCACTTTAAACATGCTAATTTTAGCTCTAACACTGATGATCCACCTACAAATGTGAACTGACGTTCAAAAATAAAACATTTGAAAACGGACCATTTTCCACATTTCTGAAGCATGACGTAATGGGGGGTGTTATCTCTTTTGTCGAAAATCAGCCGTTTTTGCTCGAACATTAAATGCCTCCAAATGGTATTTAATTAACTTCCCGAGCCCCTGGAAGCATGAAAATCACTTTAAACATGCTAATTTTAGCTCTAACACTGATGATCCACCTACAAATGTGAACTGACGTTCAAAAATAAAACATTTGAAAACGGACCATTTTCCACATTTCTGAAGCATGACGTAATGGGGGGGTGTTATCTCTTTTGTCGAAAATCAGCCGTTTTTGCTCGAACATTAAATGCCTCCAAATGGTATTTAATTAACTTCCCGAGCCCCTGGAAGCATGAAAATCACTTTAAACATGCTAATTTTAGCTCTAACACTGATGATCCACCTACAAATGTGAACTGACGTTCAAAAATAAAACATTTGAAAACTGACCATTTTCCACATTTCTGAAGCATGACGTAATGGGGGGGGTGTTATCTCTTTTGTCGAAAATCAGCCGTTTTTGCTCGAACATTAAATGCCTCCAAATGGTATTTAATTAACTTCCCAAGCCCCTGGAAGCATGAAAATCACTTTAAACATGCTAATTTTAGCTCTAACACTGATGATCCACCTACAAATGTGAACTGACGTTCAAAAATAAAACATTTGAAAACATACCATTTTCCACATTTCTGAAGCATGACGTAATGGGGGGGTGTTATCTCTTTTGTCGAAAATCAGCCGTTTTTGCTCGAACATTAAATGCCTCCAAATGGTATTTATTTCACTTCCCGAGCCCCTGGAAGCATGAAAATCACTTTAAACATGCTAATTTTAGCTCTAACACTGATGATCCACCTACAAATGTGAACTGACGTTCAAAAATAAAACATTTGAAAACGGACCATTTTCCACATTTCTGAAGCATGACGTAATGGGGGGGTGTTATCTCTTTTGTCGAAAATCAGCCGTTTTTGCGCGAACATTAAATGCCTCCAAATGGTATTTATTTCACTTCCCGAGCCCCTGGAAGCATGAAAATCACTTTAAACATGCTAATTTTAGCTCTAACACTGATGATCCACCTACAAATGTGAACTGACGTTCAAAAATAAAACATTTGAAAACGGACCATTTTCCACATTTCTGAAGCATGACGTAATGGGGGGGTGTTATCTCTTTTGTCGAAAATCAGCCGTTTTTGCTCGAACATTAAATGCCTCCAAATGGTATTTAATTAACTTCCCGAGCCCCTGGAAGCATGAAAATCACTTTAAACATGCTAATTTTAGCTCTAACACTGATGATCCACCTACAAATGTGAACTGACGTTCAAAAATAAAACATTTGAAAACGGACCATTTTCCACATTTCTGAAGCATGACGTAATGGGGGGGTGTTATCTCTTTTGTCGAAAATCAGCCGTTTTTGCTCGAACATTAAATGCCTCCAAATGGTATTTATTTCACTTCCCAGGTTCAAGAAACCCTTTTTGAGAACTCAGAGTGAGTAAATTGGCCATTTTCATGCACTTTTAACCATTCCATAAATCTTGTGTTTTGGGCCCCTGGAAGCATGAAAATCACTTTAAACATGCTAATTTTAGCTCTAACACTGATGTTCCACCTACAAATGTGAACTGACGTTCAAAAATAAAACATTTGAAAACGGACCATTTTCCACATTTCTGAAGCATGACGTAATGGGGGGGTGTTATCTCTTTTGTCGAAAATCAGCCGTTTTTGCTCGAACATTAAATGCCTCCAAATGGTATTTAATTAACTTCCCGAGCCCCTGGAAGCATGAAAATCACTTTAAACATGCAAATTTTAGCTCTAACACTGATGATCCACCTACAAATGTGAACTGACGTTCAAAAATAAAACATTTGAAAACGGACCATTTTCCACATTTCTGAAGCATGACGTAATGGGGGGGTGTTATCTCTTTTGTCGAAAATCAGCCGTTTTTGCTCGAACATTAAATGCCTCCAAATGGTATTTAATTAACTTCCCGGGGTGAAGAAACCCTTTTTGAGAACTCAGAGTGAGTAAATTGGCCATTTTCATGCACTTTTAACCATTCCATAAATCTTGTGTTTTGGGCCCCTGGAAGCATGAAAATCACTTTAAACATGCTAATTTTAGCTCTAACACTGATGATCCACCTACAAATGTGAACTGACGTTCAAAAATAAAACATTTGAAAATGGACCATTTTCCACATTTCTGAAGCATGACGTAATGGGGGCTGTTATCTCTTTTGTCGAAAATCAGCCGTTTTTGCTCGAACATTAAATGCCTCCAAATGGTATTTATTTCACTTCCCGAGCCCCTGGAAGCATGAAAATCACTTTAAACATGCTAATTTTAGCTCTAACACTGATGATCCACCTACAAATGTGAACTGACGTTCAAAAATAAAACATTTGAAAACGGACCATTTTCCACATTTCTGAAGCATGACGTAATGGGGGGGTGTTATCTCTTTTGTCGAAAATCAGCCGTTTTTGCTCGAACATTAAATGCCTCCAAATGGTATTTAATTAACTTCCCGAGCCCCTGGAAGCATGAAAATCACTTTAAACATGCTAATTTTAGCTCTAACACTGATGATCCACCTACAAATGTGAACTGACGTTCAAAAATAAAACATTTGAAAACGGACCATTTTCCACATTTCTGAAGCATGACGTAATGGGGGGGTGTTATCTCTTTTGTCGAAAATCAGCCGTTTTTGCTCGAACATTAAATGCCTCCAAATGGTATTTATTTCACTTCCCGGGGTGAAGAAACCCTTTTTGAGAACTCAGAGTGAGTAAATTGGCCATTTTCATGCACTTTTAACCATTCCATAAATCTTGTGTTTTGGGCCCCTGGAAGCATGAAAATCACTTTAAACATGCTAATTTGAGCTCTAACACTGATGATCCACCTACAAATGTGAACTGACGTTCAAAAATAAAACATTTGAAAACGGACCATTTTCCACAATTCTGAAGCATGACGTAATGGGGGGGTGTTATCTCTTTTGTCGAAAATCAGCCATTTTTGCTCGAACATTAAATGCCTCCAAATGGTATTTAATTAACTTCCCGAGCCCCTGGAAGCATGAAAATCACTTTAAACATGCTAATTTTAGCTCTAACACTGATGATCCACCTACAAATGTGAACTGACGTTCAAAAATAAAACATTTGAAAACGGACCATTTTCCACATTTCTGAAGCATGACGTAATGGGGGGGTGTTATCTCTTTTGTCAAAAATCAGCCGTTTTTGCTCGAACATTAAATGCCTCCAAATGGTATTTATTTCACTTCCCGGGGTGAAGAAACCCTTTTTGAGAACTCAGAGTGAGTAAATTGGCCATTTTCATGCACTTTTAACCATTCCATTAATCTTGTGTTTTGGGCCCCTGGAAGCATTAAAATCACTTTAAACATGCTAATTTTAGCTCTAACACTGATGATCCACCTACAAATGTGAACTGACGTTCAAAAATAAAACATTTGAAAACGGACCATTTTCCACATTTCTGAAGCATGACGTAATGGGGGGGTGTTATCTCTTTTGTTGAAAATCAGCCGTTTTTGCTCGAACATTAAATGCCTCCAAATGGTATTTAATTAACTTCCCGAGCCCCTGGAAGCATGAAAATCACTTTAAACATGCTAATTTTAGCTCTAACACTGATGATCCACCTACAAATGTGAACTGATGTTCAAAAATAAAACATTTGAAAACATACCATTTTCCACATTTCTGAAGCATGACGTAATGGGGGGGTGTTATCTCTTTTGTCAAAATCAGCCGTTTTTGCTCGAACATTAAATGCCTCCAAATGGTATTTATTTCACTTCCCGAGCCCCTGGAAGCATGAAAATCACTTTAAACATGCTAATTTTAGCTCTAACACTGATGATCCACCTACAAATGTGAACTGACGTTCAAAAATAAAACATTTGAAAACGGACCATTTTCCACATTTCTGAAGCATGACGTAATGGGGGGGTGTTATCTCTTTTGTCGAAAATCAGCCGTTTTTGCGCGAACATTAAATGCCTCCAAATGGTATTTATTTCACTTCCCGAGCCCCTGGAAGCATGAAAATCACTTTAAACATGCTAATTTTAGCTCTAACACTGATGATCCACCTACAAATGTGAACTGACGTTCAAAAATAAAACATTTGAAAACGGACCATTTTCCACATTTCTGAAGCATGACGTAATGGGGGGGTGTTATCTCTTTTGTCGAAAATCAGCCGTTTTTGCGCGAACATTAAATGCCTCCAAATGGTATTTATTTCACTTCCCGAGCCCCTGGAAGCATGAAAATCACTTTAAACATGCTAATTTTAGCTCTAACACTGATGATCCACCTACAAATGTGAACTGACGTTCAAAAATAAAACATTTGAAAACGGACCATTTTCCACATTTCTGAAGCATGACGTAATGGGGGGGTGTTATCTCTTTTGTCGAAAATCAGCCGTTTTTGCTCGAACATTAAATGCCTCCAAATGGTATTTAATTAACTTCCCGAGCCCCTGGAAGCATGAAAATCACTTTAAACATGCTAATTTTAGCTCTAACACTGATGATCCACCTACAAATGTGAACTGACGTTCAAAAATAAAACATTTGAAAACGGACCATTTTCCACATTTCTGAAGCATGACGTAATGGGGGGGTGTTATCTCTTTTGTCGAAAATCAGCCGTTTTTGCTCGAACATTAAATGCCTCCAAATGGTATTTAATTAACTTCCCGAGCCCCTGGAAGCATGAAAATCACTTTAAACATGCTAATTTTAGCTCTAACACTGATGATCCACCTACAAATGTGAACTGACGTTCAAAAATAAAACATTTGAAAACGGACCATTTTCCACATTTCTGAAGCATGACGTAATGGGGGGGTGTTATCTCTTTTGTCGAAAATCAGCCGTTTTTGCTCGAACATTAAATGCCTCCAAATGGTATTTAATTAACTTCCCGAGCCCTCTGGAAGCATGAAAATCACTTTAAACATGCTAATTTTAGCTCTAACACTGATGATCCACCTACAAATGTGAACTGACGTTCAAAAATAAAACATTTGAAAACGGACCATTTTCCACATTTCTGAAGCATGACGTAATGGGGGGGGTGTTATCTCTTTTGTCGAAAATCAGCCGTTTTTGCTCGAACATTAAATGCCTCCAAATGGTATTTATTTCACTTCCCGGGGTGAAGAAACCCTTTTTGAGAACTCAGAGTGAGTAAATTGGCCATTTTCATGCACTTTTAACCATTCCATAAATCTTGTGTTTTGGGCCCCTGGAAGCATGAAAATCACTTTAAACATGCTAATTTTAGCTCTAACACTGATGATCCACCTACAAATGTGAACCGACGTTCAAAAAGAAAACATTTGAAAACGGACCATTTTCCACATTTCTGAAGCATGACGTAATGGGGGGTGTTATCTCTTTTGTCGAAAATCAGCCGTTTTTGCTCGAACATTAAATGCCTCCAAATGGTATTTAATTAACTTCCCGAGCCCCTGGAAGCATGAAAATCACTTTAAACATGCTAATTTTAGCTCTAACACTGATGATCCACCTACAAATGTGAACTGACGTTCAAAAATAAAACATTTGAAAACGGACCATTTTCCACATTTCTGAAGCATGACGTAATGGGGGGGTGTTATCTCTTTTGTCGAAAATCAGCCATTTTTGCTCGAACATTAAATGCCTCCAAATGGTATTTAATTAACTTCCCGGGGTGAAGAAACCCTTTTTGAGAACTCAGAGTGAGTAAATTGGCCATTTTCATGCACTTTTAACCATTCCATAAATCTTGTGTTTTGGGCCCCTGGAAGCATGAAAATCACTTTAAACATGCTAATTTTAGCTCTAACACTGATGATCCACCTACAAATGTGAACTGACGTTCAAAAATAAAACATTTGAAAACGGACCATTTTCCACATTTCTGAAGCATGACGTAATGGGGGGGTGTTATCTCTTTTGTCGAAAATCAGCCGTTTTTGCTCGAACATTAAATGCCTCCAAATGGTATTTATTTCACTTCCCGAGCCCCTGGAAGCATGAAAATCACTTTAAACATGCTAATGTTAGCTCTAACACTGATGATCCACCTACAAATGTGAACTGACGTTCAAAAATAAAACTTTTGAAAACGGACCATTTTCCACATTTCTGAAGCATGACGTAATGGGGGGGTGTTATTTCTTTTGTCGAAAATCAGCCGTTTTTGCTCGAACATTAAATGCCTCCAAATGGTATTTAATTAACTTCCCGAGCCCCTGGAAGCATGAAAATCACTTTAAACATGCTAATTTTAGCTCTAACACTGATGATCCACCTACAAATGTGAACTGACGTTCAAAAATAAAACATTTGAAAACGGACCATTTTCCACATTTCTGAAGCATGACGTAATGGGGGGGGTGTTATCTCTTTTGTCGAAAATCAGCCGTTTTTGCTCGAACATTAAATGCCTCCAAATGGTATTTAATTAACTTCCCGGGGTGAAGAAACCCTTTTTGAGAACTCAGAGTGAGTAAATTGGCCATTTTCATGCACTTTTAACCATTCCATAAATCTTGTGTTTTGGGCCCCTGGAAGCATGAAAATCACTTTAAACATGCTAATTTTAGCTCTAACACTGATGATCCACCTACAAATGTGAACTGACGTTCAAAAATAAAACATTTGAAAACGGACCATTTTCCACATTTCTGAAGCATGACGTAATGGGGGGGTGTTATCTCTTTTGTCGAAAATCAGCCGTTTTTGCTCGAACATTAAATGCCTCCAAATGGTATTTAATTAACTTCCCGGGGTGAAGAAACCCTTTTTGAGAACTCAGAGTGAGTAAATTGGCCATTTTCATGCACTTTTAACCATTCCATAAATCTTGTGTTTTGGGCCCCTGGAAGCATGAAAATCACTTTAAACATGCTAATTTTAGCTCTAACACTGATGATCCACCTACAAATTTGAACTGACGTTCAAAAATAAAACATTTGAAAACGGACCATTTTCCACATTTCTGAAGCCTAACGTAATGGGGGGGTGTTATCTCTTTTGTCGAAAATCAGCCGTTTTTGCTCGAACATTAAATGCCTCCAAATGGTATTTAATTAACTTCCCGAGCCCCTGGAAGCATGAAAATCACTTTAAACATGCTAATTTTAGCTCTAACACTGATGATCCACCTACAAATGTGAACTGACGTTCAAAAATAAAACATTTGAAAACGGACCATTTTCCACATTTCTGAAGCATGACATAATGGGGGGGTGTTATCTCTTTTGTCGAAAATCAGCCGTTTTTGCTCGAACATTAAATGCCTCCAAATGGTATTTATTTCACTTCCCGAGCCCCTGGAAGCATGAAAATCACTTTAAACATGCTAATTTTAGCTCTAACACTGATGATCCACCTACAAATGTGAACTGACGTTCAAAAATAAAACATTTGAAAACGGACCATTTTCCACATTTCTGAAGCATGACGTAATGGGGGGGTGTTATCTCTTTTGTCGAAAATCAGCCGTTTTTGCTCGAACATTAAATGCCTCCAAATGGTATTTATTTCACTTCCCGGGGTGAAGAAACCCTTTTTGAGAACTCAGAGTGAGTAAATTGGCCATTTTCATGCACTTTTAACCATTCCATTAATCTTGTGTTTTGGGCCCCTGGAAGCATGAAAATCACTTTAAACATGCTAATTTTAGCTCTAACACTGATGATCCACCTACAAATGTGAACTGACGTTCAAAAATAAAACATTTGAAAACGGACCATTTTCCACATTTCTGAAGCATGACGTAATGGGGGGGTGTTATCTCTTTTGTCGAAAATCAGCCGTTTTTGCTCGAACATTAAATGCCTCCAAATGGTATTTAATTAACTTCCCGGGGTGAAGAAACCCTTTTTGAGAACTCAGAGTGAGTAAATTGGCCATTTTCATGCACATTTAACCATTCCATTAATCTTGTGTTTTGGGCCCCTGGAAGCATGAAAATCACTTTAAACATGCTAATTTTAGCTCTAACACTGATGATCCACCTACAAATGTGAACTGACGTTCAAAAATAAAACATTTGAAAACGGACCATTTTCCACATTTCTGAAGCATGACGTAATGGGGGGGTGTTATCTCTTTTGTCGAAAATCAGCCGTTTTTGCTCGAACATTAAATGCCTCCAAATGGTATTTAATTAACTTCCCGAGCCCCTGGAAGCATGAAAATCACTTTAAACATGCAAATTTTAGCTCTAACACTGATGATCCACCTACAAATGTGAACTGACGTTCAAAAATAAAACATTTCAAAACGGACCATTTTCCACATTTCTGAAGCATGACGTAATGGGGGGGTGTTATCTCTTTTGTCGAAAATCAGCCGTTTTTGCTCGAACATTAAATGCCTCCAAATCGTATTTATTTCACTTCCCGGGGTGAAGAAACCCTTTTTGAGAACTCAGAGTGAGTAAATTGGCCATTTTCATGCACTTTTAACCATTCCATAAATCTTGTGTTTTGGGCCCCTGGAAGCATGAAAATCACTTTAAACATGCTAATTTTAGCTCTAACACTGATGATCCACCTACAAATGTGAACTGACGTTCAAAAATAAAACATTTGAAAGCGGACCATTTTCCACATTTCTGAAGCATGACGTAATGGGGGGGTGTTATCTCTTTTGTCGAAAATCAGCCGTTTTTGCTCGAACATTAAATGCCTCCAAATGGTATTTAATTAACTTCCCGGGGTGAAGAAACCCTTTTTGAGAACTCAGAGTGAGTAAATTGGCCATTTTCATGCACTTTTAACCATTCCATAAATCTTGTGTTTTGGGCCCCTGGAAGCATGAAAATCACTTTAAACATGCTAATTTTAGCTCTAACACTGATGATCCACCTACAAATGTGAACTGACGTTCAAAAATAAAACATTTGAAAACGGACCATTTTCCACATTTCTGAAGCATGACGTAATGGGGGGGTGTTATCTCTTTTGTCAAAAATCAGCCGTTTTTGCTCGAACATTAAATGCCTCCAAATGGTATTTATTTCACTTCCCGGGGTGAAGAAACCCTTTTTGAGAACTCAGAGTGAGTAAATTGGCCATTTTCATGCACTTTTAACCATTCCATTAATCTTGTGTTTTGGGCCCCTGGAAGCATTAAAATCACTTTAAACATGCTAATTTTAGCTCTAACACTGATGATCCACCTACAAATGTGAACTGACGTTCAAAAATAAAACATTTGAAAACGGACCATTTTCCACATTTCTGAAGCATGACGTAATGGGGGGGTGTTATCTCTTTTGTTGAAAATCAGCCGTTTTTGCTCGAACATTAAATGCCTCCAAATGGTATTTAATTAACTTCCCGAGCCCCTGGAAGCATGAAAATCACTTTAAACATGCTAATTTTAGCTCTAACACTGATGATCCACCTACAAATGTGAACTGACGTTCAAAAATAAAACATTTGAAAACGGACCATTTTCCACATTTCTAAAGCATGACGTAATGGGGGGGTGTTATCTCTTTTGTCGAAAATTAGCCGTTTTTGCTCGAACATTAAATGCCTCCAAATGGTATTTAATTAACTTCCCAAGCCCCTGGAAGCATGAAAATCACTTTAAACATGCTAATTTTAGCTCTAACACTGATGATCCACCTACAAATGTGAACTGACGTTCAAAAATAAAACATTTGAAAACATACCATTTTCCACATTTCTGAAGCATGACGTAATGGGGGGGTGTTATCTCTTTTGTCGAAAATCAGCCGTTTTTGCTCGAACATTAAATGCCTCCAAATGGTATTTATTTCACTTCCCGAGCCCCTGGAAGCATGAAAATCACTTTAAACATGCTAATTTTAGCTCTAACACTGATGATCCACCTACAAATGTGAACTGACGTTCAAAAATAAAACATTTGAAAACGGACCATTTTCCACATTTCTGAAGCATGACGTAATGGGGGGGTGTTATCTCTTTTGTCGAAAATCAGCCGTTTTTGCGCGAACATTAAATGCCTCCAAATGGTATTTATTTCACTTCCCGAGCCCCTGGAAGCATGAAAATCACTTTAAACATGCTAATTTTAGCTCTAACACTGATGATCCACCTACAAATGTGAACTGACGTTCAAAAATAAAACATTTGAAAACGGACCATTTTCCACATTTCTGAAGCATGACGTAATGGGGGGGTGTTATCTCTTTTGTCGAAAATCAGCCGTTTTTGCTCGAACATTAAATACCTCCAAATGGTATTTAATTAACTTCCCGAGCCCCTGGAAGCATGAAAATCACTTTAAACATGCTAATTTTAGCTCTAACACTGATGATCCACCTACAAATGTGAACTGACGTTCAAAAATAAAACATTTGAAAACGGACCATTTTCCACATTTCTGAAGCATGACGTAATGGGGGGGTGTTATCTCTTTTGTCGAAAATCAGCCGTTTTTGCTCGAACATTAAATGCCTCCAAATGGTATTTAATTAACTTCCCGAGCCCCTGGAAGCATGAAAATCACTTTAAACATGCTAATTTTAGCTCTAACACTGATGATCCACCTACAAATGTGAACTGACGTTCAAAAATAAAACATTTGAAAACGGACCATTTTCCACATTTCTGAAGCATGACGTAATGGGGGGGTGTTATCTCTTTTGTCGAAAATCAGCCGTTTTTGCTCGAACATTAAATGCCTCCAAATGGTATTTAATTAACTTCCCAAGCCCCTGAAAGCATGAAAATCACTTTAAACATGCTAATTTTAGCTCTAACACTGATGATCCACCTACAAATGTGAACTGACGTTCAAAAATAAAACATTTGAAAACATACCATTTTCCACATTTCTGAAGCATGACGTAATGGGGGGTGTTATCTCTTTTGTCGAAAATCAGCCGTTTTTGCTCGAACATTAAATGCCTCCAAATTGTATTTATTTCACTTCCCGAGCCCCTGGAAGCATGAAAATCACTTTAAACATGCTAATTTTAGCTCTAACACTGATGATCCACCTACAAATGTGAACTGACGTTCAAAAATAAAACATTTGAAAACGGACCATTTTCCACATTTCTGAAGCATGACGTAATGGGGGGGTGTTATCTCTTTTGTCGAAAATCAGCCTTTTTTGCGCGAACATTAAATGCCTCCAAATGGTATTTATTTCACTTCCCGAGCCCCTGGAAGCATGAAAATCACTTTAAACATGCTAATTTTAGCTCTAACACTGATGATCCACCTACAAATGTGAACTGACGTTCAAAAATAAAACATTTGAAAACGGAACATTTTCCACATTTCTGAAGCATGACGTAATGGGGGGGGTGTTATCTCTTTTGTCGAAAATCAGCCGTTTTTGCTCGAACATTAAATGCCTCCAAATGGTATTTAATTAACTTCCCGAGCCCCTGGAAGCATGAAAATCACTTTAAACATGCTAATTTTAGCTCTAACACTGATGATCCACCTACAAATGTGAACTGACGTTCAAAAATAAAACATTTGAAAACGGACCATTTTCCACATTTCTGAAGCATGACGTAATGGGGGGGTGTTATCTCTTTTGTCGAAAATCAGCCGTTTTTGCTCGAACATTAAATGCCTCCAAATGGTATTTAATTAACTTCCCGAGCCCCTGGAAGCATGAAAATCACTTTAAACATGCTAATTTTAGCTCTAACACTGATGATCCACCTACAAATGTGAACTGACGTTCAAAAATAAAACATTTGAAAACGGACCATTTTCCACATTTCTGAAGCATGACGTAATGGGGGGGTGTTATCTCTTTTGTCGAAAATCAGCCGTTTTTGCTCGAACATTAAATGCCTCCAAATGGTATTTAATTAACTTCCCGAGCCCTCTGGAAGCATGAAAATCACTTTAAACATGCTAATTTTAGCTCTAACACTGATGATCCACCTACAAATGTGAACTGACGTTCAAAAATAAAACATTTGAAAACGGACCATTTTCCACATTTCTGAAGCATGACGTAATGGGGGGGGTGTTATCTCTTTTGTCGAAAATCAGCCGTTTTTGCTCGAACATTAAATGCCTCCAAATGGTATTTATTTCACTTCCCGGGGTGAAGAAACCCTTTTTGAGAACTCAGAGTGAGTAAATTGGCCATTTTCATGCACTTTTAACCATTCCATAAATCTTGTGTTTTGGGCCCCTGGAAGCATGAAAATCACTTTAAACATGCTAATTTTAGCTCTAACACTGATGATCCACCTACAAATGTGAACTGACGTTCAAAAATAAAACATTTGAAAACGGACCATTTTCCACATTTCTGAAGCATGACGTAATGGGGGGGTGTTATCTCTTTTGTCGAAAATCAGCCGTTTTTGCTCGAACATTAAATGCCTCCAAATGGTATTTAATTAACTTCCCGGGGTGAAGAAACCCTTTTTGAGAACTCAGAGTGAGTAAATTGGCCATTTTCATGCACTTTTAACCATTCCATAAATCTTGTGTTTTGGGCCCCTGGAAGCATGAAAATCACTTTAAACATGCTAATTTTAGCTCTAACACTGATGATCCACCTACAAATGTGAACTGACGTTCAAAAATAAAACATTTGAAAACGGACCATTTTCCACATTTCTGAAGCATGACGTAATGGGGGGGTGTTATCTCTTTTGTCGAAAATCAGCCGTTTTTGCTCGAACATTAAATGCCTCCAAATGGTATTTATTTCACTTCCCGAGCCCCTGGAAGCATGAAAATCACTTTAAACATGCTAATTTTAGCTCTAACACTGATGATCCACCTACAAATGTGAACTGACGTTCAAAAATAAAACTTTTGAAAACGGACCATTTTCCACATTTCTGAAGCATGACGTAATGGGGGGGTGTTATTTCTTTTGTCGAAAATCAGCCGTTTTTGCTCGAACATTAAATGCCTCCAAATGGTATTTAATTAACTTCCCGAGCCCCTGGAAGCATGAAAATCACTTTAAACATGCTAATTTTAGCTCTAACACTGATGATCCACCTACAAATGTGAACTGACGTTCAAAAATAAAACATTTGAAAACGGACCATTTTCCACATTTCTGAAGCATGACGTAATGGGGGGGGTGTTATCTCTTTTGTCGAAAATCAGCCGTTTTTGCTCGAACATTAAATGCCTCCAAATGGTATTTAATTAACTTCCCGGGGTGAAGAAACCCTTTTTGAGAACTCAGAGTGAGTAAATTGGCCATTTTCATGCACTTTTAACCATTCCATAAATCTTGTGTTTTGGGCCCCTGGAAGCATGAAAATCACTTTAAACATGCTAATTTTAGCTCTAACACTGATGATCCACCTACAAATGTGAACTGACGTTCAAAAATAAAACATTTGAAAACGGACCATTTTCCACATTTCTGAAGCATGACGTAATGGGGGGGTGTTATCTCTTTTGTCGAAAATCAGCCGTTTTTGCTCGAACATTAAATGCCTCCAAATGGTATTTATTTCACTTCCCGAACCCCTGGAAGCATGAAAATCACTTTAAACATGCTAATTTTAGCTCTAACACTGATGATCCACCTACAAATGTGAACTGACGTTCAAAAATAAAACTTTTGAAAACGGACCATTTTCCACATTTCTGAAGCATGACGTAATGGGGGGGTGTTATTTCTTTTGTCGAAAATCAGCCGTTTTTGCTCGAACATTAAATGCCTCCAAATGGTATTTAATTAACTTCCCGAGCCCCTGGAAGCATGAAAATCACTTTAAACATGCTAATTTTAGCTCTAACACTGATGATCCACCTACAAATGTGAACTGACGTTCAAAAATAAAACATTTGAAAACGGACCATTTTCCACATTTCTGAAGCATGACGTAATGGGGGGGGTGTTATCTCTTTTGTCGAAAATCAGCCGTTTTTGCTCGAACATTAAATGCCTCCAAATGGTATTTAATTAACTTCCCGGGGTGAAGAAACCCTTTTTGAGAACTCAGAGTGAGTAAATTGGCCATTTTCATGCACTTTTAACCATTCCATAAATCTTGTGTTTTGGGCCCCTGGAAGCATGAAAATCACTTTAAACATGCTAATTTTAGCTCTAACACTGATGATCCACCTCCAAATGTGAACTGATGTTCAAAAATAAAACATTTGAAAACGGACCATTTTCCACATTTCTGAAGCATGACGTAATGGGGGGGTGTTATCTCTTTTGTCGAAAATCAGCCGTTTTTGCTCGAACATTAAATGCCTCCAAATGGTATTTAATTAACTTCCCGGGGTGAAGAAACCCTTTTTGAGAACTCAGAGTGAGTAAATTGGCCATTTTCATGCACTTTTAACCATTCCATAAATCTTGTGTTTTGGGCCCCTGGAAGCATGAAAATCACTTTAAACATGCTAATTTTAGCTCTAACACTGATGATCCACCTACAAATTTGAACTGACGTTCAGAAATAAAACATTTGAAAACGGACCATTTTCCACATTTCTGAAGCCTAACGTAATGGGGGGGTGTTATCTCTTTTGTCGAAAATCAGCCGTTTTTGCTCGAACATTAAATGCCTCCAAATGGTATTTAATTAACTTCCCGAGCCCCTGGAAGCATGAAAATCACTTTAAACATGCTAATTTTAGCTCTAACACTGATGATCCACCTACAAATGTGAACTGACGTTCAAAAATAAAACATTTGAAAACGGACCATTTTCCACATTTCTGAAGCATGACGTAATGGGGGGGTGTTATCTCTTTTGTCGAAAATCAGCCGTTTTTGCTCGAACATTAAATGCCTCCAAATGGTATTTAATTCACTTCCCGAGCCCCTGGAAGCATGAAAATCACTTTAAACATGCTAATTTTAGCTCTAACACTGATGATCCACCTACAAATGTGAACTGACGTTCAAAAATAAAACATTTGAAAACGGACCATTTTCCACATTTCTGAAGCATGACGTAATGGGGGGGTGTTATCTCTTTTGTCGAAAATCAGCCGTTTTTGCTCGAACATTAAATGCCTCCAAATGGTATTTATTTCACTTCCCGGGGTGAAGAAACCCTTTTTGAGAACTCAGAGTGAGTAAATTGGCCATTTTCATGCACTTTTAACCATTCCATTAATCTTGTGTTTTGGGCCCCTGGAAGCATGAAAATCACTTTAAACATGCTAATTTTAGCTCTAACACTGATGATCCACCTACAAATGTGAACTGACGTTCAAAAATAAAACATTTGAAAACGGACCATTTTCCACATTTCTGAAGCATGACGTAATGGGGGGGTGTTATCTCTTTTGTCGAAAATCAGCCGTTTTTGCTCGAACATTAAATGCCTCCAAATGGTATTTATTTCACTTCCCGAGCCCCTGGAAGCATGAAAATCACTTTAAACATGCTAATTTTAGCTCTAACACTGATGATCCACCTACAAATGTGAACTGACGTTCAAAAATAAAACTTTTGAAAACGGACCATTTTCCACATTTCTGAAGCATGACGTAATGGGGGGGTGTTATTTCTTTTGTCGAAAATCAGCCGTTTTTGCTCGAACATTAAATGCCTGCAAATGGTATTTAATTAACTTCCCGAGCCCCTGGAAGCATGAAAATCACTTTAAACATGCTAATTTTAGCTCTAACACTGATGATCCACCTACAAATGTGAACTGACGTTCAAAAATAAAACATTTGAAAACGGACCATTTTCCACATTTCTGAAGCATGACGTAATGGGGGGGGTGTTATCTCTTTTGTCGAAAATCAGCCGTTTTTGCTCGAACATTAAATGCCTCCAAATGGTATTTAATTAACTTCCCGGGGTGAAGAAACCCTTTTTGAGAACTCAGAGTGAGTAAATTGGCCATTTTCATGCACTTTTAACCATTCCATAAATCTTGTGTTTTGGGCCCCTGGAAGCATGAAAATCACTTTAAACATGCTAATTTTAGCTCTAACACTGATGATCCACCTACAAATGTGAACTGACGTTCAAAAATAAAACATTTGAAAACGGACCATTTTCCACATTTCTGAAGCATGACGTAATGGGGGGGTGTTATCTCTTTTGTCGAAAATCAGCCGTTTTTGCTCGAACATTAAATGCCTCCAAATGGTATTTAATTAACTTCCCGGGGTGAAGAAACCCTTTTTGAGAACTCAGAGTGAGTAAATTGGCCATTTTCATGCACTTTTAAACATTCCATAAATCTTGTGTTTTGGGCCCCTGGAAGCATGAAAATCACTTTAAACATGCTAATTTTAGCTCTAACACTGATGATCCACCTACAAATTTGAACTGACGTTCAAAAATAAAACATTTGAAAACGGACCATTTTCCACATTTCTGAAGCCTAACGTAATGGGGGGGTGTTATCTCTTTTGTCGAAAATCAGCTGTTTTTGCTCGAACATTAAATGCCTCCAAATGGTATTTAATTAACTTCCCGAGCCCCTGGAAGCATGAAAATCACTTTAAACATGCTAATTTTAGCTCTAACACTGATGATCCACCTACAAATGTGAACTGACGTTCAAAAATAAAACATTTGAAAACGGACCATTTTCCACATTTCTGAAGCATGACATAATGGGGGGGTGTTATCTCTTTTGTCGAAAATCAGCCGTTTTTGCTCGAACATTAAATGCCTCCAAATGGTATTTATTTCACTTCCCGAGCCCCTGGAAGCATGAAAATCACTTTAAACATGCTAATTTTAGCTCTAACACTGATGATCCACCTACAAATGTGAACTGACGTTCAAAAATAAAACATTTGAAAACGGACCATTTTCCACATTTCTGAAGCATGACGTAATGGGGGGGTGTTATCTCTTTTGTCGAAAATCAGCCGTTTTTGCTCGAACATTAAATGCCTCCAAATGGTATTTATTTCACTTCCCGGGGTGAAGAAACCCTTTTTGAGAACTCAGAGTGAGTAAATTGGCCATTTTCATGCACTTTTAACCATTCCATTAATCTTGTGTTTTGGGCCCCTGGAAGCATGAAAATCACTTTAAACATGCTAATTTTAGCTCTAACACTGATGATCCACCTACAAATGTGAACTGACGTTCAAAAATAAAACATTTGAAAACGGACCATTTTCCACATTTCTGAAGCATGACGTAATGGGGGGGTGTTATCTCTTTTGTCAAAAATCAGCCGTTTTTGCTCGAACATTAAATGCCTCCAAATGGTATTTAATTAACTTCCCGAGCCCCTGGAAGCATGAAAATCACTTTAAACATGCTAATTTTAGCTCTAACACTGATGATCCACCTACAAATGTGAACTGACGTTCAAAAATAAAACATTTGAAAACGGACCATTTTCCACATTTCTGAAGCATGACGTAATGGGGGGGTGTTATCTCTTTTGTCGAAAATCAGCCGTTTTTGCTCGAACATTAAATGCCTCCAAATGGTATTTAATTAACTTCCCGGGGTGAAGAAACCCTTTTTGAGAACTCAGAGTGAGTAAATTGGCCATTTTCATGCACATTTAACCATTCCATTAATCTTGTGTTTTGGGCCCCTGGAAGCATGAAAATCACTTTAAACATGCTAATTTTAGCTCTAACACTGATGATCCACCTACAAATGTGAACTGACGTTCAAAAATAAAACATTTGAAAACGGACCATTTTCCACATTTCTGAAGCATGACGTAATGGGGGGGTGTTATCTCTTTTGTCGAAAATCAGCCGTTTTTGCTCGAACATTAAATGCCTCCAAATGGTATTTAATTAACTTCCCGAGCCCCTGGAAGCATGAAAATCACTTTAAACATGCAAATTTTAGCTCTAACACTGATGATCCACCTACAAATGTGAACTGACGTTCAAAAATAAAACATTTCAAAACGGACCATTTTCCACATTTCTGAAGCATGACGTAATGGGGGGGTGTTATCTCTTTTGTCGAAAATCAGCCGTTTTTGCTCTAACATTAAATGCCTCCAAATCGTATTTATTTCACTTCCCGGGGTGAAGAAACCCTTTTTGAGAACTCAGAGTGAGTAAATTGGCCATTTTCATGCACTTTTAACCATTCCATAAATCTTGTGTTTTGGGCCCCTGGAAGCATGAAAATCACTTTAAACATGCTAATTTTAGCTCTAACACTGATGATCCACCTACAAATGTGAACTGACGTTCAAAAATAAAACATTTGAAAACGGACCATTTTCCACATTTCTGAAGCATGACGTAATGGGGGGGTGTTATCTCTTTTGTCGAAAATCAGCCGTTTTTGCTCGAACATTAAATGCCTCCAAATGGTATTTAATTAACTTCCCGGGGTGAAGAAACCCTTTTTGAGAACTCAGAGTGAGTAAATTGGCCATTTTCATGCACTTTTAACCATTCCATAAATCTTGTGTTTTGGGCCCCTGGAAGCATGAAAATCACTTTAAACATGCTAATTTTAGCTCTAACACTGATGATCCACCTACAAATGTGAACTGACGTTCAAAAATAAAACATTTGAAAACGGACCATTTTCCACATTTCTGAAGCATGACGTAATGGGGGGGTGTTATCTCTTTTGTCGAAAATCAGCCGTTTTTGCTCGAACATTAAATGCCTCCAAATGGTATTTAATTAACTTCCCGAGCCCCTGGAAGCATGAAAATCACTTTAAACATGCTAATTTTAGCTCTAACACTGATGATCCACCTACAAATGTGAACTGACGTTCAAAAATAAAACATTTGAAAACGGACCATTTTCCACATTTCTGAAGCATGACGTAATGGGGGGGTGTTATCTCTTTTGTCGAAAATCAGCCGTTTTTGCTCGAACATTAAATGCCTCCAAATGGTATTTATTTCACTTCCCGGGGTGAAGAAACCCTTTTTGAGAACTCAGAGTAAGTAAATTGGCCATTTTCATGCACTTTTAACCATTCCATAAATCTTGTGTTTTGGGCCCCTGGAAGCATGAAAATCACTTTAAACATGCTAATTTTAGCTCTAACACTGATGATCCACCTACAAATGTGAACTGACGTTCAAAAATAAAACATTTGAAAACGGACCATTTTCCACATTTCTGAAGCATGACGTAATGGGGGGGTGTTATCTCTTTTGTCGAAAATCAGCCGTTTTTGCTCGAACATTAAATGCCTCCAAATGGTATTTAATTAACTTCCCGAGCCCCTGGAAGCATGAAAATCACTTTAAACATGCTAATTTTAGCTCTAACACTGATGATCCACCTACAAATGTGAACTGACGTTCAAAAATAAAACATTTGAAAACGGACCATTTTCCACATTTCTGAAGCATGACATAATGGGGGGGTGTTATCTCTTTTGTCGAAAATCAGCCGTTTTTGCTCGAACATTAAATGCCTCCAAATGGTATTTATTTCACTTCCCGAGCCCCTGGAAGCATGAAAATCACTTTAAACATGCTAATTTTAGCTCTAACACTGATGATCCACCTACAAATGTGAACTGACGTTCAAAAATAAAACATTTGAAAACGGACCATTTTCCACATTTCTGAAGCATGACGTAATGGGGGGGTGTTATCTCTTTTGTCGAAAATCAGCCGTTTTTGCTCGAACATTAAATGCCTCCAAATGGTATTTATTTCACTTCCCGGGGTGAAGAAACCCTTTTTGAGAACTCAGAGTGAGTAAATTGGCCATTTTCATGCACTTTTAACCATTCCATTAATCTTGTGTTTTGGGCCCCTGGAAGCATGAAAATCACTTTAAACATGCTAATTTTAGCTCTAACACTGATGATCCACCTACAAATGTGAACTGACGTTCAAAAATAAAACATTTGAAAACGGACCATTTTCCACATTTCTGAAGCATGACGTAATGGGGGGGTGTTATCTCTTTTGTCGAAAATCAGCCGTTTTTGCTCGAACATTAAATGCCTCCAAATGGTATTTATTTCACTTCCCGGGGTGAAGAAAACCTTTTTGAGAACTCAGAGTGAGTAAATTGGCCATTTTCATGCACTTTTAACCATTCCATTAATCTTGTGTTTTGGGCCCCTGGAAGCATGAAAATCACTTTAAACATGCTAATTTTAGCTCTAACACTGATGATCCACCTACAAATGTGAACTGACGTTCAAAAATAAAACATTTGAAAACGGACCATTTTCCACATTTCTGAAGCATGACGTAATGGGGGGGTGTTATCTCTTTTGTCGAAAATCAGCCGTTTTTGCTCGAACATTAAATGCCTCCAAATCGTATTTATTTCACTTCCCGGGGTGAAGAAACCCTTTTTGAGAACTCAGAGTGAGTAAATTGGCCATTTTCATGCACTTTTAACCATTCCATAAATCTTGTGTTTTGGGCCCCTGGAAGCATGAAAATCACTTTAAACATGCTAATTTTAGCTCTAACACTGATGATCCAGCTACAAATGTGAACTGACGTTCAAAAATAAAACATTTGAAAACGGACCATTTTCCACATTTCTGAAGCATGACGTAATGGGGGGGTGTTATCTCTTTTGTCGAAAATCAGCCGTTTTTGCTCGAACATTAAATGCCTCCAAATGGTATTTAATTAACTTCCCGGGGTGAAGAAACCCTTTTTGAGAACTCAGAGTGAGTAAATTGGCCATTTTCATGCACTTTTAACCATTCCATAAATCTTGTGTTTTGGGCCCCTGGAAGCATGAAAATCACTTTAAACATGCTAATTTTAGCTCTAACACTGATGATCCACCTACAAATGTGAACTGACGTTCAAAAATAAAACATTTGAAAACGGACCATTTTCCACATTTCTGAAGCATGACGTAATGGGGGGGTGTTATCTCTTTTGTCAAAAATCAGCCGTTTTTGCTCGAACATTAAATGCCTCCAAATGGTATTTATTTCACTTCCCGGGGTGAAGAAACCCTTTTTGAGAACTCAGAGTGAGTAAATTGGCCATTTTCATGCACTTTTAACCATTCCATTAATCTTGTGTTTTGGGCCCCTGGAAGCATTAAAATCACTTTAAACATGCTAATTTTAGCTCTAACACTGATGATCCACCTACAAATGTGAACTGACGTTCAAAAATAAAACATTTGAAAACGGACCATTTTCCACATTTCTGAAGCATGACGTAATGGGGGGGTGTTATCTCTTTTGTTGAAAATCAGCCGTTTTTGCTCGAACATTAAATGCCTCCAAATGGTATTTAATTAACTTCCCGAGCCCCTGGAAGCATGAAAATCACTTTAAACATGCTAATTTTAGCTCTAACACTGATGATCCACCTACAAATGTGAACTGACGTTCAAAAATAAAACATTTGAAAACGGACCATTTTCCACATTTCTAAAGCATGACGTAATGGGGGGGTGTTATCTCTTTTGTCGAAAATTAGCCGTTTTTGCTCGAACATTAAATGCCTCCAAATGGTATTTAATTAACTTCCCAAGCCCCTGGAAGCATGAAAATCACTTTAAACATGCTAATTTTAGCTCTAACACTGATGATCCACCTACAAATGTGAACTGACGTTCAAAAATAAAACATTTGAAAACATACCATTTTCCACATTTCTGAAGCATGACGTAATGGGGGGGTGTTATCTCTTTTGTCGAAAATCAGCCGTTTTTGCTCGAACATTAAATGCCTCCAAATGGTATTTATTTCACTTCCCGAGCCCCTGGAAGCATGAAAATCACTTTAAACATGCTAATTTTAGCTCTAACACTGATGATCCACCTACAAATGTGAACTGACGTTCAAAAATAAAACATTTGAAAACGGACCATTTTCCACATTTCTGAAGCATGACGTAATGGGGGGTGTTATCTCTTTTGTCGAAAATCAGCCGTTTTTGCGCGAACATTAAATGCCTCCAAATGGTATTTATTTCACTTCCCGAGCCCCTGGAAGCATGAAAATCACTTTAAACATGCTAATTTTAGCTCTAACACTGATGATCCACCTACAAATGTGAACTGACGTTCAAAAATAAAACATTTGAAAACGGACCATTTTCCACATTTCTGAAGCATGACGTAATGGGGGGGTGTTATCTCTTTTGTCGAAAATCAGCCGTTTTTGCTCGAACATTAAATACCTCCAAATGGTATTTAATTAACTTCCCGAGCCCCTGGAAGCATGAAAATCACTTTAAACATGCTAATTTTAGCTCTAACACTGATGATCCACCTACAAATGTGAACTGACGTTCAAAAATAAAACATTTGAAAACGGACCATTTTCCACATTTCTGAAGCATGACGTAATGGGGGGGTGTTATCTCTTTTGTCGAAAATCAGCCGTTTTTGCTCGAACATTAAATGCCTCCAAATGGTATTTAATTAACTTCCCGAGCCCCTGGAAGCATGAAAATCACTTTAAACGTGCTAATTTTAGCTCTAACACTGATGATCCACCTACAAATGTGAACTGACGTTCAAAAATAAAACATTTGAAAACGGACCATTTTCCACATTTCTGAAGCATGACGTAATGGGGGGGTGTTATCTCTTTTGTCGAAAATCAGCCGTTTTTGCTCGAACATTAAATGCCTCCAAATGGTATTTAATTAACTTCCCAAGCCCCTGAAAGCATGAAAATCACTTTAAACATGCTAATTTTAGCTCTAACACTGATGATCCACCTACAAATGTGAACTGACGTTCAAAAATAAAACATTTGAAAACATACCATTTTCCACATTTCTGAAGCATGACGTAATGGGGGGTGTTATCTCTTGTCGAAAATCAGCCGTTTTTGCTCGAACATTAAATGCCTCCAAATTGTATTTATTTCACTTCCCGAGCCCCTGGAAGCATGAAAATCACTTTAAACATGCTAATTTTAGCTCTAACACTGATGATCCACCTACAAATGTGAACTGACGTTCAAAAATAAAACATTTGAAAACGGACCATTTTCCACATTTCTGAAGCATGACGTAATGGGGGGGTGTTATCTCTTTTGTCGAAAATCAGCCTTTTTTGCGCGAACATTAAATGCCTCCAAATGGTATTTATTTCACTTCCCGAGCCCCTGGAAGCATGAAAATCACTTTAAACATGCTAATTTTAGCTCTAACACTGATGATCCACCTACAAATGTGAACTGACGTTCAAAAATAAAACATTTGAAAACGGACCATTTTCCACATTTCTGAAGCATGACGTAATGGGGGGGTGTTATCTCTTTTGTCGAAAATCAGCCGTTTTTGCTCGAACATTAAATGCCTCCAAATGGTATTTAATTAACTTCCCGAGCCCCTGGAAGCATGAAAATCACTTTAAACATGCTAATTTTAGCTCTAACACTGATGATCCACCTACAAATGTGAACTGACGTTCAAAAATAAAACATTTGAAAACGGACCTTTTTCCACATTTCTGAAGCATGACGTAATGGGGGGGTGTTATCTCTTTTGTCGAAAATCAGCCGTTTTTGCTCGAACATTAAATGCCTCCAAATGGTATTTAATTAACTTCCCGAGCCCCTGGAAGCATGAAAATCACTTTAAACATGCTAATTTTAGCTCTAACACTGATGATCCACCTACAAATGTGAACTGACGTTCAAAAATAAAACATTTGAAAACGGACCATTTTCCACATTTCTGAAGCATGACGTAATGGGGGGGTGTTATCTCTTTTGTCGAAAATCAGCCGTTTTTGCTCGAACATTAAATGCCTCCAAATGGTATTTAATTAACTTCCCGAGCCCTCTGGAAGCATGAAAATCACTTTAAACATGCTAATTTTAGCTCTAACACTGATGATCCACCTACAAATGTGAACTGACGTTCAAAAATAAAACATTTGAAAACGGACCATTTTCCACATTTCTGAAGCATGACGTAATGGGGGGGGTGTTATCTCTTTTGTCGAAAATCAGCCGTTTTTGCTCGAACATTAAATGCCTCCAAATGGTATTTATTTCACTTCCCGGGGTGAAGAAACCCTTTTTGAGAACTCAGAGTGAGTAAATTGGCCATTTTCATGCACTTTTAACCATTCCATAAATCTTGTGTTTTGGGCCCCTGGAAGCATGAAAATCACTTTAAACATGCTAATTTTAGCTCTAACACTGATGATCCACCTACAAATGTGAACTGACGTTCAAAAATAAAACATTTGAAAACGGACCATTTTCCACATTTCTGAAGCATGACGTAATGGGGGGTGTTATCTCTTTTGTCGAAAATCAGCCGTTTTTGCTCGAACATTAAATGCCTCCAAATGGTATTTAATTAACTTCCCGAGCCCCTGGAAGCATGAAAATCACTTTAAACATGCTAATTTTAGCTCTAACACTGATGATCCACCTACAAATGTGAACTGACGTTCAAAAATAAAACATTTGAAAACGGACCATTTTCCACATTTCTGAAGCATGACGTAATGGGGGGGTGTTATCTCTTTTGTCGAAAATCAGCCGTTTTTGCTCGAACATTAAATGCCTCCAAATGGTATTTAATTAACTTCCCGGGGTGAAGAAACCCTTTTTGAGAACTCAGAGTGAGTAAATTGGCCATTTTCATGCACTTTTAACCATTCCATAAATCTTGTGTTTTGGGCCCCTGGAAGCATGAAAATCACTTTAAACATGCTAATTTTAGCTCTAACACTGATGATCCACCTACAAATGTGAACTGACGTTCAAAAATAAAACATTTGAAAACGGACCATTTTCCACATTTCTGAAGCATGACGTAATGGGGGGGTGTTATCTCTTTTGTCGAAAATCAGCCGTTTTTGCTCGAACATTAAATGCCTCCAAATGGTATTTATTTCACTTCCCGAGCCCCTGGAAGCATGAAAATCACTTTAAACATGCTAATTTTAGCTCTAACACTGATGATCCACCTACAAATGTGAACTGACGTTCAAAAATAAAACTTTTGAAAACGGACCATTTTCCACATTTCTGAAGCATGACGTAATGGGGGGGTGTTATTTCTTTTGTCGAAAATCAGCCGTTTTTGCTCGAACATTAAATGCCTCCAAATGGTATTTAATTAACTTCCCGAGCCCCTGGAAGCATGAAAATCACTTTAAACATGCTAATTTTAGCTTTAACACTGATGATCCACCTACAAATGTGAACTGACGTTCAAAAATAAAACATTTGAAAACGGACCATTTTCCACATTTCTGAAGCATGACGTAATGGGGGTGGTGTTATCTCTTTTGTCGAAAATCAGCCATTTTTGCTCGAACATTAAATGCCTCCAAATGGTATTTAATTAACTTCCCGGGGTGAAGAAACCCTTTTTGAGAACTCAGAGTGAGTAAATTGGCCATTTTCATGCACTTTTAACCATTCCATAAATCTTGTGTTTTGGGCCCCTGGAAGCATGAAAATCACTTTAAACATGCTAATTTTAGCTCTAACACTGATGATCCACCTACAAATGTGAACTGACGTTCAAAAATAAAACATTTGAAAACGGACCATTTTCCACATTTCTGAAGCATGACGTAATGGGGGGGTGTTATCTCTTTTGTCGAAAATCAGCCGTTTTTGCTCGAACATTAAATGCCTCCAAATGGTATTTAATTAACTTCCCGAGCCCCTGGAAGCATGAAAATCACTTTAAACATGCTAATTTTAGCTCTAACACTGATGATCCACCTACAAATGTGAACTGACGTTCAAAAATAAAACATTTGAAAACGGACCATTTTCCACATTTCTGAAGCATGACGTCATGGGGGGGGTGTTATCTCTTTTGTCGAAAATCAGCCGTTTTTGCTCGAACATTAAATGCCTCCAAATGGTATTTAATTAACTTCCCGGGGTGAAGAAACCCTTTTTGAGAACTCAGAGTGAGTAAATTGGCCATTTTCATGCACTTTTAACCATTCCATAAATCTTGTGTTTTGGGCCCCTGGAAGCATGAAAATCACTTTAAACATGCTAATTTTAGCTCTAACACTGATGATCCACCTACAAATGTGAACTGACGTTCAAAAATAAAACATTTGAAAACGGACCATTTTCCACATTTCTGAAGCATGACGTAATGGGGGGGTGTTATCTCTTTTGTCGAAAATCAGCCGTTTTTGCTCGAACATTAAATGCCTCCAAATGGTATTTAATTAACTTCCCGGGGTGAAGAAACCCTTTTTGAGAACTCAGAGTGAGTAAATTGGCCATTTTCATGCACTTTTAACCATTCCATAAATCTTGTGTTTTGGGCCCCTGGAAGCATGAAAATCACTTTAAACATGCTAATTTTAGCTCTAACACTGATGATCCACCTACAAATTTGAACTGACGTTCAAAAATAAAACATTTGAAAACGGACCATTTTCCACATTTCTGAAGCCTAACGTAATGGGGGGGTGTTATCTCTTTTGTCGAAAATCAGCCGTTTTTGCTCGAACATTAAATGCCTCCAAATGGTATTTAATTAACTTCCCGAGCCCCTGGAAGCATGAAAATCACTTTAAACATGCTAATTTTAGCTCTAACACTGATGATCCACCTACAAATGTGAACTGACGTTCAAAAATAAAACATTTGAAAACGGACCACTTTCCACATTTCTGAAGCATGACATAATGGGGGGGTGTTATCTCTTTTGTCGAAAATCAGCCGTTTTTGCTCGAACATTAAATGCCTCCAAATGGTATTTATTTCACTTCCCGAGCCCCTGGAAGCATGAAAATCACTTTAAACATGCTAATTTTAGCTCTAACACTGATGATCCACCTACAAATGTGAACTGACGTTCAAAAATAAAACATTTGAAAACGGACCATTTTCCACATTTCTGAAGCATGACGTAATGGGGGGGTGTTATCTCTTTTGTCGAAAATCAGCCGTTTTTGCTCGAACATTAAATGCCTCCAAATGGTATTTATTTCACTTCCCGGGGTGAAGAAACCCTTTTTGAGAACTCAGAGTGAGTAAATTGGCCATTTTCATGCACTTTTAACCATTCCATTAATCTTGTGTTTTGGGCCCCTGGAAGCATGAAAATCACTTTAAACATGCTAATTTTAGCTCTAACACTGATGATCCACCTACAAATGTGAACTGACGTTCAAAAATAAAACATTTGAAAACGGACCATTTTCCACATTTCTGAAGCATGACGTAATGGGGGGGTGTTATCTCTTTTGTCAAAAATCAGCCGTTTTTGCTCGAACATTAAATGCCTCCAAATGGTATTTAATTAACTTCCCGAGCCCCTGGAAGCATGAAAATCACTTTAAACATGCTAATTTTAGCTCTAACACTGATGATCCACCTACAAATGTGAACTGACGTTCAAAAATAAAACATTTGAAAACGGACTATTTTCCACATTTCTGAAGCATGACGTAATGGGGGGGTGTTATCTCTTTTGTCGAAAATCAGCCGTTTTTGCTCGAACATTAAATGCCTCCAAATGGTATTTAATTAACTTCCCGGGGTGAAGAAACCCTTTTTGAGAACTCAGAGTGAGTAAATTGGCCATTTTCATGCACATTTAACCATTCCATTAATCTTGTGTTTTGGGCCCCTGGAAGCATGAAAATCACTTTAAACATGCTAATTTTAGCTCTAACACTGATGATCCACCTACAAATGTGAACTGACGTTCAAAAATAAAACATTTGAAAACGGACCATTTTCCACATTTCTGAAGCATGACGTAATGGGGGGGTGTTATCTCTTTTGTCGAAAATCAGCCGTTTTTGCTCGAACATTAAATGCCTCCAAATGGTATTTAATTAACTTCCCGAGCCCCTGGAAGCATGAAAATCACTTTAAACATGCAAATTTTAGCTCTAACACTGATGATCCACCTACAAATGTGAACTGACGTTCAAAAATAAAACATTTCAAAACGGACCATTTTCCACATTTCTGAAGCATGACGTAATGGGGGGGTGTTATCTCTTTTGTCGAAAATCAGCCGTTTTTGCTCGAACATTAAATGCCTCCAAATCGTATTTATTTCACTTCCCGGGGTGAAGAAACCCTTTTTGAGAACTCAGAGTGAGTAAATTGGCCATTTTCATGCACTTTTAACCATTCCATAAATCTTGTGTTTTGGGCCCCTGGAAGCATGAAAATCACTTTAAACATGCTAATTTTAGCTCTAACACTGATGATCCACCTACAAATGTGAACTGACGTTCAAAAATAAAACATTTGAAAACGGACCATTTTCCACATTTCTGAAGCATGACGTAATGGGGGGGTGTTATCTCTTTTGTCGAAAATCAGCCGTTTTTGCTCGAACATTAAATGCCTCCAAATGGTATTTAATTAACTTCCCGGGGTGAAGAAACCCTTTTTGAGAACTCAGAGTGAGTAAATTGGCCATTTTCATGCACTTTTAACCATTCCATAAATCTTGTGTTTTGGGCCCCTGGAAGCATGAAAATCACTTTAAACATGCTAATTTTAGCTCTAACACTGATGATCCACCTACAAATGTGAACTGACGTTCAAAAATAAAACATTTGAAAACGGACCATTTTCCAAATTTCTGAAGCATGACGTAATGGGGGGGTGTTATCTCTTTTGTCGAAAATCAGCCGTTTTTGCTCGAACATTAAATGCCTCCAAATGGTATTTAATTAACTTCCCGAGCCCCTGGAAGCATGAAAATCACTTTAAACATGCTAATTTTAGCTCTAACACTGATGATCCACCTACAAATGTGAACTGACGTTCAAAAATAAAACATTTGAAAACGGACCATTTTCCACATTTCTGAAGCATGACGTAATGGGGGGGTGTTATCTCTTTTGTCGAAAATCAGCCGTTTTTGCTCGAACATTAAATGCCTCCAAATGGTATTTATTTCACTTCCCGGGGTGAAGAAACCCTTTTTGAGAACTCAGAGTAAGTAAATTGGCCATTTTCATGCACTTTTATCCATTCCATAAATCTTGTGTTTTGGGCCCCTGGAAGCATGAAAATCACTTTAAACATGCTAATTTTAGCTCTAACACTGATGATCCACCTACAAATGTGAACTGACGTTCAAAAATAAAACATTTGAAAACGGACCATTTTCCACATTTCTGAAGCATGACGTAATGGGGGGGTGTTATCTCTTTTGTCGAAAATCAGCCGTTTTTGCTCGAACATTAAATGCCTCCAAATGGTATTTAATTAACTTCCCGAGCCCCTGGAAGCATGAAAATCACTTTAAACATGCTAATTTTAGCTCTAACACTGATGATCCACCTACAAATGTGAACTGACGTTCAAAAATAAAACATTTGAAAACGGACCATTTTCCACATTTCTGAAGCATGACGTAATGGGGGGGTGTTATCTCTTTTGTCGAAAATCAGCCGTTTTTGCTCGAACATTAAATGCCTCCAAATGGTATTTATTTCACTTCCCGGGGTGAAGAAACCCTTTTTGAGAACTCAGAGTAAGTAAATTGGCCATTTTCATGCACTTTTAACCATTCCATAAATCTTGTGTTTTGGGCCCCTGGAAGCATGAAAATCACTTTAAACATGCTAATTTTAGCTCTAACACTGATGATCCACCTACAAATGTGAACTGACGTTCAAAAATAAAACATTTGAAAACGGACCATTTTCCACATTTCTGAAGCATGACGTAATGGGGGGGTGTTATCTCTTTTGTCGAAAATCAGCCGTTTTTGCTCGAACATTAAATGCCTCCAAATGGTATTTAATTAACTTCCCGAGCCCCTGGAAGCATGAAAATCACTTTAAACATGCTAATTTTAGCTCTAACACTGATGATCCACCTACAAATGTGAACTGACGTTCAAAAATAAAACATTTGAAAACGGACCATTTTCCACATTTCTGAAGCATGACATAATGGGGGGGTGTTATCTCTTTTGTCGAAAATCAGCCGTTTTTGCTCGAACATTAAATGCCTCCAAATGGTATTTATTTCACTTCCCGAGCCCCTGGAAGCATGAAAATCACTTTAAACATGCTAATTTTAGCTCTAACACTGATGATCCACCTACAAATGTGAACTGACGTTCAAAAATAAAACATTTGAAAACGGACCATTTTCCACATTTCTGAAGCATGACGTAATGGGGGGGTGTTATCTCTTTTGTCGAAAATCAGCCGTTTTTGCTCGAACATTAAATGCCTCCAAATGGTATTTATTTCACTTCCCGGGGTGAAGAAACCCTTTTTGAGAACTCAGAGTGAGTAAATTGGCCATTTTCATGCACTTTTAACCATTCCATTAATCTTGTGTTTTGGGCCCCTGGAAGCATGAAAATCACTTTAAACATGCTAATTTTAGCTCTAACACTGATGATCCACCTACAAATGTGAACTGACGTTCAAAAATAAAACATTTGAAAACGGACCATTTTCCACATTTCTGAAGCATGACGTAATGGGGGGGTGTTATCTCTTTTGTCGAAAATCAGCCGTTTTTGCTCGAACATTAAATGCCTCCAAATGGTATTTATTTCACTTCCCGGGGTGAAGAAACCCTTTTTGAGAACTCAGAGTGAGTAAATTGGCCATTTTCATGCACTTTTAACCATTCCATTAATCTTGTGTTTTGGGCCCCTGGAAGCATGAAAATCACTTTAAACATGCTAATTTTAGCTCTAACACTGATGATCCACCTACAAATGTGAACTGACGTTCAAAAATAAAACATTTGAAAACGGACCATTTTCCACATTTCTGAAGCATGACGTAATGGGGGGGTGTTATCTCTTTTGTCGAAAATCAGCCGTTTTTGCTCGAACATTAAATGCCTCCAAATCGTATTTATTTCACTTCCCGGGGTGAAGAAACCCTTTTTGAGAACTCAGAGTGAGTAAATTGGCCATTTTCATGCACTTTTAACCATTCCATAAATCTTGTGTTTTGGGCCCCTGGAAGCATGAAAATCACTTTAAACATGCTAATTTTAGCTCTAACACTGATGATCCACCTACAAATGTGAACTGACGTTCAAAAATAAAACATTTGAAAACGGACCATTTTCCACATTTCTGAAGCATGACGTAATGGGGGGGTGTTATCTCTTTTGTCGAAAATCAGCCGTTTTTGCTCGAACATTAAATGCCTCCAAATGGTATTTAATTAACTTCCCGGGGTGAAGAAACCCTTTTTGAGAACTCAGAGTGAGTAAATTGGCCATTTTCATGCACTTTTAACCATTCCATAAATCTTGTGTTTTGGGCCCCTGGAAGCATGAAAATCACTTTAAACATGCTAATTTTAGCTCTAACACTGATGATCCACCTACAAATGTGAACTGACGTTCAAAAATAAAACATTTGAAAACGGACCATTTTCCACATTTCTGAAGCATGACGTAATGGGGGGGTGTTATCTCTTTTGTCAAAAATCAGCCGTTTTTGCTCGAACATTAAATGCCTCCAAATGGTATTTATTTCACTTCCCGGGGTGAAGAAACCCTTTTTGAGAACTCAGAGTGAGTAAATTGGCCATTTTCATGCACTTTTAACCATTCCATTAATCTTGTGTTTTGGGCCCCTGGAAGCATTAAAATCACTTTAAACATGCTAATTTTAGCTCTAACACTGATGATCCACCTACAAATGTGAACTGACGTTCAAAAATAAAACATTTGAAAACGGACCATTTTCCACATTTCTGAAGCATGACGTAATGGGGGGGTGTTATCTCTTTTGTTGAAAATCAGCCGTTTTTGCTCGAACATTAAATGCCTCCAAATGGTATTTAATTAACTTCCCGAGCCCCTGGAAGCATGAAAATCACTTTAAACATGCTAATTTTAGCTCTAACACTGATGATCCACCTACAAATGTGAACTGACGTTCAAAAATAAAACATTTGAAAACAGACCATTTTCCACATTTCTAAAGCATGACGTAATGGGGGGGTGTTATCTCTTTTGTCGAAAATTAGCCGTTTTTGCTCGAACATTAAATGCCTCCAAATGGTATTTAATTAACTTCCCAAGCCCCTGGAAGCATGAAAATCACTTTAAACATGCTAATTTTAGCTCTAACACTGATGATCCACCTACAAATGTGAACTGACGTTCAAAAATAAAACATTTGAAAACATACCATTTTCCACATTTCTGAAGCATGACGTAATGGGGGGGTGTTATCTCTTTTGTCGAAAATCAGCCGTTTTTGCTCGAACATTAAATGCCTCCAAATGGTATTTATTTCACTTCCCGAGCCCCTGGAAGCATGAAAATCACTTTAAACATGCTAATTTTAGCTCTAACACTGATGATCCACCTACAAATGTGAACTGACGTTCAAAAATAAAACATTTGAAAACGGACCATTTTCCACATTTCTGAAGCATGACGTAATGGGGGGTGTTATCTCTTTTGTCGAAAATCAGCCGTTTTTGCGCGAACATTAAATGCCTCCAAATGGTATTTATTTCACTTCCCGAGCCCCTGGAAGCATGAAAATCACTTTAAACATGCTAATTTTAGCTCTAACACTGATGATCCACCTACAAATGTGAACTGACGTTCAAAAATAAAACATTTGAAAACGGACCATTTTCCACATTTCTGAAGCATGACGTAATGGGGGGGTGTTATCTCTTTTGTCGAAAATCAGCCGTTTTTGCTCGAACATTAAATACCTCCAAATGGTATTTAATTAACTTCCCGAGCCCCTGGAAGCATGAAAATCACTTTAAACATGCTAATTTTAGCTCTAACACTGATGATCCACCTACAAATGTGAACTGACGTTCAAAAATAAAACATTTGAAAACGGACCATTTTCCACATTTCTGAAGCATGACGTAATGGGGGGGTGTTATCTCTTTTGTCGAAAATCAGCCGTTTTTGCTCGAACATTAAATTCCTCCAAATGGTATTTAATTAACTTCCCGAGCCCCTGGAAGCATGAAAATCACTTTAAACGTGCTAATTTTAGCTCTAACACTGATGATCCACCTACAAATGTGAACTGACGTTCAAAAATAAAACATTTGAAAACGGACCATTTTCCACATTTCTGAAGCATGACGTAATGGGGGGGTGTTATCTCTTTTGTCGAAAATCAGCCGTTTTTGCTCGAACATTAAATGCCTCCAAATGGTATTTAATTAACTTCCCAAGCCCCTGAAAGCATGAAAATCACTTTAAACATGCTAATTTTAGCTCTAACACTGATGATCCACCTACAAATGTGAACTGACGTTCAAAAATAAAACATTTGAAAACATACCATTTTCCACATTTCTGAAGCATGACGTAATGGGGGGTGTTATCTCTTTTGTCGAAAATCAGCCGTTTTTGCTCGAACATTAAATGCCTCCAAATTGTATTTATTTCACTTCCCGAGCCCCTGGAAGCATGAAAATCACTTTAAACATGCTAATTTTAGCTCTAACACTGATGATCCACCTACAAATGTGAACTGACGTTCAAAAATAAAACATTTGAAAACGGACCATTTTCCACATTTCTGAAGCATGACGTAATGGGGGGGTGTTATCTCTTTTGTCGAAAATCAGCCTTTTTTGCGCGAACATTAAATGCCTCCAAATGGTATTTATTTCACTTCCCGAGCCCCTGGAAGCATGAAAATCACTTTAAACATGCTAATTTTAGCTCTAACACTGATGATCCACCTACAAATGTGAACTGACGTTCAAAAATAAAACATTTGAAAACGGACCATTTTCCACATTTCTGAAGCATGACGTAATGGGGGGGTGTTATCTCTTTTGTCGAAAATCAGCCGTTTTTGCTCGAACATTAAATGCCTCCAAATGGTATTTAATTAACTTCCCGAGCCCCTGGAAGCATGAAAATCACTTTAAACATGCTAATTTTAGCTCTAACACTGATGATCCACCTACAAATGTGAACTGACGTTCAAAAATAAAACATTTGAAAACGGACCATTTTCCACATTTCTGAAGCATGACGTAATGGGGGGGTGTTATCTCTTTTGTCGAAAATCAGCCGTTTTTGCTCGAACATTAAATGCCTCCAAATGGTATTTAATTAACTTCCCGAGCCCCTGGAAGCATGAAAATCACTTTAAACATGCTAATTTTAGCTCTAACACTGATGATCCACCTACAAATGTGAACTGACGTTCAAAAATAAAACATTTGAAAACGGACCATTTTCCACATTTCTGAAGCATGACGTAATGGGGGGGTGTTATCTCTTTTGTCGAAAATCAGCCGTTTTTGCTCGAACATTAAATGCCTCCAAATGGTATTTAATTAACTTCCCGAGCCCTCTGGAAGCATGAAAATCACTTTAAACATGCTAATTTTAGCTCTAACACTGATGATCCACCTACAAATGTGAACTGACGTTCAAAATAAAACATTTGAAAACGGACCATTTTCCACATTTCTGAAGCATGACGTAATGGGGGGGGTGTTATCTCTTTTGTCGAAAATCAGCCGTTTTTGCTCGAACATTAAATGCCTCCAAATGGTATTTAATTAACTTCCCGGGGTGAAGAAACCCTTTTTGAGAACTCAGAGTGAGTAAATTGGCCATTTTCATGCACTTTTACCCATTCCATAAATCTTGTGTTTTGGGCCCCTGGAAGCATGAAAATCACTTTAAACATGCTAATTTTAGCTCTAACACTGATGATCCACCTACAAATGTGAACTGACGTTCAAAAATAAAACATTTGAAAACTGACCATTTTCCACAATTCTGAAGCATGACGTAATGGGGGGGTGTTATCTCTTTTGTCGAAAATCAGCCATTTTTGCTCGAACATTAAATGCCTCCAAATGGTATTTAATTAACTTCCCGAGCCCCTGGAAGCATGAAAATCACTTTAAACATGCTAATTTTAGCTCTAACACTGATGAGCCACCTACAAATGTGAACTGACGTTCAAAAATAAAACATTTGAAAACGGACCATTTTCCACATTTCTGAAGCATGACGTAATGGGGGGGTGTTATCTCTTTTGTCAAAAATCAGCCGTTTTTGCTCGAACATTAAATGCCTCCAAATGGTATTTATTTCACTTCCCGGGGTGAAGAAACCCTTTTTGAGAACTCAGAGTGAGTAAATTGGCCATTTTCATGCACTTTTAACCATTCCATTAATCTTGTGTTTTGGGCCCCTGGAAGCATGAAAATCACTTTAAACATGCTAATTTTAGCTCTAACACTGATGATCCACCTACAAATGTGAACTGACGTTCAAAAATAAAACATTTGAAAACGGACCATTTTTCACATTTCTGAAGCATGACGTAATGGGGGGGTGTTATCTCTTTTGTTGAAAATCAGCCGTTTTTGCTCGAACATTAAATGCCTCCAAATGGTATTTAATTAACTTCCCGAGCCCCTGGAAGCATGAAAATCACTTTAAACATGCTAATTTTAGCTCTAACACTGATGATCCACCTACAAATGTGAACTGACGTTCAAAAATAAAACATTTGAAAACGGACCATTTTCCACATTTCTAAAGCATGACGTAATGGGGGGGTGTTATCTCTTTTGTCGAAAATTAGCCGTTTTTGCTCGAACATTAAATGCCTCCAAATGGTATTTAATTAACTTCCCGAGCCCCTGGAAGCATGAAAATCACTTTAAACATGCTAATTTTAGCTCTAACACTGATGATCCACCTACAAATGTGAACTGACGTTCAAAAATAAAACATTTGAAAACGGACCATTTTCCACATATCTGAAGCATGACGTAATGGGGGGGTGTTATCTCTTTTGTCGAAAATCAGCCGTTTTTGCGCGAACATTAAATGCCTCCAAATGGTATTTATTTCACTTCCCGAGCCCCTGGAAGCATGAAAATCACTTTAAACATGCTAATTTTAGCTCTAACACTGATGATCCACCTACAAATGTGAACTGACGTTCAAAAATAAAACATTTGAAAACGGACCATTTTCCACATTTCTGAAGCATGACGTAATGGGGGGGTGTTATCTCTTTTGTCGAAAATCAGCCGTTTTTGCTCGAACATTAAATGCCTCCAAATGGTATTTAATTAACTTCCCGAGCCCCTGGAAGCATGAAAATCACTTTAAACATGCTAATTTTAGCTCTAACACTGATGATCCACCTACAAATGTGAACTGACGTTCAAAAATAAAACATTTGAAAACGGACCATTTTCCACATTTCTGAAGCATGACGTAATGGGGGGGTGTTATCTCTTTTGTCGAAAATCAGCCGTTTTTGCTCGAACATTAAATGCCTCCAAATGGTATTTAATTAACTTCCCGAGCCCCTGGAAGCATGAAAATCACTTTAAACATGCTAATTTTAGCTCTAACACTGATGATCCACCTACAAAAGTGAACTGACGTTCAAAAATAAAACATTTGAAAACGGACCATTTTCCACATTTCTGAAGCATGACGTAATGGGGGGGTGTTATCTCTTTTGTCGAAAATCAGCCGTTTTTGCTCGAACATTAAATGCCTCCAAATGGTATTTAATTAACTTCCCAAGCCCCTGGAAGCATGAAAATCACTTTAAACATGCTAATTTTAGCTCTAACACTGATGATCCACCTACAAATGTGAACTGACGTTCAAAAATAAAACATTTGAAAACATACCATTTTCCACATTTCTGAAGCATGACGTAATGGGGGGGTGTTATCTCTTTTGTCGAAAATCTGCCGTTTTTGCTCGAACATTAAATGCCTCCAAATGGTATTTATTTCACTTCCCGAGCCCCTGGAAGCATGAAAATCACTTTAAACATGCTAATTTTAGCTCTAACACTGATGATCCACCTACAAATGTGAACTGACGTTCAAAAATAAAACATTTGAAAACGGACCATTTTCCACATTTCTGAAGCATGACGTAATGGGGGGGTGTTATCTCTTTTGTCGAAAATCAGCCGTTTTTGCGCGAACATTAAATGCCTCCAAATGGTATTTATTTCACTTCCCGAGCCCCTGGAAGCATGAAAATCACTTTAAACATGCTAATTTTAGCTCTAACACTGATGATCCACCTACAAATGTGAACTGACGTTCAAAAATAAAACATTTGAAAACGGACCATTTTCCACATTTCTGAAGCATGACGTAATGGGGGGGTGTTATCTCTTTTGTCCAAAATCAGCCGTTTTTGCTCGAACATTAAATGCCTCCAAATGGTATTTAATTAACTTCCCGAGCCCCTGGAAGCATGAAAATCACTTTAAACATGCTAATTTTAGCTCTAACACTGATGATCCACCTACAAATGTGAACTGACGTTCAAAAATAAAACATTTGAAAACGGACCATTTTCCACATTTCTGAAGCATGACGTAATGGGGGGGTGTTATCTCTTTTGTCGAAAATCTGCCGTTTTTGCTCGAACATTAAATGCCTCCAAATGGTATTTAATTAACTTCCCGAGCCCCTGGAAGCATGAAAATCACTTTAAACATGCTAATTTTAGCTCTAACACTGATGATCCACCTACAAATGTGAACTGACGTTCAAAAATAAAACATTTGAAAACGGACCATTTTCCACATTTCTGAAGCATGACGTAATGGGGGGGTGTTATCTCTTTTGTCGAAAATCAGCCGTTTTTGCTCGAACATTAAATGCCTCCAAATGGTATTTAATTAACTTCCCGGGGTGAAGAAACCCTTTTTGAGAACTCAGAGTGAGTAAATTGGCCATTTTCATGCACTTTTAACCATTCCATAAATCTTGTGTTTTGGGCCCCTGGAAGCATGAAAATCACTTTAAACATGCTAATTTTAGCTCTAACACTGATGATCCACCTACAAATGTGAACTGACGTTCAAAAATAAAACATTTGAAAACGGACCATTTTCCACATTTCTGAAGCATGACGTAATGGGGGGGTGTTATCTCTTTTGTCGAAAATCAGCCGTTTTTGCTCGAACATTAAATGCCTCCAAATGGTATTTAATTAACTTCCCGAGCCCCTGGAAGCATGAAAATCACTTTAAACATGCTAATTTTAGCTCTAACACTGATGATCCACCTACAAATGTGAACTGACGTTCAAAAATAAAACATTTGAAAACGGACCATTTTCCACATTTCTGAAGCATGACGTAATGGGGGGGGTGTTATCTCTTTTGTCGAAAATCAGCAGTTTTTGCTCAAACATTAAATGCCTCCAAATGGTATTTAATTAACTTCCCGGGGTGAAGAAACCCTTTTTGAGAACTCAGAGTGAGTAAATTGGCCATTTTCATGCACTTTTAACCATTCCATAAATCTTGTATTTTGGGCCCCTGGAAGCATGAAAATCACTTTAAACATGCTAATTTTAGCTCTAACACTGATGATCCACCTACAAATGTGAACTGACGTTCAAAAATAAAACATTTGAAAACGGACCATTTTCCACATTTCTGAAGCATGACGTAATGGGGGGGTGTTATCTCTTTTGTCGAAAATCAGCCGTTTTTGCTCGAACATTAAATGCCTCCAAATGGTATTTATTTCACTTCCCGAGCCCCTGGAAGCATGAAAATCACTTTAAACATGCTAATTTTAGCTCTAACACTGATGATCCACCTACAAATGTGAACTGACGTTCAAAAATAAAACTTTTGAAAACGGACCATTTTCCACATTTCTGAAGCATGACGTAATGGGGGGGTGTTATTTCTTTTGTCGAAAATCAGCCGTTTTTGCTCGAACATTAAATGCCTCCAAATGGTATTTAATTAACTTCCCGAGCCCCTGGAAGCATGAAAATCACTTTAAACATGCTAATTTTAGCTCTAACACTGATGATCCACCTACAAATGTGAACTGACGTTCAAAAATAAAACATTTGAAAACGGACCATTTTCCACATTTCTGAAGCATGACGTAATGGGGGGGGTGTTATCTCTTTTGTCGAAAATCAGCCGTTTTTGCTCGAACATTAAATGCCTCCAAATGGTATTTAATTAACTTCCCGGGGTGAAGAAACCCTTTTTGAGAACTCAGAGTGAGTAAATTGGCCATTTTCATGCACTTTTAACCATTCCATAAATCTTGTGTTTTGGGCCCCTGGAAGCATGAAAATCACTTTAAACATGCTAATTTTAGCTCTAACACTGATGATCCACCTACAAATGTGAACTGACGTTCAAAAATAAAACATTTGAAAACGGACCATTTTCCACATTTCTGAAGCATGACGTAATGGGGGGGTGTTATCTCTTTTGTCGAAAATCAGCCGTTTTTGCTCGAACATTAAATGCCTCCAAATGGTATTTAATTAACTTCCCGGGGTGAAGAAACCCTTTTTGAGAACTCAGAGTGAGTAAATTGGCCATTTTCATGCACTTTTAACCATTCCATAAATCTTGTGTTTTGGGCCCCTGGAAGCATGAAAATCACTTTAAACATGCTAATTTTAGCTCTAACACTGATGATCCACCTACAAATGTGAACTGACGTTCAAAAATAAAACATTTGAAAACGGACCATTTTCCACATTTCTGAAGCATGACGTAATGGGGGGGTGTTATCTCTTTTGTCGAAAATCAGCCGTTTTTGCTCGAACATTAAATGCCTCCAAATGGTATTTATTTCACTTCCCGGGGTGAAGAAACCCTTTTTGAGAACTCAGAGTGAGTAAATTGGCCATTTTCATGCACTTTTAACCATTCCATTAATCTTGTGTTTTGGGCCCCTGGAAGCATGAAAATCACTTTAAACATGCTAATTTTAGCTCTAACACTGATGATCCACCTACAAATGTGAACTGACGTTCAAAAATAAAACATTTGAAAACGGACCATTTTCCACATTTCTGAAGCATGACGTAATGGGGGGGTGTTATCTCTTTTGTCAAAAATCAGCCGTTTTTGCTCGAACATTAAATGCCTCCAAATGGTATTTAATTAACTTCCCGAGCCCCTGGAAGCATGAAAATCACTTTAAACATGCTAATTTTAGCTCTAACACTGATGATCCACCTACAAATGTGAACTGACGTTCAAAAATAAAACATTTGAAAACGTACCATTTTCCACATTTCTGAAGCATGACGTAATGGGGGGGTGTTATCTCTTTTGTCGAAAATCAGCCGTTTTTGCTCGAACATTAAATGCCTCCAAATGGTATTTATTTCACTTCCCGAGCCCCTGGAAGCATGAAAATCACTTTAAACATGCTAATTTTAGCTCTAACACTGATGATCCACCTACAAATGTGAACTGACGTTCAAAAATAAAACATTTGAAAACGTACCATTTTCCACATTTCTGAAGCATGACGTAATGGGGGGGTGTTATCTCTTTTGTCGAAAATCAGCCGTTTTTGCTCGAACATTAAATGCCTCCAAATGGTATTTAATTAACTTCCCGAGCCCCTGGAAGCATGAAAATCACTTTAAACATGCTAATTTTAGCTCTAACACTGATGATCCACCTACAAATGTGAACTGACGTTCAAAAATAAAACATTTGAAAACGGACCATTTTCCACATTTCTGAAGCATGACGTAATGGGGGGGTGTTATCTCTTTTGTCGAAAATCAGCCGTTTTTGCTCGAACATTAAATGCCTCCAAATGGTATTTATTTCACTTCCCGGGGTGAAGAAACCCTTTTTGAGAACTCAGAGTGAGTAAATTGGCCATTTTCATGCACTTTTAACCATTCCATAAATCTTGTGTTTTGGGCCCCTGGAAGCATGAAAATCACTTTAAACATGCTAATTTTAGCTCTAACACTGATGATCCACCTACAAATGTGAACTGACGTTCAAAAATAAAACATTTGAAAACGGACCATTTTCCACATTTCTGAAGCATGACGTAATGGGGGGGTGTTATCTCTTTTGTCGAAAATCAGCCGTTTTTGCTCGAACATTAAATGCCTCCAAATGGTATTTAATTAACTTCCCGAGCCCCTGGAAGCATGAAAATCACTTTAAACATGCTAATTTTAGCTCTAACACTGATGATCCACCTACAAATGTGAACTGACGTTCAAAAATAAAACATTTGAAAACGGACCATTTTCCACATTTCTGAAGCATGACGTAATGGGGGGGTGTTATCTCTTTTGTCGAAAATCAGCCGTTTTTGCTCGAACATTAAATGCCTCCAAATGGTATTTAATTAACTTCCCGGGGTGAAGAAACCCTTTTTGAGAACTCAGAGTGAGTAAATTGGCCATTTTCATGCACTTTTAACCATTCCATAAATCTTGTGTTTTGGGCCCCTGGAAGCATGAAAATCACTTTAAACATGCTAATTTTAGCTCTAACACTGATGATCCACCTACAAATGTGAACTGACGTTCAAAAATAAAACATTTGAAAACGGACCATTTTCCACATTTCTGAAGCATGACGTAATGGGGGGGTGTTATCTCTTTTGTCGAAAATCAGCCGTTTTTGCTCGAACATTAAATGCCTCCAAATGGTATTTAATTAACTTCCCGAGCCCCTGGACGCATGAAAATCACTTTAAACATGCTAATTTTAGCTCTAACACTGATGATCCACCTACAAATGTGAACTGACGTTCAAAAATAAAACATTTGAAAACGGACCATTTTCCACATTTCTGAAGCATGACGTAATGGGGGGGTGTTATCTCTTTTGTCGAAAATCAGCCGTTTTTGCTCGAACATTAAATGCCTCCAAATGGTATTTATTTCACTTCCCGAGCCCCTGGAAGCATGAAAATCACTTTAAACATGCTAATTTTAGCTCTAACACTGATGATCCACCTACAAATGTGAACTGACGTTCAAAAATAAAACATTTGAAAACGGACCATTTTCCACATTTCTGAAGCATGACGTAATGGGGGGGGTGTTATCTCTTTTGTCGAAAATCAGCCGTTTTTGCTCGAACATTAAATGCCTCCAAATGGTATTTAATTAACTTCCCGGGGTGAAGAAACCCTTTTTGAGAACTCAGAGTGAGTAAATTGGCCATTTTCATGCACTTTTAACCATTCCATAAATCTTGTGTTTTGGGCCCCTGGAAGCATGAAAATCACTTTAAACATGCTAATTTTAGCTCTAACACTGATGATCCACCTACAAATGTGAACTGACGTTCAAAAATAAAACATTTGAAAACGGACCATTTTCCACATTTCTGAAGCATGACGTAATGGGGGGGTGTTATCTCTTTTGTCGAAAATCAGCCGTTTTTGCTCGAACATTAAATGCCTCCAAATGGTATTTAATTAACTTCCCGGGGTGAAGAAACCCTTTTTGAGAACTCAGAGTGAGTAAATTGGCCATTTTCATGCACTTTTAACCATTCCATAAATCTTGTGTTTTGGGCCCCTGGAAGCATGAAAATCACTTTAAACATGCTAATTTTAGCTCTAACACTGATGATCCACCTACAAATGTGAACTGACGTTCAAAAATAAAACATTTGAAAACGGACCATTTTCCACATTTCTGAAGCATGACGTAATGGGGGGGTGTTATCTCTTTTGTCAAAAATCAGCCGTTTTTGCTCGAACATTAAATGCCTCCAAATGGTATTTAATTAACTTCCCGAGCCCCTGGAAGCATGAAAATCACTTTAAACATGCTAATTTTAGCTCTAACACTGATGATCCACCTACAAATGTGAACTGACGTTCAAAAATAAAACATTTGAAAACGGACCATTTTCCACATTTCTGAAGCATGACGTAATGGGGGGGTGTTATCTCTTTTGTCGAAAATCAGCCGTTTTTGCTCGAACATTAAATGCCTCCAAATGGTATTTATTTCACTTCCCGAGCCCCTGGAAGCATGAAAATCACTTTAAACATGCTAATTTTAGCTCTAACACTGATGATCCACCTACAAATGTGAACTGACGTTCAAAAATAAAACATTTGAAAACGGACCATTTTCCACATTTCTGAAGCATGACGTAATGGGGGGGTGTTATCTCTTTTGTCGAAAATCAGCCGTTTTTGCTCGAACATTAAATGCCTCCAAATGGTATTTAATTAACTTCCCGGGGTGAAGAAACCCTTTTTGAGAACTCAGAGTGAGTAAATTGGCCATTTTCATGCACTTTTAACCATTCCATAAATCTTGTGTTTTGGGCCCCTGGAAGCATGAAAATCACTTTAAACATGCTAATTTTAGCTCTAACACTGATGATCCACCTACAAATGTGAACTGACGTTCAAAAATAAAACATTTGAAAACGGACCATTTTCCACATTTCTGAAGCATGACGTAATGGGGGGGTGTTATCTCTTTTGTCGAAAATCAGCCGTTTTTGCTCGAACATTAAATGCCTCCAAATGGTATTTAATTAACTTCCCGGGGTGAAGAAACCCTTTTTGAGAACTCAGAGTGAGTAAATTGGCCATTTTCATGCACTTTTAACCATTCCATAAATCTTGTGTTTTGGGCCCCTGGAAGCATGAAAATCACTTTAAACATGCTAATTTTAGCTCTAACACTGATGATCCACCTACAAATGTAAACTGACGTTCAAAAATAAAACATTTGAAAACGTACCATTTTCCACATTTCTGAAGCATGACGTAATGGGGGGGTGTTATCTCTTTTGTCGAAAATCAGCCGTTTTTGCTCGAACATTAAATGCCTCCAAATGGTATTTAATTAACTTCCCGAGCCCCTGGAAGCATGAAAATCACTTTAAACATGCTAATTTTAGCTCTAACACTGATGATCCACCTACAAATGTGAACTGACGTTCAAAAATAAAACATTTGAAAACGGACCATTTTCCACATTTCTGAAGCATGACGTAATGGGGGGGTGTTATCTCTTTTGTCGAAAATCAGCCGTTTTTGCTCGAACATTAAATGCCTCCAAATGGTATTTATTTCACTTCCCGGGGTGAAGAAACCCTTTTTGAGAACTCAGAGTGAGTAAATTGGCCATTTTCATGCACTTTTAACCATTCCATAAATCTTGTGTTTTGGGCCCCTGGAAGCATGAAAATCACTTTAAACATGCTAATTTTAGCTCTAACACTGATGATCCACCTACAAATGTGAACTGACGTTCAAAAATAAAACATTTGAAAACGGACCATTTTCCACATTTCTGAAGCATGACGTAATGGGGGGGTGTTATCTCTTTTGTCGAAAATCAGCCGTTTTTGCTCGAACATTAAATGCCTCCAAATGGTATTTAATTAACTTCCCGAGCCCCTGGAAGCATGAAAATCACTTTAAACATGCTAATTTTAGCTCTAACACTGATGATCCACCTACAAATGTGAACTGACGTTCAAAAATAAAACATTTGAAAACAGACCATTTTCCACATTTCTGAAGCATGACGTAATGGGGGGGTGTTATCTCTTTTGTCGAAAATCAGCCGTTTTTGCTCGAACATTAAATGCCTCCAAATGGTATTTAATTAACTTCCCAAGCCCCTGGAAGCATGAAAATCACTTTAAACATGCTAATTTTAGCTCTAACACTGATGATCCACCTACAAATGTGAACTGACGTTCAAAAATAAAACATTTGAAAACATACCATTTTCCACATTTCTGAAGCATGACGTAATGGGGGGGTGTTATCTCTTTTGTCGAAAATCAGCCGTTTTTGCTCGAACATTAAATGCCTCCAAATTGTATTTATTTCACTTCCCGAGCCCCTGGAAGCATGAAAATCACTTTAAACATGCTAATTTTAGCTCTAACACTGATGATCCACCTACAAATGTGAACTGACGTTCAAAAATAAAACATTTGAAAACGGACCATTTTCCACATTTCTGAAGCATGACGTAATGGGGGGGTGTTATCTCTTTTGTCGAAAATCAGCCGTTTTTGCGCGAACATTAAATGCCTCCAAATGGTATTTATTTCACTTCCCGAGCCCCTGGAAGCATGAAAATCACTTTAAACATGCTAATTTTAGCTCTAACACTGATGATCCACCTACAAATGTGAACTGACGTTCAAAAATAAAACATTTGAAAACGGACCATTTTCCACATTTCTGAAGCATGACGTAATGGGGGGGTGTTATCTCTTTTGTCGAAAATCAGCCGTTTTTGCTCGAACATTAAATGCCTCCAAATGGTATTTAATTAACTTCCCGAGCCCCTGGAAGCATGAAAATCACTTTAAACATGCTAATTTTAGCTCTAACACTGATGATCCACCTACAAATGTGAACTGACGTTCAAAAATAAAACATTTGAAAACGGACCATTTTCCACATTTCTGAAGCATGACGTAATGGGGGGTGTTATCTCTTTTGTCGAAAATCAGCCGTTTTTGCTCGAACATTAAATGCCTCCAAATGGTATTTAATTAACTTCCCGAGCCCCTGGAAGCATGAAAATCACTTTAAACATGCTAATTTTAGCTCTAACACTGATGATCCACCTACAAATGTGAACTGACGTTCAAAAATAAAACATTTGAAAACGGACCATTTTCCACATTTCTGAAGCATGACGTAATGGGGGGGTGTTATCTCTTTTGTCGAAAATCAGCCGTTTTTGCTCGAACATTAAATGCCTCAAAATGGTATTTAATTAACTTCCCGAGCCCTCTGGAAGCATGAAAATCACTTTAAACATGCTAATTTTAGCTCTAACACTGATGATCCACCTACAAATGTGAACTGACGTTCAAAAATAAAACATTTGAAAACGGACCATTTTCCACATTTCTGAAGCATGACGTAATGGGGGGGGTGTTATCTCTTTTGTCGAAAATCAGCCGTTTTTGCTCGAACATTAAATGCCTCCAAATGGTATTTATTTCACTTCCCGGGGTGAAGAAACCCTTTTTGAGAACTCAGAGTGAGTAAATTGGCCATTTTCATGCACTTTTAACCATTCCATAAATCTTGTGTTTTGGGCCCCTGGAAGCATGAAAATCACTTTAAACATGCTAATTTTAGCTCTAACACTGATGATCCACCTACAAATGTGAACTGACGTTCAAAAATAAAACATTTGAAAACGGACCATTTTCCACATTTCTGAAGCATGACGTAATGGGGGGTGTTATCTCTTTTGTCGAAAATCAGCCGTTTTTGCTCGAACATTAAATGCCTCCAAATGGTATTTAATTAACTTCCCGAGCCCCTGGAAGCATGAAAATCACTTTAAACATGCTAATTTTAGCTCTAACACTGATGATCCACCTACAAATGTGAACTGACGTTCAAAAATAAAACATTTGAAAACGGACCATTTTCCACATTTCTGAAGCATGACGTAATGGGGGGGTGTTATCTCTTTTGTCGAAAATCAGCCGTTTTTGCTCGAACATTAAATGCCTCCAAATGGTATTTAATTAACTTCCCGGGGTGAAGAAACCCTTTTTGAGAACTCAGAGTGAGTAAATTGGCCATTTTCATGCACTTTTAACCATTCCATAAATCTTGTGTTTTGGGCCCCTGGAAGCATGAAAATCACTTTAAACATGCTAATTTTAGCTCTAACACTGATGATCCACCTACAAATGTGAACTGACGTTCAAAAATAAAACATTTGAAAACGGACCATTTTCCACATTTCTGAAGCATGACGTAATGGGGGGGTGTTATCTCTTTTGTCGAAAATCAGCCGTTTTTGCTCGAACATTAAATGCCTCCAAATGGTATTTATTTCACTTCCCGAGCCCCTGGAAGCATGAAAATCACTTTAAACATGCTAATTTTAGCTCTAACACTGATGATCCACCTACAAATGTGAACTGACGTTCAAAAATAAAACTTTTGAAAACGGACCATTTTCCACATTTCTGAAGCATGACGTAATGGGGGGGTGTTATTTCTTTTGTCGAAAATCAGCCGTTTTTGCTCGAACATTAAATGCCTCCAAATGGTATTTAATTAACTTCCCGAGCCCCTGGAAGCATGAAAATCACTTTAAACATGCTAATTTTAGCTCTAACACTGATGATCCACCTACAAATGTGAACTGACGTTCAAAAATAAAACATTTGAAAACGGACCATTTTCCACATTTCTGAAGCATGACGTAATGGGGGGGGTGTTATCTCTTTTGTCGAAAATCAGCCGTTTTTGCTCGAACATTAAATGCCTCCAAATGGTATTTAATTAACTTCCCGGGGTGAAGAAACCCTTTTTGAGAACTCAGAGTGAGTAAATTGGCCATTTTCATGCACTTTTAACCATTCCATAAATCTTGTGTTTTGGGCCCCTGGAAGCATGAAAATCACTTTAAACATGCTAATTTTAGCTCTAACACTGATGATCCACCTACAAATGTGAACTGACGTTCAAAAATAAAACATTTGAAAACGGACCATTTTCCACATTTCTGAAGCATGACGTAATGGGGGGGTGTTATCTCTTTTGTCGAAAATCAGCCGTTTTTGCTCGAACATTAAATGCCTCCAAATGGTATTTAATTAACTTCCCGGGGTGAAGAAACCCTTTTTGAGAACTCAGAGTGAGTAAATTGGCCATTTTCATGCACTTTTAACCATTCCATAAATCTTGTGTTTTGGGCCCCTGGAAGCATGAAAATCACTTTAAACATGCTAATTTTAGCTCTAACACTGATGATCCACCTACAAATTTGAACTGACGTTCAAAAATAAAACATTTGAAAACGGACCATTTTCCACATTTCTGAAGCCTAACGTAATGGGGGGGTGTTATCTCTTTTGTCGAAAATCAGCCGTTTTTGCTCGAACATTAAATGCCTCCAAATGGTATTTAATTAACTTCCCGAGCCCCTGGAAGCATGAAAATCACTTTAAACATGCTAATTTTAGCTCTAACACTGATGATCCACCTACAAATGTGAACTGACGTTCAAAAATAAAACATTTGAAAACGGACCATTTTCCACATTTCTGAAGCATGACATAATGGGGGGGTGTTATCTCTTTTGTCGAAAATCAGCCGTTTTTGCTCGAACATTAAATGCCTCCAAATGGTATTTATTTCACTTCCCGAGCCCCTGGAAGCATGAAAATCACTTTAAACATGCTAATTTTAGCTCTAACACTGATGATCCACCTACAAATGTGAACTGACGTTCAAAAATAAAACATTTGAAAACGGACCATTTTCCACATTTCTGAAGCATGACGTAATGGGGGGGTGTTATCTCTTTTGTCGAAAATCAGCCGTTTTTGCTCGAACATTAAATGCCTCCAAATGGTATTTATTTCACTTCCCGGGGTGAAGAAACCCTTTTTGAGAACTCAGAGTGAGTAAATTGGCCATTTTCATGCACTTTTAACCATTCCATTAATCTTGTGTTTTGGGCCCCTGGAAGCATGAAAATCACTTTAAACATGCTAATTTTAGCTCTAACACTGATGATCCACCTACAAATGTGAACTGACGTTCAAAAATAAAACATTTGAAAACGGACCATTTTCCACATTTCTGAAGCATGACGTAATGGGGGGGTGTTATCTCTTTTGTCAAAAATCAGCCGTTTTTGCTCGAACATTAAATGCCTCCAAATGGTATTTAATTAACTTCCCGAGCCCCTGGAAGCATGAAAATCACTTTAAACATGCTAATTTTAGCTCTAACACTGATGATCCACCTACAAATGTGAACTGACGTTCAAAAATAAAACATTTGAAAACGGACCATTTTCCACATTTCTGAAGCATGACGTAATGGGGGGTGTTATCTCTTTTGTCGAAAATCAGCCGTTTTTGCTCGAACATTAAATGCCTCCAAATGGTATTTAATTAACTTCCCGGGGTGAAGAAACCCTTTTTGAGAACTCAGAGTGAGTAAATTGGCCATTTTCATGCACTTTTAACCATTCCATTAATCTTGTGTTTTGGGCCCCTGGAAGCATGAAAATCACTTTAAACATGCTAATTTTAGCTCTAACACTGATGATCCACCTACAAATGTGAACTGACGTTCAAAAATAAAACATTTGAAAACGGACCATTTTCCACATTTCTGAAGCATGACGTAATGGGGGGGTGTTATCTCTTTTGTCGAAAATCAGCCGTTTTTGCTCGAACATTAAATGCCTCCAAATGGTATTTAATTAACTTCCCGAGCCCCTGGAAGCATGAACATCACTTTAAACATGCTAATTTTAGCTCTAACACTGATGATCCACCTACAAATGTGAACTGACGTTCAAAAATAAAACATTTCAAAACGGATCATTTTCCACATTTCTGAAGCATGACGTAATGGGGGGGTGTTATCTCTTTTGTCGAAAATCAGCCGTTTTTGCTCGAACATTAAATGCCTCCAAATGGTATTTATTTCACTTCCCGGGGTGAAGAAACCCTTTTTGAGAACTCAGAGTGAGTAAATTGGCCATTTTCATGCACTTTTAACCATTCCATAAATCTTGTGTTTTGGGCCCCTGGAAGCAGGAAAATCACTTTAAACATGCTAATTTTAGCTCTAACACTGATGATCCACCTACAAATGTGAACTGACGTTCAAAAATAAAACATTTGAAAACGGACCATTTTCCACATTTCTGAAGCATGACGTAATGGGGGGGTGTTATCTCTTTTGTCGAAAATCAGCCGTTTTTGCTCGAACATTAAATGCCTCCAAATGGTATTTAATTAACTTCCCGGGGTGAAGAAACCCTTTTTGAGAACTCAGAGTGAGTAAATTGGCCATTTTCATGCACTTTTAACCATTCCATACATCTTGTGTTTTGGGCCCCTGGAAGCATGAAAATCACTTTAAACATGCTAATTTTAGCTCTAACACTGATGATCCACCTACAAATGTGAACTGACGTTCAAAAATAAAACATTTGAAAACGGACCATTTTCCAAATTTCTGAAGCATGACGTAATGGGGGGGTGTTATCTCTTTTGTCGAAAATCAGCCGTTTTTGCTCGAACATTAAATGCCTCCAAATGGTATTTAATTAACTTCCCGAGCCCCTGGAAGCATGAAAATCACTTTAAACATGCTAATTTTAGCTCTAACACTGATGATCCACCTACAAATGTGAACTGACGTTCAAAAATAAAACATTTGAAAACGGACCATTTTCCACATTTCTGAAGCATGACGTAATGGGGGGAGTGTTATCTCTTTTGTCGAAAATCAGCCGTTTTTGCTCGAACATTAAATGCCTCCAAATGGTATTTATTTCACTTCCCGGGGTGAAGAAACCCTTTTTGAGAACTCAGAGTAAGTAAATTGGCCATTTTCATGCACTTTTAACCATTCCATAAATCTTGTGTTTTGGGCCCCTGGAAGCATGAAAATCACTTTAAACATGCTAATTTTAGCTCTAACACTGATGATCCACCTACAAATGTGAACTGACGTTCAAAAATAAAACATTTGAAAACGGACCATTTTCCACATTTCTGAAGCATGACGTAATGGGGGGGTGTTATCTCTTTTGTCGAAAATCAGCCATTTTTGCTCGAACATTAAATGCCTCCAAATGGTATTTAATTAACTTCCCGAGCCCCTGGAAGCATGAAAATCACTTTAAACATGCTAATTTTAGCTCTAACACTGATGATCCACCTACAAATGTGAACTGACGTTCAAAAATAAAACATTTGAAAACGGACCATTTTCCACATTTCTGAAGCATGACGTAATGGGGGGGTGTTATCTCTTTTGTCGAAAATCAGCCGTTTTTGCTCGAACATTAAATGCCTCCAAATGGTATTTAATTAACTTCCCGAGCCCCTGGAAGCATGAAAATCACTTTAAACATGCTAATTTTAGCTCTAACACTGATGATCCACCTACAAATGTGAACTGACGTTCAAAAATAAAACATTTGAAAACTGACCATTTTCCACATTTCTGAAGCATGACGTAATGGGGGGGTGTTATCTCTTTTGTCGAAAATCAGCCGTTTTTGCTCGAACATTAAATGCCTCCAAATGGTATTTAATTAACTTCCCAAGCCCCTGGAAGCATGAAAATCACTTTAAACATGCTAATTTTAGCTCTAACACTGATGATCCACCTACAAATGTGAACTGACGTTCAAAAATAAAACATTTGAAAACATACCATTTTCCACATTTCTGAAGCATGACGTAATGGGGGGGTGTTATCTCTTTTGTCGAAAATCAGCCGTTTTTGCTCGAACATTAAATGCCTCCAAATGGTATTTATTTCACTTCCCGAGCCCCTGGAAGCATGAAAATCACTTTAAACATGCTAATTTTAGCTCTAACACTGATGATCCACCTACAAATGTGAACTGACGTTCAAAAATAAAACATTTGAAAACGGACCATTTTCCACATTTCTGAAGCATGACGTAATGGGGGGGTGTTATCTCTTTTGTCGAAAATCAGCCGTTTTTGCTCGAACATTAAATACCTCCAAATGGTATTTAATTAACTTCCCGAGCCCCTGGAAGCATGAAAATCACTTTAAACATGCTAATTTTAGCTCTAACACTGATGATCCACCTACAAATGTGAACTGACGTTCAAAAATAAAACATTTGAAAACGGACCATTTTCCACATTTCTGAAGCATGACGTAATGGGGGGGTGTTATCTCTTTTGTCGAAAATCAGCCGTTTTTGCTCGAACATTAAATGCCTCCAAATGGTATTTAATTAACTTCCCGAGCCCCTGGAAGCATGAAAATCACTTTAAACATGCTAATTTTAGCTCTAACACTGATGATCCACCTACAAATGTGAACTGACGTTCAAAAATAAAACATTTGAAAACGGACCATTTTCCACATTTCTGAAGCATGACATAATGGGGGGGTGTTATCTCTTTTGTCGAAAATCAGCCGTTTTTGCTCGAACATTAAATGCCTCCAAATGGTATTTAATTAACTTCCCGAGCCCCTGGAAGCATGAAAATCACTTTAAACATGCTAATTTTAGCTCTAACACTGATGATCCACCTACAAATGTGAACTGACGTTCAAAAATAAAACATTTGAAAACGGACCATTTTCCACATTTCTGAAGCATGACGTAATGGGGGGGTGTTATCTCTTTTGTCGAAAATCAGCCGTTTTTGCTCGAACATTAAATGCCTCCAAATGGTATTTAATTAACTTCCCAAGCCCCTGGAAGCATGAAAATCACTTTAAACATGCTAATTTTAGCTCTAACACTGATGATCCACCTACAAATGTGAACTGACGTTCAAAAATAAAACATTTGAAAACATACCATTTTCCACATTTCTGAAGCATGACGTAATGGGGGGGTGTTATCTCTTTTGTCGAAAATCAGCCGTTTTTGCTCGAACATTAAATGCCTCCAAATTGTATTTATTTCACTTCCCGAGCCCCTGGAAGCATGAAAATCACTTTAAACATGCTAATTTTAGCTCTAACACTGATGATCCACCTACAAATGTGAACTGACGTTCAAAAATAAAACATTTGAAAACGGACCATTTTCCACATTTCTGAAGCATGACGTAATGGGGGGGTGTTATCTCTTTTGTCGAAAATCAGCCGTTTTTGCGCGAACATTAAATGCCTCCAAATGGTATTTATTTCACTTCCCGAGCCCCTGGAAGCATGAAAATCACTTTAAACATGCTAATTTTAGCTCTAACACTGATGATCCACCTACAAATGTGAACTGACGTTCAAAAATAAAACATTTGAAAACGGACCATTTTCCACATTTCTGAAGCATGACGTAATGGGGGGGTGTTATCTCTTTTGTCGAAAATCAGCCGTTTTTGCTCGAACATTAAATGCCTCCAAATGGTATTTAATTAACTTCCCGAGCCCCTGGAAGCATGAAAATCACTTTAAACATGCTAATTTTAGCTCTAACACTGATGATCCACCTACAAATGTGAACTGACGTTCAAAAATAAAACATTTGAAAACGGACCATTTTCCACATTTCTGAAGCATGACGTAATGGGGGGGTGTTATCTCTTTTGTCGAAAATCAGCCGTTTTTGCTCGAACATTAAATGCCTCCAAATGGTATTTAATTAACTTCCCGAGCCCCTGGAAGCATGAAAATCACTTTAAACATGCTAATTTTAGCTCTAACACTGATGATCCACCTACAAATGTGAACTGACGTTCAAAAATAAAACATTTGAAAACGGACCATTTTCCACATTTCTGAAGCATGACGTAATGGGGGGGTGTTATCTCTTTTGTCGAAAATCAGCCGTTTTTGCTCGAACATTAAATGCCTCAAAATGGTATTTAATTAACTTCCCGAGCCCTCTGGAAGCATGAAAATCACTTTAAACATGCTAATTTTAGCTCTAACACTGATGATCCACCTACAAATGTGAACTGACGTTCAAAAATAAAACATTTGAAAACGGACCATTTTCCACATTTCTGAAGCATGACGTAATGGGGGGGGTGTTATCTCTTTTGTCGAAAATCAGCCGTTTTTGCTCGAACATTAAATGCCTCCAAATGGTATTTATTTCACTTCCCGGGGTGAAGAAACCCTTTTTGAGAACTCAGAGTGAGTAAATTGGCCATTTTCATGCACTTTTAACCATTCCATAAATCTTGTGTTTTGGGCCCCTGGAAGCATGAAAATCACTTTAAACATGCTAATTTTAGCTCTAACACTGATGATCCACCTACAAATGTGAACTGACGTTCAAAAATAAAACATTTGAAAACGGACCATTTTCCACATTTCTGAAGCATGACGTAATGGGGGGTGTTATCTCTTTTGTCGAAAATCAGCCGTTTTTGCTCGAACATTAAATGCCTCCAAATGGTATTTAATTAACTTCCCGAGCCCCTGGAAGCATGAAAATCACTTTAAACATGCTAATTTTAGCTCTAACACTGATGATCCACCTACAAATGTGAACTGACGTTCAAAAATAAAACATTTGAAAACGGACCATTTTCCACATTTCTGAAGCATGACGTAATGGGGGGGTGTTATCTCTTTTGTCGAAAATCAGCCGTTTTTGCTCGAACATTAAATGCCTCCAAATGGTATTTAATTAACTTCCCGGGGTGAAGAAACCCTTTTTGAGAACTCAGAGTGAGTAAATTGGCCATTTTCATGCACTTTTAACCATTCCATAAATCTTGTGTTTTGGGCCCCTGGAAGCATGAAAATCACTTTAAACATGCTAATTTTAGCTCTAACACTGATGATCCACCTACAAATGTGAACTGACGTTCAAAAATAAAACATTTGAAAACGGACCATTTTCCACATTTCTGAAGCATGACGTAATGGGGGGGGTGTTATCTCTTTTGTCGAAAATCAGCCGTTTTTGCTCGAACATTAAATGCCTCCAAATGGTATTTAATTAACTTCCCGGGGTGAAGAAACCCTTTTTGAGAACTCAGAGTGAGTAAATTGGCCATTTTCATGCACTTTTAACCATTCCATAAATCTTGTGTTTTGGGCCCCTGGAAGCATGAAAATCACTTTAAACATGCTAATTTTAGCTCTAACACTGATGATCCACCTACAAATTTGAACTGACGTTCAAAAATAAAACATTTGAAAACGGACCATTTTCCACATTTCTGAAGCCTAACGTAATGGGGGGGTGTTATCTCTTTTGTCGAAAATCAGCCGTTTTTGCTCGAACATTAAATGCCTCCAAATGGTATTTAATTAACTTCCCGAGCCCCTGGAAGCATGAAAATCACTTTAAACATGCTAATTTTAGCTCTAACACTGATGATCCACCTACAAATGTGAACTGACGTTCAAAAATAAAACATTTGAAAACGGACCATTTTCCACATTTCTGAAGCATGACATAATGGGGGGGTGTTATCTCTTTTGTCGAAAATCAGCCGTTTTTGCTCGAACATTAAATGCCTCCAAATGGTATTTATTTCACTTCCCGAGCCCCTGGAAGCATGAAAATCACTTTAAACATGCTAATTTTAGCTCTAACACTGATGATCCACCTACAAATGTGAACTGACGTTCAAAAATAAAACATTTGAAAACGGACCATTTTCCACATTTCTGAAGCATGACGTAATGGGGGGGTGTTATCTCTTTTGTCGAAAATCAGCCGTTTTTGCTCGAACATTAAATGCCTCCAAATGGTATTTATTTCACTTCCCGGGGTGAAGAAACCCTTTTTGAGAACTCAGAGTGAGTAAATTGGCCATTTTCATGCACTTTTAACCATTCCATTAATCTTGTGTTTTGGGCCCCTGGAAGCATGAAAATCACTTTAAACATGCTAATTTTAGCTCTAACACTGATGATCCACCTACAAATGTGAACTGACGTTCAAAAATAAAACATTTGAAAACGGACCATTTTCCACATTTCTGAAGCATGACGTAATGGGGGGGTGTTATCTCTTTTGTCAAAAATCAGCCGTTTTTGCTCGAACATTAAATGCCTCCAAATGGTATTTAATTAACTTCCCGAGCCCCTGGAAGCATGAAAATCACTTTAAACATGCTAATTTTAGCTCTAACACTGATGATCCACCTACAAATGTGAACTGACGTTCAAAAATAAAACATTTGAAAACGGACCATTTTCCACATTTCTGAAGCATGACGTAATGGGGGGTGTTATCTCTTTTGTCGAAAATCAGCCGTTTTTGCTCGAACATTAAATGCCTCCAAATGGTATTTAATTAACTTCCCGGGGTGAAGAAACCCTTTTTGAGAACTCAGAGTGAGTAAATTGGCCATTTTCATGCACTTTTAACCATTCCATTAATCTTGTGTTTTGGGCCCCTGGAAGCATGAAAATCACTTTAAACATGCTAATTTTAGCTCTAACACTGATGATCCACCTACAAATGTGAACTGACGTTCAAAAATAAAACATTTGAAAACGGACCATTTTCCACATTTCTGAAGCATGACGTAATGGGGGGGTGTTATCTCTTTTGTCGAAAATCAGCCGTTTTTGCTCGAACATTAAATGCCTCCAAATGGTATTTAATTAACTTCCCGAGCCCCTGGAAGCATGAAAATCACTTTAAACATGCTAATTTTAGCTCTAACACTGATGATCCACCTACAAATGTGAACTGACGTTCAAAAATAAAACATTTCAAAACGGACCATTTTCCACATTTCTGAAGCATGACGTAATGGGGGGGTGTTATCTCTTTTGTCGAAAATCAGCCGTTTTTGCTCGAACATTAAATGCCTCCAAATGGTATTTATTTCACTTCCCGGGGTGAAGAAACCCTTTTTGAGAACTCAGAGTGAGTAAATTGGCCATTTTCATGCACTTTTAACCATTCCATAAATCTTGTGTTTTGGGCCCCTGGAAGCAGGAAAATCACTTTAAACATGCTAATTTTAGCTCTAACACTGATGATCCACCTACAAATGTGAACTGACGTTCAAAAATAAAACATTTGAAAACGGACCATTTTCCACATTTCTGAAGCATGACGTAATGGGGGGGTGTTATCTCTTTTGTCGAAAATCAGCCGTTTTTGCTCGAACATTAAATGCCTCCAAATGGTATTTATTTCACTTCCCGGGGTGAAGAAACCCTTTTTGAGAACTCAGAGTAAGTAAATTGGCCATTTTCATGCACTTTTAACCATTCCATAAATCTTGTGTTTTGGGCCCCTGGAAGCATGAAAATCACTTTAAACATGCTAATTTTAGCTCTAACACTGATGATCCACCTACAAATGTGAACTGACGTTCAAAAATAAAACATTTGAAAACGGACCATTTTCCACATTTCTGAAGCATGACGTAATGGGGGGGTGTTATCTCTTTTGTCGAAAATCAGCCGTTTTTGCTCGAACATTAAATGCCTCCAAATGGTATTTAATTAACTTCCCGAGCCCCTGGAAGCATGAAAATCACTTTAAACATGCTAATTTTAGCTCTAACACTGATGATCCACCTACAAATGTGAACTGACGTTCAAAAATAAAACATTTGAAAACGGACCATTTTCCACATTTCTGAAGCATGACGTAATGGGGGGGTGTTATCTCTTTTGTCGAAAATCAGCCGTTTTTGCTCGAACATTAAATGCCTCCAAATGGTATTTAATTAACTTCCCGAGCCCCTGGAAGCATGAAAATCACTTTAAACATGCTAATTTTAGCTCTAACACTGATGATCCACCTACAAATGTGAACTGACGTTCAAAAATAAAACATTTGAAAACTGACCATTTTCCACATTTCTGAAGCATGACGTAATGGGGGGGTGTTATCTCTTTTGTCGAAAATCAGCCGTTTTTGCTCGAACATTAAATGCCTCCAAATGGTATTTAATTAACTTCCCAAGCCCCTGGAAGCATGAAAATCACTTTAAACATGCTAATTTTAGCTCTAACACTGATGATCCACCTACAAATGTGAACTGACGTTCAAAAATAAAACATTTGAAAACATACCATTTTCCACATTTCTGAAGCATGACGTAATGGGGGGGTGTTATCTCTTTTGTCGAAAATCAGCCGTTTTTGCTCGAACATTAAATGCCTCCAAATGGTATTTATTTCACTTCCCGAGCCCCTGGAAGCATGAAAATCACTTTAAACATGCTAATTTTAGCTCTAACACTGATGATCCACCTACAAATGTGAACTGACGTTCAAAAATAAAACATTTGAAAACGGACCATTTTCCACATTTCTGAAGCATGACGTAATGGGGGGGTGTTATCTCTTTTGTCGAAAATCAGCCGTTTTTGCTCGAACATTAAATGCCTCCAAATGGTATTTAATTAACTTCCCGAGCCCCTGGAAGCATGAAAATCACTTTAAACATGCTAATTTTAGCTCTAACACTGATGATCCACCTACAAATGTGAACTGACGTTCAAAAATAAAACATTTGAAAACGGACCATTTTCCACATTTCTGAAGCATGACGTAATGGGGGGGTGTTATCTCTTTTGTCGAAAATCAGCCGTTTTTGCTCGAACATTAAATGCCTCCAAATGGTATTTAATTAACTTCCCGAGCCCCTGGAAGCATGAAAATCACTTTAAACATGCTAATTTTAGCTCTAACACTGATGATCCACCTACAAATGTGAACTGACGTTCAAAAATAAAACATTTGAAAACGGACCATTTTCCACATTTCTGAAGCATGACATAATGGGGGGGTGTTATCTCTTTTGTCGAAAATCAGCCGTTTTTGCTCGAACATTAAATGCCTCCAAATGGTATTTAATTAACTTCCCGAGCCCCTGGAAGCATGAAAATCACTTTAAACATGCTAATTTTAGCTCTAACACTGATGATCCACCTACAAATGTGAACTGACGTTCAAAAATAAAACATTTGAAAATGGACCATTTTCCACATTTCTGAAGCATGACGTAATGGGGGGGTGTTATCTCTTTTGTCGAAAATCAGCCGTTTTTGCTCGAACATTAAATGCCTCCAAATGGTATTTAATTAACTTCCCAAGCCCCTGGAAGCATGAAAATCACTTTAAACATGCTAATTTTAGCTCTAACACTGATGATCCACCTACAAATGTGAACTGACGTTCAAAAATAAAACATTTGAAAACATACCATTTTCCACATTTCTGAAGCATGACGTAATGGGGGGGTGTTATCTCTTTTGTCGAAAATCAGCCGTTTTTGCTCGAACATTAAATGCCTCCAAATTGTATTTATTTCACTTCCCGAGCCCCTGGAAGCATGAAAATCACTTTAAACATGCTAATTTTAGCTCTAACACTGATGATCCACCTACAAATGTGAACTGACGTTCAAAAATAAAACATTTGAAAACGGACCATTTTCCACATTTCTGAAGCATGACGTAATGGGGGGGTGTTATCTCTTTTGTCGAAAATCAGCCGTTTTTGCGCGAACATTAAATGCCTCCAAATGGTATTTATTTCACTTCCCGAGCCCCTGGAAGCATGAAAATCACTTTAAACATGCTAATTTTAGCTCTAACACTGATGATCCACCTACAAATGTGAACTGACGTTCAAAAATAAAACATTTGAAAACGGACCATTTTCCACATTTCTGAAGCATGACGTAATGGGGGGGTGTTATCTCTTTTGTCGAAAATCAGCCGTTTTTGCTCGAACATTAAATGCCTCCAAATGGTATTTAATTAACTTCCCGAGCCCCTGGAAGCATGAAAATCACTTTAAACATGCTAATTTTAGCTCTAACACTGATGATCCACCTACAAATGTGAACTGACGTTCAAAAATAAAACATTTGAAAACGGACCATTTTCCACATTTCTGAAGCATGACGTAATGGGGGGGTGTTATCTCTTTTGTCGAAAATCAGCCGTTTTTGCTCGAACATTAAATGCCTCCAAATGGTATTTAATTAACTTCCCGAGCCCCTGGAAGCATGAAAATCACTTTAAACATGCTAATTTTAGCTCTAACACTGATGATCCACCTACAAATGTGAACTGACGTTCAAAAATAAAACATTTGAAAACGGACCATTTTCCACATTTCTGAAGCATGACGTAATGGGGGGGTGTTATCTCTTTTGTCGAAAATCAGCCGTTTTTGCTCGAACATTAAATGCCTCAAAATGGTATTTAATTAACTTCCCGAGCCCTCTGGAAGCATGAAAATCACTTTAAACATGCTAATTTTAGCTCTAACACTGATGATCCACCTACAAATGTGAACTGACGTTCAAAAATAAAACATTTGAAAACGGACCATTTTCCACATTTCTGAAGCATGACGTAATGGGGGGGGTGTTATCTCTTTTGTCGAAAATCAGCCGTTTTTGCTCGAACATTAAATGCCTCCAAATGGTATTTATTTCACTTCCCGGGGTGAAGAAACCCTTTTTGAGAACTCAGAGTGAGTAAATTGGCCATTTTCATGCACTTTTAACCATTCCATAAATCTTGTGTTTTGGGCCCCTGGAAGCATGAAAATCACTTTAAACATGCTAATTTTAGCTCTAACACTGATGATCCACCTACAAATGTGAACTGACGTTCAAAAATAAAACATTTGAAAACATACCATTTTCCACATTTCTGAAGCATGACGTAATGGGGGGGTGTTATCTCTTTTGTCGAAAATCAGCCGTTTTTGCTCGAACATTAAATGCCTCCAAATGGTATTTATTTCACTTCCCGAGCCCCTGGAAGCATGAAAATCACTTTAAACATGCTAATTTTAGCTCTAACACTGATGATCCACCTACAAATGTGAACTGACGTTCAAAAATAAAACATTTGAAAACGGACCATTTTCCACATTTCTGAAGCATGACGTAATGGGGGGGTGTTATCTCTTTTGTCGAAAATCAGCCGTTTTTGCTCGAACATTAAATGCCTCCAAATGGTATTTAATTAACTTCCCGAGCCCCTGGAAGCATGAAAATCACTTTAAACATGCTAATTTTAGCTCTAACACTGATGATCCACCTACAAATGTGAACTGACGTTCAAAAATAAAACATTTGAAAACGGACCATTTTCCACATTTCTGAAGCATGACGTAATGGGGGGGTGTTATCTCTTTTGTCGAAAATCAGCCGTTTTTGCTCGAACATTAAATGCCTCCAAATGGTATTTAATTAACTTCCCGAGCCCCTGGAAGCATGAAAATCACTTTAAACATGCTAATTTTAGCTCTAACACTGATGATCCACCTACAAATGTGAACTGACGTTCAAAAATAAAACATTTGAAAACGGACCATTTTCCACATTTCTGAAGCATGACATAATGGGGGGGTGTTATCTCTTTTGTCGAAAATCAGCCGTTTTTGCTCGAACATTAAATGCCTCCAAATGGTATTTAATTAACTTCCCGAGCCCCTGGAAGCATGAAAATCACTTTAAACATGCTAATTTTAGCTCTAACACTGATGATCCACCTACAAATGTGAACTGACGTTCAAAAATAAAACATTTGAAAATGGACCATTTTCCACATTTCTGAAGCATGACGTAATGGGGGGGTGTTATCTCTTTTGTCGAAAATCAGCCGTTTTTGCTCGAACATTAAATGCCTCCAAATGGTATTTAATTAACTTCCCAAGCCCCTGGAAGCATGAAAATCACTTTAAACATGCTAATTTTAGCTCTAACACTGATGATCCACCTACAAATGTGAACTGACGTTCAAAAATAAAACATTTGAAAACATACCATTTTCCACATTTCTGAAGCATGACGTAATGGGGGGGTGTTATCTCTTTTGTCGAAAATCAGCCGTTTTTGCTCGAACATTAAATGCCTCCAAATTGTATTTATTTCACTTCCCGAGCCCCTGGAAGCATGAAAATCACTTTAAACATGCTAATTTTAGCTCTAACACTGATGATCCACCTACAAATGTGAACTGACGTTCAAAAATAAAACATTTGAAAACGGACCATTTTCCACATTTCTGAAGCATGACGTAATGGGGGGGTGTTATCTCTTTTGTCGAAAATCAGCCGTTTTTGCGCGAACATTAAATGCCTCCAAATGGTATTTATTTCACTTCCCGAGCCCCTGGAAGCATGAAAATCACTTTAAACATGCTAATTTTAGCTCTAACACTGATGATCCACCTACAAATGTGAACTGACGTTCAAAAATAAAACATTTGAAAACGGACCATTTTCCACATTTCTGAAGCATGACGTAATGGGGGGGTGTTATCTCTTTTGTCGAAAATCAGCCGTTTTTGCTCGAACATTAAATGCCTCCAAATGGTATTTAATTAACTTCCCGAGCCCCTGGAAGCATGAAAATCACTTTAAACATGCTAATTTTAGCTCTAACACTGATGATCCACCTACAAATGTGAACTGACGTTCAAAAATAAAACATTTGAAAACGGACCATTTTCCACATTTCTGAAGCATGACGTAATGGGGGGGTGTTATCTCTTTTGTCGAAAATCAGCCGTTTTTGCTCGAACATTAAATGCCTCCAAATGGTATTTAATTAACTTCCCGAGCCCCTGGAAGCATGAAAATCACTTTAAACATGCTAATTTTAGCTCTAACACTGATGATCCACCTACAAATGTGAACTGACGTTCAAAAATAAAACATTTGAAAACGGACCATTTTCCACATTTCTGAAGCATGACGTAATGGGGGGGTGTTATCTCTTTTGTCGAAAATCAGCTGTTTTTGCTCGAACATTAAATGCCTCAAAATGGTATTTAATTAACTTCCCGAGCCCTCTGGAAGCATGAAAATCACTTTAAACATGCTAATTTTAGCTCTAACACTGATGATCCACCTACAAATGTGAACTGACGTTCAAAAATAAAACATTTGAAAACGGACCATTTTCCACATTTCTGAAGCATGACGTAATGGGGGGGGTGTTATCTCTTTTGTCGAAAATCAGCCGTTTTTGCTCGAACATTAAATGCCTCCAAATGGTATTTATTTCACTTCCCGGGGTGAAGAAACCCTTTTTGAGAACTCAGAGTGAGTAAATTGGCCATTTTCATGCACTTTTAACCATTCCATAAATCTTGTGTTTTGGGCCCCTGGAAGCATGAAAATCACTTTAAACATGCTAATTTTAGCTCTAACACTGATGATCCACCTACAAATGTGAACTGACGTTCAAAAATAAAACATTTGAAAACGGACCATTTTCCACATTTCTGAAGCATGACGTAATGGGGGGTGTTATCTCTTTTGTCGAAAATCAGCCGTTTTTGCTCGAACATTAAATGCCTCCAAATGGTATTTAATTAACTTCCCGAGCCCCTGGAAGCATGAAAATCACTTTAAACATGCTAATTTTAGCTCTAACACTGATGATCCACCTACAAATGTGGAAAGGGGCGACCACTCGGTCCCCCCGAACGTATGGCGGAGTGCCTCGATCCCCCCGGGAAGCCATTTTTGGGCGGGAGGCGCGTCTCGGCTGGTATGCCCGAAGCGGCGTAGCCGGGGCGCGCCTGTTCCCGCCCTAGAGTGGGCTGGCCTAGACACTGACGCAGCCAGCCACGCCCTCGGGACGGGCAGGGGCGGGTTTACGCCCGCCCTGAAGACGGATAAAAGGGGACGCAAGGCCGGAAGACGTCCTCTTGTTCTTGTGCTCCGAAGCTGCACCTCCTCGCTACACGTGAGCTCGGGACAGAACAAAGAGCCAATTTTGAGCGTTTTGATCTTTTTCTTTGTCTTCCAGATACTTCGTCGAAGAAGATGCCCAGGAAAGGCGAAAAGAGAATGACGACTGACCAGATGGTTCGGGCACTCTTTAAAGATATGTCCGACATAAAGAAACGGTTGGCGGAGCGAGATGGGGAGGAGGGTTCGGCCCCTTCGCCGGCTGGAGGGAGACCTAAGAGGCCGAGAAAGGTTCCAGCCGGTGGGGACGTCCCGGTTCCCTCTGCCCCTCTCGAGGCGCCGACCCCAGTACCGATAGAGGGGAATCCAATCCCGGGGGTCGTCTCCCCGACATCCAAGGAAGACATGCCCCCCGAGCTGGCAGCACAGCTAGCAGCGTGGTTGGGGGATAGTGGTGATGGCGCCACGGCTGCCGAGGCACAGGCGCTGATAAAAGGGCTTCGTGAGAAGAAAGAGGCAGCTAGAGTGGCGGGGATAAACAAGCCGCAAGCGGCAGAAGCTGCGTCCGGTGCAGGTAAGCGGCCATTGCCGATTGCAAGGGACGAGTCAGCACCCTCTCGTAGAGAGAGATTGGGACAACATGTGCCGTTAGCTATAAAAGAAAAGATCTGGGCGGGAGAGTACGTGAATATTTTTTCCCTGCTTGTTGATCATTACGATGTGGAGCACGTGAAAAGTCAGAAGGACTTGATGCATCCGAGTGTTTGGCGCGCAAAAATGGCCGCCTTTAAGGTTAACGAGAACATTGGCAACTGGGGCAATGCATGGGGTATTTTCACATCGATTTTGGGGGAACGTAGGCCCGAGTTGCTCCCTGAGTTTCCCGTTTACCAATCACGAATTATGGGTTACTCGACAACGTATCAAGGTAACCATTGGTTTTGTTATGACAATCTGTTCAGAAAGGAAAAGGAACATAACAAGAGTTTGACTTGGGATTGTTACGATTCGTTAACTTGGGACAAAATGAAAGAATCAGGAATGTTAAGAATGCCATTGGTCGGGAGCAATGTTGTTGATTACTCCCGCCAAAATGTGGGGACGCCCTTTCGACCGAGTACGAGCACCGACGACCAGTCGAGGCCCGCAGGCAATACAGGGAAAAAGGGTTTCTGTTTTAATTTCAACAAGGGTAAATGTACCAGGCCTCCGGGATCGTGTAAGTTCAAACATGAGTGTAGTACGTGTGGGTCGTCCCATCCTGAGTCATCGTGCAGAGCCAGAACGGGTGAGAATGGGGGTAAGGGAGGCGCCAAACAGGTCTAAGCTAGGCCGAGGGGCGCCTTTGCCAACCCCGATTGATACCTTGGCAATGATTCCCTGGCTCAGCGAATACCCGGATCGTACTTCTGCCGGGGTGCTACGGAACGGTTTTACACATGGTTTCCGCATCCCGGTGGGGGACTTTCAGGGTATAGGGACGTGCAAAAATCAACTTTCCGTTTTACAACATACACCGGTAGTGCAAGAGAAAATTCAGAAAGAGGTTAGCCGGGGACGGGTCGCCGGCCCGTTTAGTGAACCCCCGGTACCAGGTTTCGTTTGCTCTCCGTTAGGGGTGGTCCCCAAGAAGGACCCGGGTGAGTTCCGTTTGATCCATAATCTGTCTGCTCCACAAGGTCTTTCGGTGAACGACGCAATTGATCCAGAAGTTTGTTCGGTGCGATACGCATCTTTTGATGAGGCGGTAGCCATCTTGAATCGCCTGGGGCACGGGACGTTGATGGCGAAATCTGATATCGAGTCAGCGTTCCGGTTGCTCCCGGTACACCCAGACGATCAGCGTCTTTTGGGATTCGGGTTCCAGGGGTCATTTTACATGGATAGGTGTATGCCAATGGGTTGCTCTATATCATGTGCCTACTTTGAGCAATTCAGTACTTTCCTGCAATGGGTGTTCACTAAGACAACGGGTTTCAGAAATGTAATGCATTACCTTGACGACTTTCTGTTCCTTGGCCCCGCCGGTAGTCCCGAATGTGCCCAGGCCTTAGACGGATTCTGTGTGTTAATGGGCCATCTCGGCGTGCCGTTGGCACCGGGTAAAACTATGGGTCCCACGACTTGCCTCGAGTTTCTGGGGATCGAGTTGGACTCAAGGGAGGGGTGCTTCCGTTTACCAGCTAGCAAGGTGTCGAAATTCAGGGCAGCCCTCCAAGTATGTTTAAATGCATCCAAGGTTACACTGCATCAGTTGCAACAGTTAGTGGGAAAGTTGAACTTTGCCTTGAGAGTGATACCAATGGCTCGCCCCTTTTCCCGCTCAATTGCCCAAGCGATGGTTGGCCTGAAGGAGGGTCATCATCGCACAAGGTTATCGACTGAGGTCCGCCAGGACATGCGGATTTGGTTAGCATTCTTGGCGGACTTCAATGGCCGAGTTGTCTGGAACAAGCCAGTCATGTCCTCCGATGAGCTTGGGCTATGGACAGATTCAGCAGGAAGCGTAGGTTTTGGCGCCATCTTCGGCACAAAATGGTCGGCACAGAAGTGGCCCCTATGGTGGCACAAGAAGGGGCTGACAAGTAACATCGCTTTCCTCGAATTATTTCCCATTCTGGTGGCCCTGAGAACCTGGCCAGAAGGGTTCAGAGATCATTCTGTTGTGTTCTGGTCCGACAATATGACCGTGGTAGAATGCATCAATAGTCAGGCAGCCCGTTGTAAATTGATTTTGAGGCTGCTCAAAGAAATTGTCTTACTGTGTATGCAACTGAACGTGGTATTCAGAGCAAAACATGTCCCTGGGGTGATGAATCAGGCCGCTGATGCACTGTCTCGTTTTCACATGCAGGCTTTCTCGGGTTTCCTTCCTTCAGCGGACCCGGAGCCGGCACCCTTCCCCGAAGCTCTCTGGTCTCTCGGTGCCCCGAACTTCGTCACCTCGTGGGAGAGAGTCTAGCACCCAGGACAAGGAAGGCATATGAAGGGGCGTTCCAGGCCTATTTAGCCTTTTTGGGGGCAGAGAGAGGGGGACTGTGGGGGCAGGAGGAGTTGGTAGTACTTTTCCTGATGTCCTTACGTAGGGCCGGGAAATCGGTGGCCACGGCCCAAAGGCATCGTGCCGCCATTTCCTTTGTTGCCAGGGCCCATGGTATCCTGGACCCGACAGCGTCTTTTACGGTACAGAAAGCGCTGCGTGGATGGCAACGTCTGGAGGGTCGCAGAGTGGACGTAAGACGACCGATAGGTCTAGACAGGTTGTCCCAGTTGCTGACCACACTCCCTAACACATGCTCGTCCCCGTTCGAGACCTGTTTGTTCCGGACTGCATTTATGCTGGCATTTCACGGGGCTATGAGAGTTAGTGAGCTAGTTGCAAGGAACAAACGGGATGTGACGGGGGGCTTGTGCAGGGAGCAGGTTCAGATCAGGGGTGATGCGATGATTGTCTCCTTTCTCAGGTCCAAGACTGACCAAGATGGGAGGGGGGACTGCACGATCATTCGCAGGATCCCCGAGTCATCCATGTGTCCGGTTCAGTGCTTAGAAGATTACCTAGCACGAAGGGTGGCATCATGGGGGGGGACATTGTTGAGGCATGTAGACGCCACCCCGCTGACGAGGTTTCAGTTTCAGCGGGTGCTTGCAATGGCCATTGCCGCAGCGGGCTTGGACCCGGGCGAATTTGGGACCCATTCCTTTCGTATAGGGGCTGCCACAGAAGCCACAGCCAGGGGTCTTAATGTAGAACAAGTGAAACGGGTGGGGCGTTGGTCCTCCAATTGTTATAGGAGGTATGTGCGATTGCACATGTTGTGAAGCTGTAATCATGTACTCACGCTTCTTGTCTTTTGTTTGTTTTCAGTTGCGCAAGCCTACGCGGCAGGGCGGACTGTGCAGTTGACCCAACACCAGGCCAGCGGTCACACATCACCGGCTGAGAGAAAGGAGGTGTGGGTTGTAGGCCACTCATACGTGAGACGGGCCGCAGACGTATTCAAAGCAGGTGATATGATTCACGTACCTGGGGAATACGGGTACAGAGTGTCCTTCTACGGAAGGGGCGGTCTCTGTATTGACCAGTTTCAGGCATTTTTTGAGGGTTTGTTAGAGCGGATGAGGTCACCGCCGTCCATAGTCATAGTACATTTGGGGGGCAATGATCTAGTCACCACCGGTAGACGACTTCTCCTGGAGGCTATGCTTTCCACGGTAAGTTGGTTAGCAAGGAGAGTTCCGGGGTGTACAATTGCGTGGTCTCATATGATCCCACGAAAAGTGTGGCGGGGGGCTATCTCGATCCCTGCTTTGAATCATTCCGTTAAAAAATTGAATAACAAAGTGAGTCGGTTGTTCCGTTCCAAGACATTACATTCGATCTCGCATAGTTGTATTAATGATGACAGTATGTATTTGCGGGATGGTGTGCATTTGTCGAGGGTGGGCAATGAGTTACTCATAGGTGACTTCCTAGCTTGGTTAAAATCGTTAAAACATGACCTTTAGGTAGGAATTTGGTGGGGGGTCCGGATAGCCGGTCAACTATCCGGACCTGTGGCGGTAAGGTCATGATCGGTGAGCACTAATTGGTAGATCCCTATGAGTGGGCGTCACCCAACACGGATGGGAGCGCTCGGGGGAGGTGGCCATTGGCCCCTCAATGGGGAGGCGGTCCCGTCTAAGGGCGGGTCGCCGGAAGTTAAGGAAAGGCGGTCAAGGCCCCTTCCTGTGTAGGAGGGGTTACAGCCCCCTCCTGAGGAATTTCCCGGGGCCAGGGTCATCTGCGACGGCAGATGCGGTAAGTTGTGTGGGGTGGGGGGAGGTCCACGATACCTTCTAGATACCACACACAAGTATTCGAACGACCTTTAAATGGCGTCGAGTCTTAAGTGCCCCCGACAAGTCAAGGGAAATTGTTAGTAGTTGCACTTGAGGTAAGCCTCTGTGCTGTCGCCCTTCCCAAGTGGGAGGGGTAAGTCTGGTTAGGGATCTTGACACCGGTTATGACCTTGCCGTTGGCCCTTAAACGTTAGGATGTACAATTTCAGTGTTTATAGAGAATGTTTCTGTAGGATGCTAGTTCGGCTAGGAGAACCTCTGTATTAGAGAATATGTTAAGATTAGCCAAACATCGCAAATGTGATAATGAAATTGTACATAATATGAAACGTTTAATGTTTAATTTTTGTTTTAATAAATACGGCCGCGGGAGGGTCACTCCCTCCCACATCCAAAAACTTTGAAGAACTGTTTCCGGTTTCCCTTCTTTTGGGGATCGTGTTGAGAGGGGGTGGCGGGTATCTCAGCCATATGGAAAGGGGCGACCACTCGGTCCCCCCGAACGTATGGCGGAGTGCCTCGATCCCCCCGGGAAGCCATTTTTGGGCGGGAGGCGCGTCTCGGCTGGTATGCCCGAAGCGGCGTAGCCGGGGCGCGCCTGTTCCCGCCCTAGAGTGGGCTGGCCTAGACACTGACGCAGCCAGCCACGCCCTCGGGACGGGCAGGGGCGGGTTTACGCCCGCCCTGAAGACGGATAAAAGGGGACGCAAGGCCGGAAGACGTCCTCTTGTTCTTGTGCTCCGAAGCTGCACCTCCTCGCTACACGTGAGCTCGGGACAGAACAAAGAGCCAATTTTGACCCACCCACCAGCCCCTGAGGACAGCAAGTTGTTGTGCAATAAAGTGGATTTTTTAAGTATGTTCTTCCTTTTTCGTTTACAGGTTGTGAAAGTATCAGTTTTGTTGTTTTTCTTAATAAAGTATGGTGAATATCATTTAGGTTGTTACGATTAAAAGGACTTGATGTAGTGTTGCTTTTTGAGCATGCTCTTTCGGTCGTAGCGACCAATGTTTTCATAGGTTCAAATTGTCGTATTTAATTTTTGGTAGGCGGTAAGGTCATGATCGGTGAGCACTAATTGGTAGATCCCTATGAGTGGGCGTCACCCAACACGGATGGGAGCGCTCGGGGGAGGTGGCCATTGGCCCCTCAATGGGGAGGCGGTCCCGTCTAAGGGCGGGTCGCCGGAAGTTAAGGAAAGGCGGTCAAGGCCCCTTCCTGTGTAGGAGGGGTTACAGCCCCCTCCTGAGGAATTTCCCGGGGCCAGGGTCATCTGCGACGGCAGATGCGGTAAGTTGTGTGGGGTGGGGGGAGGTCCACGATACCTTCTAGATACCACACACAAGTATTCGAACGACCTTTAAATGGCGTCGAGTCTTAAGTGCCCCCGACAAGTCAAGGGAAATTGTTAGTAGTTGCACTTGAGGTAAGCCTCTGTGCTGTCGCCCTTCCCAAGTGGGAGGGGTAAGTCTGGTTAGGGATCTTGACACCGGTTATGACCTTGCCGTTGGCCCTTAAACGTTAGGATGTACAATTTCAGTGTTTATAGAGAATGTTTCTGTAGGATGCTAGTTCGGCTAGGAGAACCTCTGTATTAGAGAATATGTTAAGATTAGCCAAACATCGCAAATGTGATAATGAAATTGTACATAATATGAAACGTTTAATGTTTAATTTTTGTTTTAATAAATACGGCCGCGGGAGGGTCACTCCCTCCCACATCCAAAAACTTTGAAGAACTGTTTCCGGTTTCCCTTCTTTTGGGGATCGTGTTGAGAGGGGGTGGCGGGTATCTCAGCCATATGAACTGACGTTCAAAAATAAAACATTTGAAAACGGACCATTTTCCACATTTCTGAAGCATGACGTAATGGGGGGGTGTTATCTCTTTTGTCGAAAATCAGCCGTTTTTGCTCGAACATTAAATGCCTCCAAATGGTATTTAATTAACTTCCCGGGGTGAAGAAACCCTTTTTGAGAACTCAGAGTGAGTAAATTGGCCATTTTCATGCACTTTTAACCATTCCATAAATCTTGTGTTTTGGGCCCCTGGAAGCATGAAAATCACTTTAAACATGCTAATTTTAGCTCTAACACTGATGATCCACCTACAAATGTGAACTGACGTTCAAAAATAAAACATTTGAAAACGGACCATTTTCCACATTTCTGAAGCATGACGTAATGGGGGGGTGTTATCTCTTTTGTCGAAAATCAGCCGTTTTTGCTCGAACATTAAATGCCTCCAAATGGTATTTATTTCACTTCCCGAGCCCCTGGAAGCATGAAAATCACTTTAAACATGCTAATTTTAGCTCTAACACTGATGATCCACCTACAAATGTGAACTGACGTTCAAAAATAAAACTTTTGAAAACGGACCATTTTCCACATTTCTGAAGCATGACGTAATGGGGGGGTGTTATTTCTTTTGTCGAAAATCAGCCGTTTTTGCTCGAACATTAAATGCCTCCAAATGGTATTTAATTAACTTCCCGAGCCCCTGGAAGCATGAAAATCACTTTAAACATGCTAATTTTAGCTCTAACACTGATGATCCACCTACAAATGTGAACTGACGTTCAAAAATAAAACATTTGAAAACGGACCATTTTCCACATTTCTGAAGCATGACGTAATGGGGGGGGTGTTATCTCTTTTGTCGAGAATCAGCCGTTTTTGCTCGAACATTAAATGCCTCCAAATGGTATTTAATTAACTTCCCGGGGTGAAGAAACCCTTTTTGAGAACTCAGAGTGAGTAAATTGGCCATTTTCATGCACTTTTAACCATTCCATAAATCTTGTGTTTTGGGCCCCTGGAAGCATGAAAATCACTTTAAACATGCTAATTTTAGCTCTAACACTGATGATCCACCTACAAATGTGAACTGACGTTCAAAAATAAAACATTTGAAAACGGACCATTTTCCACATTTCTGAAGCATGACGTAATGGGGGGGGTGTTATCTCTTTTGTCGAAAATCAGCCGTTTTTGCTCGAACATTAAATGCCTCCAAATGGTATTTAATTAACTTCCCGGGGTGAAGAAACCCTTTTTGAGAACTCAGAGTGAGTAAATTGGCCATTTTCATGCACTTTTAACCATTCCATAAATCTTGTGTTTTGGGCCCCTGGAAGCATGGAAATCACTTTAAACATGCTAATTTTAGCTCTAACACTGATGATCCACCTACAAATTTGAACTGACGTTCAAAAATAAAACATTTGAAAACGGACCATTTTCCACATTTCTGAAGCCTAACGTAATGGGGGGGTGTTATCTCTTTTGTCGAAAATCAGCCGTTTTTGCTCGAACATTAAATGCCTCCAAATGGTATTTAATTAACTTCCCGAGCCCCTGGAAGCATGAAAATCACTTTAAACATGCTAATTTTAGCTCTAACACTGATGATCCACCTACAAATGTGAACTGACGTTCAAAAATAAAACATTTGAAAACGGACCATTTTCCACATTTCTGAAGCATGACATAATGGGGGGGTGTTATCTCTTTTGTCGAAAATCAGCCGTTTTTGCTCGAACAATAAATGCCTCCAAATGGTATTTATTTCACTTCCCGAGCCCCTGGAAGCATGAAAATCACTTTAAACATGCTAATTTTAGCTCTAACACTGATGATCCACCTACAAATGTGAACTGACGTTCAAAAATAAAACATTTGAAAACGGACCATTTTCCACATTTCTGAAGCATGACGTAATGGGGGGGTGTTATCTCTTTTGTCGAAAATCAGCCGTTTTTGCTCGAACATTAAATGCCTCCAAATGGTATTTATTTCACTTCCCGGGGTGAAGAAACCCTTTTTGAGAACTCAGAGTGAGTAAATTGGCCATTTTCATGCACTTTTAACCATTCCATTAATCTTGTGTTTTGGGCCCCTGGAAGCATGAAAATCACTTTAAACATGCTAATTTTAGCTCTAACACTGATGATCCACCTACAAATGTGAACTGACGTTCAAAAATAAAACATTTGAAAACGGACCATTTTCCACATTTCTGAAGCATGACGTAATGGGGGGGTGTTATCTCTTTTGTCAAAAATCAGCCGTTTTTGCTCGAACATTAAATGCCTCCAAATGGTATTTAATTAACTTCCCGAGCCCCTGGAAGCATGAAAATCACTTTAAACATGCTAATTTTAGCTCTAACACTGATGATCCACCTACAAATGTGAACTGACGTTCAAAAATGAAACATTTGAAAACGGACCATTTTCCACATTTCTGAAGCATGACGTAATGGGGGGTGTTATCTCTTTTGTCGAAAATCAGCCGTTTTTGCTCGAACATTAAATGCCTCCAAATGGTATTTAATTAACTTCCCGGGGTGAAGAAACCCTTTTTGAGAACTCAGAGTGAGTAAATTGGCCATTTTCATGCACTTTTAACCATTCCATAAATCTTGTGTTTTGGGCCCCTGGAAGCATGAAAATCACTTTAAACATGCTAATTTTAGCTCTAACACTGATGATCCACCTACAAATGTGAACTGACGTTCAAAAATAAAACATTTGAAAACGGACCATTTTCCAAATTTCTGAAGCATGACGTAATGGGGGGGTGTTATCTCTTTTGTCGAAAATCAGCCGTTTTTGCTCGAACATTAAATGCCTCCAAATGGTATTTAATTAACTTCCCGAGCCCCTGGAAGCATGAAAATCACTTTAAACATGCTAATTTTAGCTCTAACACTGATGATCCACCTACAAATGTGATCTGACGTTCAAAAATAAAACATTTGAAAACGGACCATTTTCCACATTTCTGAAGCATGACGTAATGGGGGGGTGTTATCTCTTTTGTCGAAAATCAGCCGTTTTTGCTCGAACATTAAATGCCTCCAAATGGTATTTATTTCACTTCCCGGGGTGAAGAAACCCTTTTTGAGAACTCAGAGTAAGTAAATTGGCCATTTTCATGCACTTTTAACCATTCCATAAATCTTGTGTTTTGGGCCCCTGGAAGCATGAAAATCACTTTAAACATGCTAATTTTAGCTCTAACACTGATGATCCACCTACAAATGTGAACTGACGTTCAAAAATAAAACATTTGAAAACGGACCATTTTCCACATTTCTGAAGCATGACGTAATGGGGGGGTGTTATCTCTTTTGTCGAAAATCAGCCGTTTTTGCTCGAACATTAAATGCCTCCAAATGGTATTTAATTAACTTCCCGAGCCCCTGGAAGCATGAAAATCACTTTAAACATGCTAATTTTAGCTCTAACACTGATGATCCACCTACAAATGTGAACTGACGTTCAAAAATAAAACATTTGAAAACGGACCATTTTCCACATTTCTGAAGCATGACGTAATGGGGGGGTGTTATCTCTTTTGTCGAAAATCAGCCGTTTTTGCTCGAACATTAAATGCCTCCAAATGGTATTTAATTAACTTCCCGAGCCCCTGGAAGCATGAAAATCACTTTAAACATGCTAATTTTAGCTCTAACACTGATGATCCACCTACAAATGTGAACTGACGTTCAAAAATAAAACATTTGAAAACTGACCATTTTCCACATTTCTGAAGCATGACGTAATGGGGGGGTGTTATCTCTTTTGTCGAAAATCAGCCGTTTTTGCTCGAACATTAAATGCCTCCAAATGGTATTTAATTAACTTCCCAAGCCCCTGGAAGCATGAAAATCACTTTAAACATGCTAATTTTAGCTCTAACACTGATGATCCACCTACAAATGTGAACTGACGTTCAAAAATAAAACATTTGAAAACATACCATTTTCCACATTTCTGAAGCATGACGTAATGGGGGGGTGTTATCTCTTTTGTCGAAAATCAGCCGTTTTTGCTCGAACATTAAATGCCTCCAAATGGTATTTATTTCACTTCCCGAGCCCCTGGAAGCATGAAAATCACTTTAAACATGCTAATTTTAGCTCTAACACTGATGATCCACCTACAAATGTGAACTGACGTTCAAAAATAAAACATTTGAAAACGGACCATTTTCCACATTTCTGAAGCATGACGTAATGGGGGGTGTTATCTCTTTTGTCGAAAATCAGCCGTTTTTGCGCGAACATTAAATGCCTCCAAATGGTATTTATTTCACTTCCCGAGCCCCTGGAAGCATGAAAATCACTTTAAACATGCTAATTTTAGCTCTAACACTGATGATCCACCTACAAATGTGAACTGACGTTCAAAAATAAAACATTTGAAAACGGACCATTTTCCACATTTCTGAAGCATGACGTAATGGGGGGGTGTTATCTCTTTTGTCGAAAATCAGCCGTTTTTGCTCGAACATTAAATGCCTCCAAATGGTATTTAATTAACTTCCCGAGCCCCTGGAAGCATGAAAATCACTTTAAACATGCTAATTTTAGCTCTAACACTGATGATCCACCTACAAATGTGAACTGACGTTCAAAAATAAAACATTTGAAAACGGACCATTTTCCACATTTCTGAAGCATGACGTAATGGGGGGGTGTTATCTCTTTTGTCGAAAATCAGCCGTTTTTGCTCGAACATTAAATGCCTCCAAATGGTATTTATTTCACTTCCCGGGGTGAAGAAACCCTTTTTGAGAACTCAGAGTGAGTAAATTGGCCATTTTCATGCACTTTTAACCATTCCATAAATCTTGTGTTTTGGGCCCCTGGAAGCATGAAAATCACTTTAAACATGCTAATTTTAGCTCTAACACTGATGATCCACCTACAAATGTGAACTGACGTTCAAAAATAAAACATTTGAAAACGGACCATTTTCCACATTTCTGAAGCATGACGTAATGGGGGGGTGTTATCTCTTTTGTCGAAAATCAGCCGTTTTTGCTCGAACATTAAATGCCTCCAAATGGTATTTAATTAACTTCCCGAGCCCCTGGAAGCATGAAAATCACTTTAAACATGCTAATTTTAGCTCTAACACTGATGATCCACCTACAAATGTGAACTGACGTTCAAAAATAAAACATTTGAAAACGGACCATTTTCCACATTTCTGAAGCATGACGTAATGGGGGGGTGTTATCTCTTTTGTCAAAAATCAGCCGTTTTTGCTCGAACATTAAATGCCTCCAAATGGTATTTAATTAACTTCCCGAGCCCCTGGAAGCATGAAAATCACTTTAAACATGCTAATTTTAGCTCTAACACTGATGATCCACCTACAAATGTGAACTGACGTTCAAAAATAAAACATTTGAAAACGGACCATTTTCCACATTTCTGAAGCATGACGTAATGGGGGGTGTTATCTCTTTTGTCGAAAATCAGCCGTTTTTGCTCGAACATTAAATGCCTCCAAATGGCATTTAATGAACTTCCCGGGGTGAAGAAACCCTTTTTGAGAACTCAGAGTGAGTAAATTGGCCATTTTCATGCACTTTTAACCATTCCATTAATCTTGTGTTTTGGGCCCCTGGAAGCATGAAAATCACTTTAAACATGCTAATTTTAGCTCTAACACTGATGATCCACCTACAAATGTGAACTGACGTTCAAAAATAAAACATTTGAAAACGGACCATTTTCCACATTTCTGAAGCATGACGTAATGGGGGGGTGTTATCTCTTTTGTCGAAAATCAGCCGTTTTTGCTCGAACATTAAATGCCTCCAAATGGTATTTAATTAACTTCCCGAGCCCCTGGAAGCATGAAAATCACTTTAAACATGCTAATTTTAGCTCTAACACTGATGATCCACCTACAAATGTGAACTGACGTTCAAAAATAAAACATTTCAAAACGGACCATTTTCCACATTTCTGAAGCATGACGTAATGGGGGGGTGTTATCTCTTTTGTCGAAAATCAGCCGTTTTTGCTCGAACATTAAATGCCTCCAAATGGTATTTATTTCACTTCCCGGGGTGAAGAAACCCTTTTTGAGAACTCAGAGTGAGTAAATTGGCCATTTTCATGCACTTTTAACCATTCCATAAATCTTGTGTTTTGGGCCCCTGGAAGCAGGAAAATCACTTTAAACATGCTAATTTTAGCTCTAACACTGATGATCCACCTACAAATGTGAACTGACGTTCAAAAATAAAACATTTGAAAACGGACCATTTTCCACATTTCTGAAGCATGACGTAATGGGGGGGTGTTATCTCTTTTGTCGAAAATCAGCCGTTTTTGCTCGAACATTAAATGCCTCCAAATGGTATTTATTTCACTTCCCGGGGTGAAGAAACCCTTTTTGAGAACTCAGAGTAAGTAAATTGGCCATTTTCATGCACTTTTAACCATTCCATAAATCTTGTGTTTTGGGCCCCTGGAAGCATGAAAATCACTTTAAACATGCTAATTTTAGCTCTAACACTGATGATCCACCTACAAATGTGAACTGACGTTCAAAAATAAAACATTTGAAAACGGACCATTTTCCACATTTCTGAAGCATGACGTAATGGGGGGGTGTTATCTCTTTTGTCGAAAATCAGCCGTTTTTGCTCGAACATTAAATGCCTCCAAATGGTATTTAATTAACTTCCCGAGCCCCTGGAAGCATGAAAATCACTTTAAACATGCTAATTTTAGCTCTAACACTGATGATCCACCTACAAATGTGAACTGACGTTCAAAAATAAAACATTTGAAAACGGACCATTTTCCACATTTCTGAAGCATGACGTAATGGGGGGGTGTTATCTCTTTTGTCGAAAATCAGCCGTTTTTGCTCGAACATTAAATGCCTCCAAATGGTATTTAATTAACTTCCCGAGCCCCTGGAAGCATGAAAATCACTTTAAACATGCTAATTTTAGCTCTAACACTGATGATCCACCTACAAATGTGAACTGACGTTCAAAAATAAAACATTTGAAAACTGACCATTTTCCACATTTCTGAAGCATGACGTAATGGGGGGGTGTTATCTCTTTTGTCGAAAATCAGCCGTTTTTGCTCGAACATTAAATGCCTCCAAATGGTATTTAATTAACTTCCCAAGCCCCTGGAAGCATGAAAATCACTTTAAACATGCTAATTTTAGCTCTAACACTGATGATCCACCTACAAATGTGAACTGACGTTCAAAAATAAAACATTTGAAAACATACCATTTTCCACATTTCTGAAGCATGACGTAATGGGGGGGTGTTATCTCTTTTGTCGAAAATCAGCCGTTTTTGCTCGAACATTAAATGCCTCCAAATGGTATTTATTTCACTTCCCGAGCCCCTGGAAGCATGAAAATCACTTTAAACATGCTAATTTTAGCTCTAACACTGATGATCCACCTACAAATGTGAACTGACGTTCAAAAATAAAACATTTGAAAACGGACCATTTTCCACATTTCTGAAGCATGACGTAATGGGGGGGTGTTATCTCTTTTGTCGAAAATCAGCCGTTTTTGCTCGAACATTAAATGCCTCCAAATGGTATTTAATTAACTTCCCGAGCCCCTGGAAGCATGAAAATCACTTTAAACATGCTAATTTTAGCTCTAACACTGATGATCCACCTACAAATGTGAACTGACGTTCAAAAATAAAACATTTGAAAACGGACCATTTTCCACATTTCTGAAGCATGACGTAATGGGGGGGTGTTATCTCTTTTGTCGAAAATCAGCCGTTTTTGCTCGAACATTAAATGCCTCCAAATGGTATTTAATTAACTTCCCGAGCCCCTGGAAGCATGAAAATCACTTTAAACATGCTAATTTTAGCTCTAACACTGATGATCCACCTACAAATGTGAACTGACGTTCAAAAATAAAACATTTGAAAACGGACCATTTTCCACATTTCTGAAGCATGACATAATGGGGGGGTGTTATCTCTTTTGTCGAAAATCAGCCGTTTTTGCTCGAACATTAAATGCCTCCAAATGGTATTTAATTAACTTCCCGAGCCCCTGGAAGCATGAAAATCACTTTAAACATGCTAATTTTAGCTCTAACACTGATGATCCACCTACAAATGTGAACTGACGTTCAAAAATAAAACATTTGAAAACGGACCATTTTCCACATTTCTGAAGCATGACGTAATGGGGGGGTGTTATCTCTTTTGTCGAAAATCAGCCGTTTTTGCTCGAACATTAAATGCCTCCAAATGGTATTTAATTAACTTCCCAAGCCCCTGGAAGCATGAAAATCACTTTAAACATGCTAATTTTAGCTCTAACACTGATGATCCACCTACAAATGTGAACTGACGTTCAAAAATAAAACATTTGAAAACATACCATTTTCCACATTTCTGAAGCATGACGTAATGGGGGGGTGTTATCTCTTTTGTCGAAAATCAGCCGTTTTTGCTCGAACATTAAATGCCTCCAAATGGTATTTAATTAACTTCCCGGGGTGAAGAAACCCTTTTTGAGAACTCAGAGTGAGTAAATTGGCCATTTTCATGCACTTTTAACCATTCCATAAATCTTGTGTTTTGGGCCCCTGGAAGCATGAAAATCACTTTAAACATGCTAATTTTAGCTCTAACACTGATGATCCACCTACAAATGTGAACTGACGTTCAAAAATAAAACATTTGAAAACGGACCATTTTCCACATTTCTGAAGCATGACGTAATGGGGGGGTGTTATCTCTTTTGTCGAAAATCAGCCGTTTTTGCTCGAACATTAAATGCCTCCAAATGGTATTTATTTCACTTCCCGAGCCCCTGGAAGCATGAAAATCACTTTAAACATGCAAATTTTAGCTCTAACACTGATGATCCACCTACAAATGTGAACTGACGTTCAAAAATAAAACTTTTGAAAACGGACCATTTTCCACATTTCTGAAGCATGACGTAATGGGGGGGTGTTATTTCTTTTGTCGAAAATCAGCCGTTTTTGCTCGAACATTAAATGCCTCCAAATGGTATTTAATTAACTTCCCGAGCCCCTGGAAGCATGAAAATCACTTTAAACATGCTAATTTTAGCTCTAACACTGATGATCCACCTACAAATGTGAACTGACGTTCAAAAATAAAACATTTGAAAACGGACCATTTTCCACATTTCTGAAGCATGACGTAATGGGGGGGGTGTTATCTCTTTTGTCGAAAATCAGCCGTTTTTGCTCGAACATTAAATGCCTCCAAATGGTATTTAATTAACTTCCCGGGGTGAAGAAACCCTTTTTGAGAACTCAGAGTGAGTAAATTGGCCATTTTCATGCACTTTTAACCATTCCATAAATCTTGTGTTTTGGGCCCCTGGAAGCATGAAAATCACTTTAAACATGCTAATTTTAGCTCTAACACTGATGATCCACCTACAAATGTGAACTGACGTTCAAAAATAAAACATTTGAAAACGGACCATTTTCCACATTTCTGAAGCATGACGTAATGGGGGGGGTGTTATCTCTTTTGTCGAAAATCAGCCGTTTTTGCTCGAACATTAAATGCCTCCAAATGGTATTTAATTAACTTCCCGGGGTGAAGAAACCCTTTTTGAGAACTCAGAGTGAGTAAATTGGCCATTTTCATGCACTTTTAACCATTCCATAAATCTTGTGTTTTGGGCCCCTGGAAGCATGAAAATCACTTTAAACATGCTAATTTTAGCTCTAACACTGATGATCCACCTACAAATTTGAACTGACGTTCAAAAATAAAACATTTGAAAACGGACCATTTTCCACATTTCTGAAGCCTAACGTAATGGGGGGGTGTTATCTCTTTTGTCGAAAATCAGCCGTTTTTGCTCGAACATTAAATGCCTCCAAATGGTATTTAATTAACTTCCCGAGCCCCTGGAAGCATGAAAATCACTTTAAACATGCTAATTTTAGCTCTAACACTGATGATCCACCTACAAATGTGAACTGACGTTCAAAAATAAAACATTTGAAAACGGACCATTTTCCACATTTCTGAAGCATGACATAATGGGGGGGTGTTATCTCTTTTGTCGAAAATCAGCCGTTTTTGCTCGAACAATAAATGCCTCCAAATGGTATTTATTTCACTTCCCGAGCCCCTGGAAGCATGAAAATCACTTTAAACATGCTAATTTTAGCTCTAACACTGATGATCCACCTACAAATGTGAACTGACGTTCAAAAATAAAACATTTGAAAACGGACCATTTTCCACATTTCTGAAGCATGACGTAATGGGGGGGTGTTATCTCTTTTGTCGAAAATCAGCCGTTTTTGCTCGAACATTAAATGCCTCCAAATGGTATTTATTTCACTTCCCGGGGTGAAGAAACCCTTTTTGAGAACTCAGAGTGAGTAAATTGGCCATTTTCATGCACTTTTAACCATTCCATTAATCTTGTGTTTTGGGCCCCTGGAAGCATGAAAATCACTTTAAACATGCTAATTTTAGCTCTAACACTGATGATCCACCTACAAATGTGAACTGACGTTCAAAAATAAAACATTTGAAAACGGACCATTTTCCACATTTCTGAAGCATGACGTAATGGGGGGGTGTTATCTCTTTTGTCAAAAATCAGCCGTTTTTGCTCGAACATTAAATGCCTCCAAATGGTATTTAATTAACTTCCCGAGCCCCTGGAAGCATGAAAATCACTTTAAACATGCTAATTTTAGCTCTAACACTGATGATCCACCTACAAATGTGAACTGACGTTCAAAAATGAAACATTTGAAAACGGACCATTTTCCACATTTCTGAAGCATGACGTAATGGGGGGTGTTATCTCTTTTGTCGAAAATCAGCCGTTTTTGCTCGAACATTAAATGCCTCCAAATGGTATTTAATTAACTTCCCGGGGTGAAGAAACCCTTTTTGAGAACTCAGAGTGAGTAAATTGGCCATTTTCATGCACTTTTAACCATTCCATAAATCTTGTGTTTTGGGCCCCTGGAAGCATGAAAATCACTTTAAACATGCTAATTTTAGCTCTAACACTGATGATCCACCTACAAATGTGAACTGACGTTCAAAAATAAAACATTTGAAAACGGACCATTTTCCAAATTTCTGAAGCATGACGTAATGGGGGGGTGTTATCTCTTTTGTCGAAAATCAGCCGTTTTTGCTCGAACATTAAATGCCTCCAAATGGTATTTAATTAACTTCCCGAGCCCCTGGAAGCATGAAAATCACTTTAAACATGCTAATTTTAGCTCTAACACTGATGATCCACCTACAAATGTGATCTGACGTTCAAAAATAAAACATTTGAAAACGGACCATTTTCCACATTTCTGAAGCATGACGTAATGGGGGGGTGTTATCTCTTTTGTCGAAAATCAGCCGTTTTTGCTCGAACATTAAATGCCTCCAAATGGTATTTATTTCACTTCCCGGGGTGAAGAAACCCTTTTTGAGAACTCAGAGTAAGTAAATTGGCCATTTTCATGCACTTTTAACCATTCCATAAATCTTGTGTTTTGGGCCCCTGGAAGCATGAAAATCACTTTAAACATGCTAATTTTAGCTCTAACACTGATGATCCACCTACAAATGTGAACTGACGTTCAAAAATAAAACATTTGAAAACGGACCATTTTCCACATTTCTGAAGCATGACGTAATGGGGGGGTGTTATCTCTTTTGTCGAAAATCAGCCGTTTTTGCTCGAACATTAAATGCCTCCAAATGGTATTTAATTAACTTCCCGAGCCCCTGGAAGCATGAAAATCACTTTAAACATGCTAATTTTAGCTCTAACACTGATGATCCACCTACAAATGTGAACTGACGTTCAAAAATAAAACATTTGAAAACGGACCATTTTCCACATTTCTGAAGCATGACGTAATGGGGGGGTGTTATCTCTTTTGTCGAAAATCAGCCGTTTTTGCTCGAACATTAAATGCCTCCAAATGGTATTTAATTAACTTCCCGAGCCCCTGGAAGCATGAAAATCACTTTAAACATGCTAATTTTAGCTCTAACACTGATGATCCACCTACAAATGTGAACTGACGTTCAAAAATAAAACATTTGAAAACTGACCATTTTCCACATTTCTGAAGCATGACGTAATGGGGGGGTGTTATCTCTTTTGTCGAAAATCAGCCGTTTTTGCTCGAACATTAAATGCCTCCAAATGGTATTTAATTAACTTCCCAAGCCCCTGGAAGCATGAAAATCACTTTAAACATGCTAATTTTAGCTCTAACACTGATGATCCACCTACAAATGTGAACTGACGTTCAAAAATAAAACATTTGAAAACATACCATTTTCCACATTTCTGAAGCATGACGTAATGGGGGGGTGTTATCTCTTTTGTCGAAAATCAGCCGTTTTTGCTCGAACATTAAATGCCTCCAAATGGTATTTATTTCACTTCCCGAGCCCCTGGAAGCATGAAAATCACTTTAAACATGCTAATTTTAGCTCTAACACTGATGATCCACCTACAAATGTGAACTGACGTTCAAAAATAAAACATTTGAAAACGGACCATTTTCCACATTTCTGAAGCATGACGTAATGGGGGGTGTTATCTCTTTTGTCGAAAATCAGCCGTTTTTGCGCGAACATTAAATGCCTCCAAATGGTATTTATTTCACTTCCCGAGCCCCTGGAAGCATGAAAATCACTTTAAACATGCTAATTTTAGCTCTAACACTGATGATCCACCTACAAATGTGAACTGACGTTCAAAAATAAAACATTTGAAAACGGACCATTTTCCACATTTCTGAAGCATGACGTAATGGGGGGGTGTTATCTCTTTTGTCGAAAATCAGCCGTTTTTGCTCGAACATTAAATGCCTCCAAATGGTATTTAATTAACTTCCCGAGCCCCTGGAAGCATGAAAATCACTTTAAACATGCTAATTTTAGCTCTAACACTGATGATCCACCTACAAATGTGAACTGACGTTCAAAAATAAAACATTTGAAAACGGACCATTTTCCACATTTCTGAAGCATGACGTAATGGGGGGGTGTTATCTCTTTTGTCGAAAATCAGCCGTTTTTGCTCGAACATTAAATGCCTCCAAATGGTATTTATTTCACTTCCCGGGGTGAAGAAACCCTTTTTGAGAACTCAGAGTGAGTAAATTGGCCATTTTCATGCACTTTTAACCATTCCATAAATCTTGTGTTTTGGGCCCCTGGAAGCATGAAAATCACTTTAAACATGCTAATTTTAGCTCTAACACTGATGATCCACCTACAAATGTGAACTGACGTTCAAAAATAAAACATTTGAAAACGGACCATTTTCCACATTTCTGAAGCATGACGTAATGGGGGGGTGTTATCTCTTTTGTCGAAAATCAGCCGTTTTTGCTCGAACATTAAATGCCTCCAAATGGTATTTAATTAACTTCCCGAGCCCCTGGAAGCATGAAAATCACTTTAAACATGCTAATTTTAGCTCTAACACTGATGATCCACCTACAAATGTGAACTGACGTTCAAAAATAAAACATTTGAAAACGGACCATTTTCCACATTTCTGAAGCATGACGTAATGGGGGGGTGTTATCTCTTTTGTCGAAAATCAGCCGTTTTTGCTCGAACATTAAATGCCTCCAAATGGTATTTAATTAACTTCCCGGGGTGAAGAAACCCTTTTTGAGAACTCAGAGTGAGTAAATTGGCCATTTTCATGCACTTTTAACCATTCCATAAATCTTGTGTTTTGGGCCCCTGGAAGCATGAAAATCACTTTAAACATGCTAATTTTAGCTCTAACACTGATGATCCACCTACAAATGTGAACTGACGTTCAAAAATAAAACATTTGAAAATGGACCATTTTCCACATTTCTGAAGCATGACGTAATGGGGGGGTGTTATCTCTTTTGTCGAAAATCGGCCGTTTTTGCTCGAACATTAAATGCCTCCAAATGGTATTTATTTCACTTCCCGAGCCCCTGGAAGCATGAAAATCACTTTAAACATGCTAATTTTAGCTCTAACACTGATGATCCACCTACAAATGTGAACTGACGTTCAAAAATAAAACATTTGAAAACGGACCATTTTCCACATTTCTGAAGCATGACGTAATGGGGGGGTGTTATCTCTTTTGTCGAAAATCAGCCGTTTTTGCTCGAACATTAAATGCCTCCAAATGGTATTTAATTAACTTCCCGAGCCCCTGGAAGCATGAAAATCACTTTAAACATGCTAATTTTAGCTCTAACACTGATGATCCACCTACAAATGTGAACTGACGTTCAAAAATAAAACATTTCAAAACGGACCATTTTCCACATTTCTGAAGCATGACGTAATGGGGGGGTGTTATCTCTTTTGTCGAAAATCAGCCGTTTTTGCTCGAACATTAAATGCCTCCAAATGGTATTTATTTCACTTCCCGGGGTGAAGAAACCCTTTTTGAGAACTCAGAGTGAGTAAATTGGCCATTTTCATGCACTTTTAACCATTCCATAAATCTTGTGTTTTGGGCCCCTGGAAGCATGAAAATCACTTTAAACATGCTAATTTTAGCTCTAACACTGATGATCCACCTACAAATGTGAACTGACGTTCAAAAATAAAACATTTGAAAACGGACCATTTTCCACATTTCTGAAGCATGACGTAATGGGGGGGTGTTATCTCTTTTGTCGAAAATCAGCCGTTTTTGCTCGAACATTAAATGCCTCCAAATGGTATTTAATTAACTTCCCGGGGTGAAGAAACCCTTTTTGAGAACTCAGAGTGAGTAAATTGGCCATTTTCATGCACTTTTAACCATTCCATAAATCTTGTGTTTTGGGCCCCTGGAAGCATGAAAATCACTTTAAACATGCTAATTTTAGCTCTAACACTGATGATCCACCTACAAATGTGAACTGACGTTCAAAAATAAAACATTTGAAAACGGACCATTTTCCACATTTCTGAAGCATGACGTAATGGGGGGGTGTTATCTCTTTTGTCGAAAATCAGCCGTTTTTGCTCGAACATTAAATGCCTCCAAATGGTATTTAATTAACTTCCCGAGCCCCTGGAAGCATGAAAATCACTTTAAACATGCTAATTTTAGCTCTAACACTGATGATCCACCTACAAATGTGAACTGACGTTCAAAAATAAAACATTTGAAAACGGACCATTTTCCACATTTCTGAAGCATGACGTAATGGGGGGGTGTTATCTCTTTTGTCGAAAATCAGCCGTTTTTGCTCGAACATTAAATGCCTCCAAATTGTATTTATTTCACTTCCCGGGGTGAAGAAACCCTTTTTGAGAACTCAGAGTAAGTAAATTGGCCATTTTCATGCACTTTTAACCATTCCATAAATCTTGTGTTTTGGGCCCCTGGAAGCATGAAAATCACTTTAAACATGCTAATTTTAGCTCTAACACTGATGATCCACCTACAAATGTGAACTGACGTTCAAAAATAAAACATTTGAAAACGGACCATTTTCCACATTTCTGAAGCATGACGTAATGGGGGGTGTTATCTCTTTTGTCGAAAATCAGCCGTTTTTGCTCGAACATTAAATGCCTCCAAATGGTATTTAATTAACTTCCCGAGCCCCTGGAAGCATGAAAATCACTTTAAACATGCTAATTTTAGCTCTAACACTGATGATCCACCTACAAATGTGAACTGACGTTCAAAAATAAAACATTTGAAAACGGACCATTTTCCACATTTCTGAAGCATGACGTAATGGGGGGGTGTTATCTCTTTTGTCGAAAATCAGCCGTTTTTGCTCGAACATTAAATGCCTCCAAATGGTATTTAATTAACTTCCCGAGCCCCTGGAAGCATGAAAATCACTTTAAACATGCTAATTTTAGCTCTAACACTGATGATCCACCTACAAATGTGAACTGACGTTCAAAAATAAAACATTTGAAAACTGACCATTTTCCACATTTCTGAAGCATGACGTAATGGGGGGGTGTTATCTCTTTTGTCGAAAATCAGCCGTTTTTGCTCGAACATTAAATGCCTCCAAATGGTATTTAATTAACTTCCCAAGCCCCTGGAAGCATGAAAATCACTTTAAACATGCTAATTTTAGCTCTAACACTGATGATCCACCTACAAATGTGAACTGACGTTCAAAAATAAAACATTTGAAAACATACCATTTTCCACATTTCTGAAGCATGACGTAATGGGGGGGTGTTATCTCTTTTGTCGAAAATCAGCCGTTTTTGCTCGAACATTAAATGCCTCCAAATGGTATTTATTTCACTTCCCGAGCCCCTGGAAGCATGAAAATCACTTTAAACATGCTAATTTTAGCTCTAACACTGATGATCCACCTACAAATGTGAACTGACGTTCAAAAATAAAACTTTTGAAAACGGACCATTTTCCACATTTCTGAAGCATGACGTAATGGGGGGGTGTTATCTCTTTTGTCGAAAATCAGCCGTTTTTGCGCGAACATTAAATGCCTCCAAATGGTATTTATTTCACTTCCCGAGCCCCTGGAAGCATGAAAATCACTTTAAACATGCTAATTTTAGCTCTAACACTGATGATCCACCTACAAATGTGAACTGACGTTCAAAAATAAAACATTTGAAAACGGACCATTTTCCACATTTCTGAAGCATGACGTAATGGGGGGGTGTTATCTCTTTTGTCGAAAATCAGCCGTTTTTGCTCGAACATTAAATGCCTCCAAATGGTATTTAATTAACTTCCCGAGCCCCTGGAAGCATGAAAATCACTTTAAACATGCTAATTTTAGCTCTAACACTGATGATCCACCTACAAATGTGAACTGACGTTCAAAAATAAAACATTTGAAAACGGACCATTTTCCACATTTCTGAAGCATGACGTAATGGGGGGATTGTTATCTCTTTTGTCGAAAATCAGCCGTTTTTGCTCGAACATTAAATGCCTCCAAATGGTATTTATTTCACTTCCCGGGGTGAAGAAACCCTTTTTGAGAACTCAGAGTGAGTAAATTGGCCATTTTCATGCACTTTTAACCATTCCATAAATCTTGTGTTTTGGGCCCCTGGAAGCATGAAAATCACTTTAAACATGCTAATTTTAGCTCTAACACTGATGATCCACCTACAAATGTGAACTGACGTTCAAAAATAAAACATTTGAAAACGGACCATTTTCCACATTTCTGAAGCATGACGTAATGGGGGGTGTTATCTCTTTTGTCGAAAATCAGCCGTTTTTGCTCGAACATTAAATGCCTCCAAATGGTATTTAATTAACTTCCCGAGCCCCTGGAAGCATGAAAATCACTTTAAACATGCTAATTTTAGCTCTAACACTGATGATCCACCTACAAATGTGAACTGACGTTCAAAAATAAAACATTTGAAAACGGACCATTTTCCACATTTCTGAAGCATGACGTAATGGGGGGGTGTTATCTCTTTTGTCGAAAATCAGCCGTTTTTGCTCGAACATTAAATGCCTCCAAATGGTATTTAATTAACTTCCCGGGGTGAAGAAACCCTTTTTGAGAACTCAGAGTGAGTAAATTGGCCATTTTCATGCACTTTTAACCATTCCATAAATCTTGTGTTTTGGGCCCCTGGAAGCATGAAAATCACTTTAAACATGCTAATTTTAGCTCTAACACTGATGATCCACCTACAAATGTGAACTGACGTTCAAAAATAAAACATTTGAAAATGGACCATTTTCCACATTTCTGAAGCATGACGTAATGGGGGGGTGTTATCTCTTTTGTCGAAAATCAGCCGTTTTTGCTCGAACATTAAATGCCTCCAAATGGTATTTATTTCACTTCCCGAGCCCCTGGAAGCATGAAAATCACTTTAAACATGCTAATTTTAGCTCTAACACTGATGATCCACCTACAAATGTGAACTGACGTTCAAAAATAAAACATTTGAAAACGGACCATTTTCCACATTTCTGAAGCATGACGTAATGGGGGGGTGTTATCTCTTTTGTCGAAAATCAGCCGTTTTTGCTCGAACATTAAATGCCTCCAAATGGTATTTAATTAACTTCCCGAGCCCCTGGAAGCATGAAAATCACTTTAAACATGCTAATTTTAGCTCTAACACTGATGATCCACCTACAAATGTGAACTGACGTTCAAAAATAAAACATTTGAAAACGGACCATTTTCCACATTTCTGAAGCATGACGTAATGGGGGGGTGTTATCTCTTTTGTTGAAAATCAGCCGTTTTTGCTCGAACATTAAATGCCTCCAAATGGTATTTATTTCACTTCCCGGGGTGAAGAAACCCTTTTTGAGAACTCAGAGTGAGTAAATTGGCCATTTTCATGCACTTTTAACCATTCCATAAATCTTGTGTTTTGGGCCCCTGGAAGCATGAAAATCACTTTAAACATGCTAATTTTAGCTCTAACACTGATGATCCACCTACAAATGTGAACTGACGTTCAAAAATAAAACATTTGAAAACGGACCATTTTCCACATTTCTGAAGCATGACGTAATGGGGGGGTGTTATCTCTTTTGTCGAAAATCAGCCGTTTTTGCTCGAACATTAAATGCCTCCAAATGGTATTTAATTAACTTCCCGAGCCCCTGGAAGCATGAAAATCACTTTAAACATGCTAATTTTAGCTCTAACACTGATGATCCACCTACAAATGTGAACTGACGTTCAAAAATAAAACATTTGAAAACGGACCATTTTCCACATTTCTGAAGCATGACGTAATGGGGGGGTGTTATCTCTTTTGTCAAAAATCAGCCGTTTTTGCTCGAACATTAAATGCCTCCAAATGGTATTTATTTCACTTCCCGGGGTGAAGAAACCCTTTTTGAGAACTCAGAGTGAGTAAATTGGCCATTTTCATGCACTTTTAACCATTCCATTAATCTTGTGTTTTGGGCCCCTGGAAGCATGAAAATCACTTTAAACATGCTAATTTTAGCTCTAACACTGATGATCCACCTACAAATGTGAACTGACGTTCAAAAATAAAACATTTGAAAACGGACCATTTTCCACATTTCTGAAGCATGACGTAATGGGGGGGTGTTATCTCTTTTGTTGAAAATCAGCCGTTTTTGCTCGAACATTTAATGCCTCCAAATGGTATTTAATTAACTTCCCGAGCCCCTGGAAGCATGAAAATCACTTTAAACATGCTAATTTTAGCTCTAACACTGATGATCCACCTACAAATGTGAACTGACGTTCAAAAATAAAACATTTGAAAACGGACCATTTTCCACATTTCTAAAGCATGACGTAATGGGGGGGTGTTATCTCTTTTGTCGAAAATTAGCCGTTTTTGCTCGAACATTAAATGCCTCCAAATGGTATTTAATTAACTTCCCAAGCCCCTGGAAGCATGAAAATCACTTTAAACATGCTAATTTTAGCTCTAACACTGATGATCCACCTACAAATGTGAACTGACGTTCAAAAATAAAACATTTGAAAACATACCATTTTCCACATTTCTGAAGCATGACGTAATGGGGGGGTGTTATCTCTTTTGTCGAAAATCAGCCGTTTTTGCTCGAACATTAAATGCCTCCAAATGGTATTTATTTCACTTCCCGAGCCCCTGGAAGCATGAAAATCACTTTAAACATGCTAATTTTAGCTCTAACACTGATGATCCACCTACAAATGTGAACTGACGTTCAAAAATAAAACATTTGAAAACGGACCATTTTCCACATTTCTGAAGCATGACGTAATGGGGGGGTGTTATCTCTTTTGTCGAAAATCAGCCGTTTTTGCGCGAACATTAAATGCCTCCAAATGGTATTTATTTCACTTCCCGAGCCCCTGGAAGCATGAAAATCACTTTAAACATGCTAATTTTAGCTCTAACACTGATGATCCACCTACAAATGTGAACTGACGTTCAAAAATAAAACATTTGAAAACGGACCATTTTCCACATTTCTGAAGCATGACGTAATGGGGGGGTGTTATCTCTTTTGTCGAAAATCAGCCGTTTTTGCTCGAACATTAAATGCCTCCAAATGGTATTTAATTAACTTCCCGAGCCCCTGGAAGCATGAAAATCACTTTAAACATGCTAATTTTAGCTCTAACACTGATGATCCACCTACAAATGTGAACTGACGTTCAAAAATAAAACATTTGAAAACGGACCATTTTCCACATTTCTGAAGCATGACGTAATGGGGGGGTGTTATCTCTTTTGTCGAAAATCTGCCGTTTTTGCTCGAACATTAAATGCCTCCAAATGGTATTTAATTAACTTCCCGAGCCCCTGGAAGCATGAAAATCACTTTAAACATGCTAATTTTAGCTCTAACACTGATGATCCACCTACAAATGTGAACTGACGTTCAAAAATAAAACATTTGAAAACGGACCATTTTCCACATTTCTGAAGCATGACGTAATGGGGGGGTGTTATCTCTTTTGTCGAAAATCAGCCGTTTTTGCTCGAACATTAAATGCCTCCAAATGGTATTTAATTAACTTCCCAAGCCCCTGGAAGCATGAAAATCACTTTAAACATGCTAATTTTAGCTCTAACACTGATGATCCACCTACAAATGTGAACTGACGTTCAAAAATAAAACATTTGAAAACATACCATTTTCCACATTTCTGAAGCATGACGTAATGGGGGGGTGTTATCTCTTTTGTCGAAAATCAGCCGTTTTTGCTCGAACATTAAATGCCTCCAAATGGTATTTATTTCACTTCCCGAGCCCCTGGAAGCATGAAAATCACTTTAAACATGCTAATTTTAGCTCTAACACTGATGATCCACCTACAAATGTGAACTGACGTTCAAAAATAAAACATTTGAAAACGGACCATTTTCCACATTTCTGAAGCATGACGTAATGGGGGGGTGTTATCTCTTTTGTCAAAAATCAGCCGTTTTTGCTCGAACATTAAATGCCTCCAAATGGTATTTAATTAACTTCCCGAGCCCCTGGAAGCATGAAAATCACTTTAAACATGCTAATTTTAGCTCTAACACTGATGATCCACCTACAAATGTGAACTGACGTTCAAAAATAAAACATTTGAAAACGGACCAATTTCCACATTTCTGAAGCATGACGTAATGGGGGGGTGTTATCTCTTTTGTCGAAAATCAGCCGTTTTTGCTCGAACATTAAATGCCTCCAAATGGTATTTAATTAACTTCCCGAGCCCCTGGAAGCATGAAAATCACTTTAAACATGCTAATTTTAGCTCTAACACTGATGATCCACCTACAAATGTGAACTGACGTTCAAAAATAAAACATTTGAAAACGGACCATTTTCCACATTTCTGAAGCATGACGTAATGGGGGGGTGTTATCTCTTTTGTCGAAAATCAGCCGTTTTTGCTCGAACATTAAATGCCTCCAAATGGTATTTAATTAACTTCCCGGGGTGAAGAAACCCTTTTTGAGAACTCAGAGTGAGTAAATTGGCCATTTTCATGCACTTTTAACCATTCCATAAATCTTGTGTTTTGGGCCCCTGGAAGCATGAAAATCACTTTAAACATGCTAATTTTAGCTCTAACACTGATGATCCACCTACAAATGTGAACTGACGTTCAAAAATAAAACATTTGAAAACGGACCATTTTCCACATTTCTGAAGCATGACGTAATGGGGGGGTGTTATCTCTTTTGTCGAAAATCAGCCGTTTTTGCTCGAACATTAAATGCCTCCAAATGGTATTTATTTCACTTCCCGAGCCCCTGGAAGCATGAAAATCACTTTAAACATGCTAATTTTACCTCTAACACTGATGATCCACCTACAAATGTGAACTGACGTTCAAAAATAAAACTTTTGAAAACGGACCATTTTCCACATTTCTGAAGCATGACGTAATGGGGGGGTGTTATTTCTTTTGTCGAAAATCAGCCGTTTTTGCTCGAACATTAAATGCCTCCAAATGGTATTTAATTAACTTCCCGAGCCCCTGGAAGCATGAAAATCACTTTAAACATGCTAATTTTAGCTCTAACACTGATGATCCACCTACAAATGTGAACTGACGTTCAAAAATAAAACATTTGAAAACGGACCATTTTCCACATTTCTGAAGCATGACGTAATGGGGGGGTGTTATCTCTTTTGTCGAAAATCAGCCGTTTTTGCTCGAACATTAAATGCCTCCAAATGGTATTTAATTAACTTCCCGGGGTGAAGAAACCCTTTTTGAGAACTCAGAGTGAGTAAATTGGCCATTTTCATGCACTTTTAACCATTCCATAAATCTTGTGTTTTGGGCCCCTGGAAGCATGAAAATCACTTTAAACATGCTAATTTTAGCTCTAACACTGATGATCCACCTACAAATGTGAACTGACGTTCAAAAATAAAACATTTGAAAATGGACCATTTTCCACATTTCTGAAGCATGACGTAATGGGGGGGTGTTATCTCTTTTGTCGAAAATCAGCCGTTTTTGCTCGAACATTAAATGCCTCCAAATGGTATTTATTTCACTTCCCGAGCCCCTGGAAGCATGAAAATCACTTTAAACATGCTAATTTTAGCTCTAACACTGATGATCCACCTACAAATGTGAACTGACGTTCAAAAATAAAACATTTGAAAACGGACCATTTTCCACATTTCTGAAGCATGACGTAATGGGGGGTGTTATCTCTTTTGTCGAAAATCAGCCGTTTTTGCTCGAACATTAAATGCCTCCAAATGGTATTTAATTAACTTCCCGAGCCCCTGGAAGCATGAAAATCACTTTAAACATGCTAATTTTAGCTCTAACACTGATGATCCACCTACAAATGTGAACTGACGTTCAAAAATAAAACATTTGAAAACGGACCATTTTCCACATTTCTAAAGCATGACGTAATGGGGGGGTGTTATCTCTTTTGTCGAAAATTAGCCGTTTTTGCTCGAACATTAAATGCCTCCAAATGGTATTTATTTCACTTCCCGGGGTGAAGAAACCCTTTTTGAGAACTCAGAGTGAGTAAATTGGCCATTTTCATGCACTTTTAACCATTCCATTAATCTTGTGTTTTGGGCCCCTGGAAGCATGAAAATCACTTTAAACATGCTAATTTTAGCTCTAACACTGATGATCCACCTACAAATGTGAACTGACGTTCAAAAATAAAACATTTGAAAACGGACCATTTTCCACATTTCTGAAGCATGACGTAATGGGGGGGTGTTATCTCTTTTGTTGAAAATCAGCCGTTTTTGCTCGAACATTTAATGCCTCCAAATGGTATTTAATTAACTTCCCGAGCCCCTGGAAGCATGAAAATCACTTTAAACATGCTAATTTTAGCTCTAACACTGATGATCCACCTACAAATGTGAACTGACGTTCAAAAATAAAACATTTGAAAACGGACCATTTTCCACATTTCTAAAGCATGACGTAATGGGGGGGTGTTATCTCTTTTGTCGAAAATTAGCCGTTTTTGCTCGAACATTAAATGCCTCCAAATGGTATTTAATTAACTTCCCAAGCCCCTGGAAGCATGAAAATCACTTTAAACATGCTAATTTTAGCTCTAACACTGATGATCCACCTACAAATGTGAACTGACGTTCAAAAATAAAACATTTGAAAACATACCATTTTCCACATTTCTGAAGTATGACGTAATGGGGGGGTGTTATCTCTTTTGTCGAAAATCAGCCGTTTTTGCTCGAACATTAAATGCCTCCAAATGGTATTTATTTCACTTCCCGAGCCCCTGGAAGCATGAAAATCACTTTAAACATGCTAATTTTAGCTCTAACACTGATGATCCACCTACAAATGTGAACTGACGTTCAAAAATAAAACATTTGAAAACGGACCATTTTCCACATTTCTGAAGCATGACGTAATGGGGGGGTGTTATCTCTTTTGTCGAAAATCAGCCGTTTTTGCGCGAACATTAAATGCCTCCAAATGGTATTTATTTCACTTCCCGAGCCCCTGGAAGCATGAAAATCACTTTAAACATGCTAATTTTAGCTCTAACACTGATGATCCACCTACAAATGTGAACTGACGTTCAAAAATAAAACATTTGAAAACGGACCATTTTCCACATTTCTGAAGCATGACGTAATGGGGGGGTGTTATCTCTTTTGTCGAAAATCAGCCGTTTTTGCTCGAACATTAAATGCCTCCAAATGGTATTTAATTAACTTCCCGAGCCCCTGGAAGCATGAAAATCACTTTAAACATGCTAATTTTAGCTCTAACACTGATGATCCACCTACAAATGTGAACTGACGTTCAAAAATAAAACATTTGAAAACGGACCATTTTCCACATTTCTGAAGCATGACGTAATGGGGGGGTGTTATCTCTTTTGTCGAAAATCTGCCGTTTTTGCTCGAACATTAAATGCCTCCAAATGGTATTTAATTAACTTCCCGAGCCCCTGGAAGCATGAAAATCACTTTAAACATGCTAATTTTAGCTCTAACACTGATGATCCACCTACAAATGTGAACTGACGTTCAAAAATAAAACATTTGAAAACGGACCATTTTCCACATTTCTGAAGCATGACGTAATGGGGGGGGTGTTATCTCTTTTGTCGAAAATCAGCCGTTTTTGCTCGAACATTAAATGCCTCCAAATGGTATTTAATTAACTTCCCAAGCCCCTGGAAGCATGAAAATCACTTTAAACATGCTAATTTTAGCTCTAACACTGATGATCCACCTACAAATGTGAACTGACGTTCAAAAATAAAACATTTGAAAACATACCATTTTCCACATTTCTGAAGCATGACGTAATGGGGGGGTGTTATCTCTTTTGTCGAAAATCAGCCGTTTTTGCTCGAACATTAAATGCCTCCAAATGGTATTTATTTCACTTCCCGAGCCCCTGGAAGCATGAAAATCACTTTAAACATGCTAATTTTAGCTCTAACACTGATGATCCACCTACAAATGTGAACTGACGTTCAAAAATAAAACATTTGAAAACGGACCATTTTCCACATTTCTGAAGCATGACGTAATGGGGGGGTGTTATCTCTTTTGTCGAAAATCAGCCGTTTTTGCTCGAACATTAAATGCCTCCAAATGGTATTTAATTAACTTCCCGAGCCCCTGGAAGCATGAAAATCACTTTAAACATGCTAATTTTAGCTCTAACACTGATGATCCACCTACAAATGTGAACTGACGTTCAAAAATAAAACATTTGAAAACGGACCATTTTCCACATTTCTGAAGCATGACGTAATGGGGGGGTGTTATCTCTTTTGTCGAAAATCAGCCGTTTTTGCTCGAACATTAAATGCCTCCAAATGGTATTTAATTAACTTCCCGAGCCCCTGGAAGCATGAAAATCACTTTAAACATGCTAATTTTAGCTCTAACACTGATGATCCACCTACAAATGTGAACTGACGTTCAAAAATAAAACATTTGAAAACGGACCATTTTCCACATTTCTGAAGCATGACGTAATGGGGGGGTGTTATCTCTTTTGTCGAAAATCAGCCGTTTTTGCTCGAACATTAAATGCCTCCAAATGGTATTTAATTAACTTCCCGGGGTGAAGAAACCCTTTTTGAGAACTCAGAGTGAGTAAATTGGCCATTTTCATGCACTTTTAACCATTCCATAAATCTTGTGTTTTGGGCCCCTGGAAGCATGAAAATCACTTTAAACATGCTAATTTTAGCTCTAACACTGATGATCCACCTACAAATGTGAACTGACGTTCAAAAATAAAACATTTGAAAACGGACCATTTTCCACATTTCTGAAGCATGACGTAATGGGGGGGTGTTATCTCTTTTGTCGAAAATCAGCCGTTTTTGCTCGAACATTAAATGCCTCCAAATGGTATTTATTTCACTTCCCGAGCCCCTGGAAGCATGAAAATCACTTTAAACATGCTAATTTTAGCTCTAACACTGATGATCCACCTACAAATGTGAACTGACGTTCAAAAATAAAACTTTTGAAAACGGACCATTTTCCACATTTCTGAAGCATGACGTAATGGGGGGGTGTTATTTCTTTTGTCGAAAATCAGCCGTTTTTGCTCGAACATTAAATGCCTCCAAATGGTATTTAATTAACTTCCCGAGCCCCTGGAAGCATGAAAATCACTTTAAACATGCTAATTTTAGCTCTAACACTGATGATCCACCTACAAATGTGAACTGACGTTCAAAAATAAAACATTTGAAAACGGACCATTTTCCACATTTCTGAAGCATGACGTAATGGGGGGGTGTTATCTCTTTTGTCGAAAATCAGCCGTTTTTGCTCGAACATTAAATGCCTCCAAATGGTATTTAATTAACTTCCCGGGGTGAAGAAACCCTTTTTGAGAACTCAGAGTGACTAAATTGGCCATTTTCATGCACTTTTAACCATTCCATAAATCTTGTGTTTTGGGCCCCTGGAAGCATGAAAATCACTTTAAACATGCTAATTTTAGCTCTAACACTGATGATCCACCTACAAATGTGAACTGACGTTCAAAAATAAAACATTTGAAAATGGACCATTTTCCACATTTCTGAAGCATGACGTAATGGGGGGGTGTTATCTCTTTTGTCGAAAATCAGCCGTTTTTGCTCGAACATTAAATGCCTCCAAATGGTATTTATTTCACTTCCCGAGCCCCTGGAAGCATGAAAATCACTTTAAACATGCTAATTTTAGCTCTAACACTGATGATCCACCTACAAATGTGAACTGACGTTCAAAAATAAAACATTTGAAAACGGACCATTTTCCACATTTCTGAAGCATGACGTAATGGGGGGTGTTATCTCTTTTGTCGAAAATCAGCCGTTTTTGCTCGAACATTAAATGCCTCCAAATGGTATTTAATTAACTTCCCGAGCCCCTGGAAGCATGAAAATCACTTTAAACATGCTAATTTTAGCTCTAACACTGATGATCCACCTACAAATGTGAACTGACGTTCAAAAATAAAACATTTGAAAACGGACCATTTTCCACATTTCTGAAGCATGACGTAATGGGGGGGTGTTATCTCTTTTGTCGAAAATCAGCCGTTTTTGCTCGAACATTAAATGCCTCCAAATGGTATTTATTTCACTTCCCGGGGTGAAGAAACCCTTTTTGAGAACTCAGAGTGAGTAAATTGGCCATTTTCATGCACTTTTAACCATTCCATAAATCTTGTGTTTTGGGCCCCTGGAAGCATGAAAATCACTTTAAACATGCTAATTTTAGCTCTAACACTGATGATCCACCTACAAATGTGAACTGACGTTCAAAAATAAAACATTTGAAAACGGACCATTTTCCACATTTCTGAAGCATGACGTAATGGGGGGGTGTTATCTCTTTTGTCGAAAATCAGCCGTTTTTGCTCGAACATTAAATGCCTCCAAATGGTATTTAATTAACTTCCCGAGCCCCTGGAAGCATGAAAATCACTTTAAACATGCTAATTTTAGCTCTAACACTGATGATCCACCTACAAATGTGAACTGACGTTCAAAAATAAAACATTTGAAAACGGACCATTTTCCACATTTCTGAAGCATGACGTAATGGGGGGGTGTTATCTGTTTTGTCAAAAATCAGCCGTTTTTGCTCGAACATTAAATGCCTCCAAATGGTATTTATTTCACTTCCCGGGGTGAAGAAACCCTTTTTGAGAACTCAGAGTGAGTAAATTGGCCATTTTCATGCACTTTTAACCATTCCATTAATCTTGTGTTTTGGGCCCCTGGAAGCATGAAAATCACTTTAAACATGCTAATTTTAGCTCTAACACTGATGATCCACCTACAAATGTGAACTGACGTTCAAAAATAAAACATTTGAAAACGGACCATTTTCCACATTTCTGAAGCATGACGTAATGGGGGGGTGTTATCTCTTTTGTTGAAAATCAGCCGTTTTTGCTCGAACATTAAATGCCTCCAAATGGTATTTATTTCACTTCCCGGGGTGAAGAAACCCTTTTTGAGAACTCAGAGTGAGTAAATTGGCCATTTTCATGCACTTTTAACCATTCCATTAATCTTGTGTTTTGGGCCCCTGGAAGCATGAAAATCACTTTAAACATGCTAATTTTAGCTCTAACACTGATGATCCACCTACAAATGTGAACTGACGTTCAAAAATAAAACATTTGAAAACGGACCATTTTCCACATTTCTGAAGCATGACGTAATGGGGGGGTGTTATCTCTTTTGTTGAAAATCAGCCGTTTTTGCTCGAACATTAAATGCCTCCAAATGGTATTTAATTAACTTCCCGAGCCCCTGGAAGCATGAAAATCACTTTAAACATGCTAATTTTAGCTCTAACACTGATGATCCACCTACAAATGTGAACTGACTTTCAAAAATAAAACATTTGAAAACGGACCATTTTCCACATTTCTAAAGCATGACGTAATGGGGGGGTGTTATCTCTTTTGTCGAAAATTAGCCGTTTTTGCTCGAACATTAAATGCCTCCAAATGGTATTTAATTAACTTCCCAAGCCCCTGGAAGCATGAAAATCACTTTAAACATGCTAATTTTAGCTCTAACACTGATGATCCACCTACAAATGTGAACTGACGTTCAAAAATAAAACATTTGAAAACATACCATTTTCCACATTTCTGAAGCATGACGTAATGGGGGGGTGTTATCTCTTTTGTCGAAAATCAGCCGTTTTTGCTCGAACATTAAATGCCTCCAAATGGTATTTATTTCACTTCCCGAGCCCCTGGAAGCATGAAAATCACTTTAAACATGCTAATTTTAGCTCTAACACTGATGATCCACCTACAAATGTGAACTGACGTTCAAAAATAAAACATTTGAAAACGGACCATTTTCCACATTTCTGAAGCATGACGTAATGGGGGGGTGTTATCTCTTTTGTCGAAAATCAGCCGTTTTTGCGCGAACATTAAATGCCTCCAAATGGTATTTATTTCACTTCCCGAGCCCCTGGAAGCATGAAAATCACTTTAAACATGCTAATTTTAGCTCTAACACTGATGATCCACCTACAAATGTGAACTGACGTTCAAAAATAAAACATTTGAAAAGGGACCATTTTCCACATTTCTGAAGCATGACGTAATGGGGGGGTGTTATCTCTTTTGTCGAAAATCAGCCGTTTTTGCTCGAACATTAAATGCCTCCAAATGGTATTTAATTAACTTCCCGAGCCCCTGGAAGCATGAAAATCACTTTAAACATGCTAATTTTAGCTCTAACACGGATGATCCACCTACAAATGTGAACTGACGTTCAAAAATAAAACATTTGAAAACGGACCATTTTCCACATTTCTGAAGCATGACGTAATGGGGGGGTGTTATCTCTTTTGTCGAAAATCTGCCGTTTTTGCTCGAACATTAAATGCCTCCAAATGGTATTTAATTAACTTCCCGAGCCCCTGGAAGCATGAAAATCACTTTAAACATGCTAATTTTAGCTCTAACACTGATGATCCACCTACAAATGTGAACTGACGTTCAAAAATAAAACATTTGAAAACGGACCATTTTCCACATTTCTGAAGCATGACGTAATGGGGGGGTGTTATCTCTTTTGTCGAAAATCAGCCGTTTTTGCTCGAACATTAAATGCCTCCAAATGGTATTTAATTAACTTCCCAAGCCCCTGGAAGCATGAAAATCACTTTAAACATGCTAATTTTAGCTCTAACACTGATGATCCACCTACAAATGTGAACTGACGTTCAAAAATAAAACATTTGAAAACATACCATTTTCCACATTTCTGAAGCATGACGTAATGGGGGGGTGTTATCTCTTTTGTCGAAAATCAGCCGTTTTTGCTCGAACATTAAATGCCTCCAAATGGTATTTATTTCACTTCCCGAGCCCCTGGAAGCATGAAAATCACTTTAAACATGCTAATTTTAGCTCTAACACTGATGATCCACCTACAAATGTGAACTGACGTTCAAAAATAAAACATTTGAAAACGGACCATTTTCCACATTTCTGAAGCATGACGTAATGGGGGGGTGTTATCTCTTTTGTCGAAAATCAGCCGTTTTTGCGCGAACATTAAATGCCTCCAAATGGTATTTATTTCACTTCCCGAGCCCCTGGAAGCATGAAAATCACTTTAAACATGCTAATTTTAGCTCTAACACTGATGATCCACCTACAAATGTGAACTGACGTTCAAAAATAAAACATTTGAAAACGGACCATTTTCCACATTTCTGAAGCATGACGTAATGGGGGGGTGTTATCTCTTTTGTCAAAAATCTGCCGTTTTTGCTCGAACATTAAATGCCTCCAAATGGTATTTAATTAACTTCCCGAGCCCCTGGAAGCATGAAAATCACTTTAAACATGCTAATTTTAGCTCTAACACTGATGATCCACCTACAAATGTGAACTGACGTTCAAAAATAAAACATTTGAAAACGGACCATTTTCCACATTTCTGAAGCATGACGTAATGGGGGGGTGTTATCTCTTTTGTCGAAAATCAGCCGTTTTTGCTCGAACATTAAATGCCTCCAAATGGTATTTAATTAACTTCCCGAGCCCCTGGAAGCATGAAAATCACTTTAAACATGCTAATTTTAGCTCTAACACTGATGATCCACCTACAAATGTGAACTGACGTTCAAAAATAAAACATTTGAAAACGGACCATTTTCCACATTTCTGAAGCATGACGTAATGGGGGGGTGTTATCTCTTTTGTCGAAAATCAGCCGTTTTTGCTCGAACATTAAATGCCTCCAAATGGTATTTAATTAACTTCCCGGGGTGAAGAAACCCTTTTTGAGAACTCAGAGTGAGTAAATTGGCCATTTTCATGCACTTTTAACCATTCCATAAATCTTGTGTTTTGGGCCCCTGGAAGCATGAAAATCACTTTAAACATGCTAATTTTAGCTCTAACACTGATGATCCACCTACAAATGTGAACTGACGTTCAAAAATAAAACATTTGAAAACGGACCATTTTCCACATTTCTGAAGCATGACGTAATGGCGGGGTGTTATCTCTTTTGTCGAAAATCAGCCGTTTTTGCTCGAACATTAAATGCCTCCAAATGGTATTTATTTCACTTCCCGAGCCCCTGGAAGCATGAAAATCACTTTAAACATGCTAATTTTAGCTCTAACACTGATGATCCACCTACAAATGTGAACTGACGTTCAAAAATAAAACTTTTGAAAACGGACCATTTTCCACATTTCTGAAGCATGACGTAATGGGGGGGGTGTTATTTCTTTTGTCGAAAATCAGCCGTTTTTGCTCGAACATTAAATGCCTCCAAATGGTATTTAATTAACTTCCCGAGCCCCTGGAAGCATGAAAATCACTTTAAACATGCTAATTTTAGCTCTAACACTGATGATCCACCTACAAATGTGAACTGACGTTCAAAAATAAAACATTTGAAAACGGACCATTTTCCACATTTCTGAAGCATGACGTAATGGGGGGGGTGTTATCTCTTTTGTCGAAAATCAGCCGTTTTTGCTCGAACATTAAATGCCTCCAAATGGTATTTAATTAACTTCCCGGGGTGAAGAAACCCTTTTTGAGAACTCAGAGTGAGTAAATTGGCCATTTTCATGCACTTTTAACCATTCCATAAATCTTGTGTTTTGGGCCCCTGGAAGCATGAAAATCACTTTAAACATGCTAATTTTAGCTCTAACACTGATGATCCACCTACAAATGTGAACTGACGTTCAAAAATAAAACATTTGAAAACGGACCATTTTCCACATTTCTGAAGCATGACGTAATGGGGGGGTGTTATCTCTTTTGTCGAAAATCAGCCGTTTTTGCTCGAACATTAAATGCCTCCAAATGGTATTTATTTCACTTCCCGAGCCCCTGGAAGCATGAAAATCACTTTAAACATGCTAATTTTAGCTCTAACACTGATGATCCACCTACAAATGTGAACTGACGTTCAAAAATAAAACTTTTGAAAACGGACCATTTTCCACATTTCTGAAGCATGACGTAATGGGGGGGTGTTATTTCTTTTGTCGAAAATCAGCCGTTTTTGCTCGAACATTAAATGCCTCCAAATGGTATTTAATTAACTTCCCGAGCCCCTGGAAGCATGAAAATCACTTTAAACATGCTAATTTTAGCTCTAACACTGATGATCCACCTACAAATGTGAACTGACGTTCAAAAATAAAACATTTGAAAACGGACCATTTTCCACATTTCTGAAGCATGACGTAATGGGGGGGGTGTTATCTCTTTTGTCGAAAATCAGCCGTTTTTGCTCGAACATTAAATGCCTCCAAATGGTATTTAATTAACTTCCCGGGGTGAAGAAACCCTTTTTGAGAACTCAGAGTGAGTAAATTGGCCATTTTCATGCACTTTTAACCATTCCATAAACCTTGTGTTTTGGGCCCCTGGAAGCATGAAAATCACTTTAAACATGCTAATTTTAGCTCTAACACTGATGATCCACCTACAAATGTGAACTGACGTTCAAAAATAAAACATTTGAAAACGGACCATTTTCCACATTTCTGAAGCATGACGTAATGGGGGGGTGTTATCTCTTTTGTCGAAAATCAGCCGTTTTTGCTCGAACATTAAATGCCTCCAAATGGTATTTAATTAACTTCCCGGGGTGAAGAAACCCTTTTTGAGAACTCAGAGTGAGTAAATTGGCCATTTTCATGCACTTTTAACCATTCCATAAATCTTGTGTTTTGGGCCCCTGGAAGCATGAAAATCACTTTAAACATGCTAATTTTAGCTCTAACACTGATGATCCACCTACAAATTTGAACTGACGTTCAAAAATAAAACATTTGAAAACGGACCATTTTCCACATTTCTGAAGCCTAACGTAATGGGGGGGTGTTATCTCTTTTGTCGAAAATCAGCCGTTTTTGCTCGAACATTAAATGCCTCCAAATGGTATTTAATTAACTTCCCGAGCCCCTGGAAGCATGAAAATCACTTTAAACATGCTAATTTTAGCTCTAACACTGATGATCCACCTACAAATGTGAACTGACGTTCAAAAATAAAACATTTGAAAACGGACCATTTTCCACATTTCTGAAGCATGACATAATGGGGGGGTGTTATCTCTTTTGTCGAAAATCAGCCGTTTTTGCTCGAACATTAAATGCCTCCAAATGGTATTTATTTCACTTCCCGAGCCCCTGGAAGCATGAAAATCACTTTAAACATGCTAATTTTAGCTCTAACACTGATGATCCACCTACAAATGTGAACTGATGTTCAAAAATAAAACATTTGAAAACGGACCATTTTCCACATTTCTGAAGCATGACGTAATGGGGGGGTGTTATCTCTTTTGTCGAAAATCAGCCGTTTTTGCTCGAACATTAAATGCCTCCAAATGGTATTTATTTCACTTCCCGGGGTGAAGAAACCCTTTTTGAGAACTCAGAGTGAGTAAATTGGCCATTTTCATGCACTTTTAACCATTCCATTAATCTTGTGTTTTGGGCCCCTGGAAGCATGAAAATCACTTTAAACATGCTAATTTTAGCTCTAACACTGATGATCCACCTACAAATGTGAACTGACGTTCAAAAATAAAACATTTGAAAACGGACCATTTTCCACATTTCTGAAGCATGACGTAATGGGGGGGTGTTATCTCTTTTGTCAAAAATCAGCCGTTTTTGCTCGAACATTAAATGCCTCCAAATGGTATTTAATTAACTTCCCGAGCCCCTGGAAGCATGAAAATCACTTTAAACATGCTAATTTTAGCTCTAACACTGATGATCCACCTACAAATGTGAACTGACGTTCAAAAATAAAACATTTGAAAACGGACCATTTTCCACATTTCTGAAGCATGACGTAATGGGGGGGTGTTATCTCTTTTGTCGAAAATCAGCCGTTTTTGCTCGAACATTAAATGCCTCCAAATGGTATTTATTTCACTTCCCGAGCCCCTGGAAGCATGAAAATCACTTTAAACATGCTAATTTTAGCTCTAACACTGATGATCCACCTACAAATGTGAACTGACGTTCAAAAATAAAACATTTGAAAACGGACCATTTTCCACATTTCTGAAGCATGACGTAATGGGGGGGTGTTATCTCTTTTGTCGAAAATCAGCCGTTTTTGCTCGAACATTAAATGCCTCCAAATGGTATTTAATTAACTTCCCGGGGTGAAGAAACCCTTTTTGAGAACTCAGAGTGAGTAAATTGGCCATTTTCATGCACTTTTAACCATTCCATAAATCTTGTGTTTTGGGCCCCTGGAAGCATGAAAATCACTTTAAACATGCTAATTTTAGCTCTAACACTGATGATCCACCTACAAATGTGAACTGACGTTCAAAAATAAAACATTTGAAAACGGACCATTTTCCACATTTCTGAAGCATGACGTAATGGGTGGGTGTTATCTCTTTTGTCGAAAATCAGCCGTTTTTGCTCGAACATTAAATGCCTCCAAATGGTATTTAATTAACTTCCCGGGGTGAAGAAACCCTTTTTGAGAACTCAGAGTGAGTAAATTGGCCATTTTCATGCACTTTTAACCATTCCATAAATCTTGTGTTTTGGGCCCCTGGAAGCATGAAAATCACTTTAAACATGCTAATTTTAGCTCTAACACTGATGATCCACCTACAAATGTGAACTGACGTTCAAAAATAAAACATTTGAAAACGTACCATTTTCCACATTTCTGAAGCATGACGTAATGGGGGGGTGTTATCTCTTTTGTCGAAAATCAGCCGTTTTTGCTCGAACATTAAATGCCTCCAAATGGTATTTAATTAACTTCCCGAGCCCCTGGAAGCATGAAAATCACTTTAAACATGCTAATTTTAGCTCTAACACTGATGATCCACCTACAAATGTGAACTGACGTTCAAAAATAAAACATTTGAAAACGGACCATTTTCCACATTTCTGAAGCATGACGTAATGGGGGGGTGTTATCTCTTTTGTCGAAAATCAGCCGTTTTTGCTCGAACATTAAATGCCTCCAAATGGTATTTATTTCACTTCCCGGGGTGAAGAAACCCTTTTTGAGAACTCAGAGTGAGTAAATTGGCCATTTTCATGCACTTTTAACCATTCCATAAATCTTGTGTTTTGGGCCCCTGGAAGCATGAAAATCACTTTAAACATGCTAATTTTAGCTCTAACACTGATGATCCACCTACAAATGTGAACTGACGTTCAAAAATAAAACATTTGAAAACGGACCATTTTCCACATTTCTGAAGCATGACGTAATGGGGGGGTGTTATCTCTTTTGTCGAAAATCAGCCGTTTTTGCTCGAACATTAAATGCCTCCAAATGGTATTTAATTAACTTCCCGAGCCCCTGGAAGCATGAAAATCACTTTAAACATGCTAATTTTAGCTCTAACACTGATGATCCACCTACAAATGTGAACTGACGTTCAAAAATAAAACATTTGAAAACGGACCATTTTCCACATTTCTGAAGCATGACGTAATGGGGGGGTGTTATCTCTTTTGTCGAAAATCAGCCGTTTTTGCTCGAACATTAAATGCCTCCAAATGGTATTTAATTAACTTCCCGGGGTGAAGAAACCCTTTTTGAGAACTCAGAGTGAGTAAATTGGCCATTTTCATGCACTTTTAACCATTCCATAAATCTTGTGTTTTGGGCCCCTGGAAGCATGAAAATCACTTTAAACATGCTAATTTTAGCTCTAACACTGATGATCCACCTACAAATGTGAACTGACGTTCAAAAATAAAACATTTGAAAACGGACCATTTTCCACATTTCTGAAGCATGACGTAATGGGGGGGTGTTATCTCTTTTGTCGAAAATCAGCCGTTTTTGCTCGAACATTAAATGCCTCCAAATGGTATTTAATTAACTTCCCGAGCCCCTGGAAGCATGAAAATCACTTTAAACATGCTAATTTTAGCTCTAACACTGATGATCCACCTACAAATGTGAACTGACGTTCAAAAATAAAACATTTGAAAACGGACCATTTTCCACATTTCTGAAGCATGACGTAATGGGGGGGTGTTATCTCTTTTGTCGAAAATCAGCCGTTTTTGCTCGAACATTAAATGCCTCCAAATGGTATTTATTTCACTTCCCGAGCCCCTGGAAGCATGAAAATCACTTTAAACATGCTAATTTTAGCTCTAACACTGATGATCCACCTACAAATGTGAACTGACGTTCAAAAATAAAACATTTGAAAACGGACCATTTTCCACATTTCTGAAGCATGACGTAATGGGGGGGTGTTATCTCTTTTGTCGAAAATCAGCCGTTTTTGCTCGAACATTAAATGCCTCCAAATTGTATTTATTTCACTTCCCGGGGTGAAGAAACCCTTTTTGAGAACTCAGAGTGAGTAAATTGGCCATTTTCATGCACTTTTAACCATTCCATAAATCTTGTGTTTTGGGCCCCTGGAAGCATGAAAATCACTTTAAACATGCTAATTTTAGCTCTAACACTGATGATCCACCTACAAATGTGAACTGACGTTCAAAAATAAAACATTTGAAAACGGACCATTTTCCACATTTCTGAAGCATGACGTAATGGGGGGGTGTTATCTCTTTTGTCAAAAATCAGCCGTTTTTGCTCGAACATTAAATGCCTCCAAATGGTATTTAATTAACTTCCCGAGCCCCTGGAAGCATGAAAATCACTTTAAACATGCTAATTTTAGCTCTAACACTGATGATCCACCTACAAATGTGAACTGACGTTCAAAAATAAAACATTTGAAAACGGACCATTTTCCACATTTCTGAAGCATGACGTAATGGGGGGGTGTTATCTCTTTTGTCGAAAATCAGCCGTTTTTGCTCGAACATTAAATGCCTCCAAATGGTATTTATTTCACTTCCCGAGCCCCTGGAAGCATGAAAATCACTTTAAACATGCTAATTTTAGCTCTAACACTGATGATCCACCTACAAATGTGAACTGACGTTCAAAAATAAAACATTTGAAAACGGACCATTTTCCACATTTCTGAAGCATGACGTAATGGGGGGGTGTTATCTCTTTTGTCGAAAATCAGCCGTTTTTGCTCGAACATTAAATGCCTCCAAATGGTATTTATTTCACTTCCCGGGGTGAAGAAACCCTTTTTGAGAACTCAGAGTGAGTAAATTGGCCATTTTCATGCACTTTTAACCATTCCATAAATCTTGTGTTTTGGGCCCCTGGAAGCATGAAAATCACTTTAAACATGCTAATTTTAGCTCTAACACTGATGATCCACCTACAAATGTGAACTGACGTTCAAAAATAAAACATTTGAAAACGGACCATTTTCCACATTTCTGAAGCATGACGTAATGGGGGGGTGTTATCTCTTTTGTCGAAAATCAGCCGTTTTTGCTCGAACATTAAATGCCTCCAAATGGTATTTAATTAACTTCCCGAGCCCCTGGAAGCATGAAAATCACTTTAAACATGCTAATTTTAGCTCTAACACTGATGATCCACCTACAAATGTGAACTGACGTTCAAAAATAAAACATTTGAAAACGGACCATTTTCCACATTTCTGAAGCATGACGTAATGGGGGGGTGTTATCTCTTTTGTCGAAAATCAGCCGTTTTTGCTCGAACATTAAATGCCTCCAAATGGTATTTAATTAACTTCCCGGGGTGAAGAAACCCTTTTTGAGAACTCAGAGTGAGTAAATTGGCCATTTTCATGCACTTTTAACCATTCCATAAATCTTGTGTTTTGGGCCCCTGGAAGCATGAAAATCACTTTAAACATGCTAATTTTAGCTCTAACACTGATGATCCACCTACAAATGTGAACTGACGTTCAAAAATAAAAATTTGAAAACGGACCATTTTCCACATTTCTGAAGCATGACGTAATGGGGGGGTGTTATCTCTTTTGTCGAAAATCAGCCGTTTTTGCTCGAACATTAAATGCCTCCAAATGGTATTTAATTAACTTCCCGAGCCCCTGGAAGCATGAAAATCACTTTAAACATGCTAATTTTAGCTCTAACACTGATGATCCACCTACAAATGTGAACTGACGTTCAAAAATAAAACATTTGAAAACGGACCATTTTCCACATTTCTGAAGCATGACGTAATGGGGGGGGTGTTATCTCTTTTGTCGAAAATCAGCCGTTTTTGCTCGAACATTAAATGCCTCCAAATGGTATTTATTTCACTTCCCGAGCCCCTGGAAGCATGAAAATCACTTTAAACATGCTAATTTTAGCTCTAACACTGATGATCCACCTACAAATGTGAACTGACGTTCAAAAATAAAACATTTGAAAACGGACCATTTTCCACATTTCTGAAGCATGACGTAATGGGGGGTGTTATCTCTTTTGTCGAAAATCAGCCGTTTTTGCTCGAACATTAAATGCCTCCAAATTGTATTTATTTCACTTCCCGGGGTGAAGAAACCCTTTTTGAGAACTCAGAGTGAGTAAATTGGCCATTTTCATGCACTTTTAACCATTCCATAAATCTTGTGTTTTGGGCCCCTGGAAGCATGAAAATCACTTTAAACATGCTAATTTTAGCTCTAACACTGATGATCCACCTACAAATGTGAACTGACGTTCAAAAATAAAACATTTGAAAACGGACCATTTTCCACATTTCTGAAGCATGACGTAATGGGGGGGTGTTATCTCTTTTGTCGAAAATCAGCCGTTTTTGCTCGAACATTAAATGCCTCCAAATGGTATTTATTTCACTTCCTGAGCCCCTGGAAGCATGAAAATCACTTTAAACATGCTAATTTTAGCTCTAACACTGATGATCCACCTACAAATGTGAACTGACGTTCAAAAATAAAACATTTGAAAACGGACCATTTTCCACATTTCTGAAGCATGACGTAATGGGGGGTTGTTATCTCTTTTGTCGAAAATCAGCCGTTTTTGCTCGAACATTAAATGCCTCCAAATGGTATTTAATTAACTTCCCGAGCCCCTGGAAGCATGAAAATCACTTTAAACATGCTAATTTTAGCTCTAACACTGATGATCCACCTACAAATGTGAACTGACGTTCAAAAATAAAACATTTGAAAACGGACCATTTTCCACATTTCTGAAGCATGACGTAATGGGGGGGTGTTATCTCTTTTGTCGAAAATCAGCCGTTTTTGCTCGAACATTAAATGCCTCCAAATTGTATTTATTTCACTTCCCGAGCCCCTGGAAGCATGAAAATCACTTTAAACATGCTAATTTTAGCTCTAACACTGATGATCCACCTACAAATGTGAACTGACGTTCAAAAAGTAAAACATTTGAAAACGGACCATTTTCCACATTTCTGAAGCATGACGTAATGGGGGGGTGTTATCTCTTTTGTCGAAAATCAGCAGTTTTTGCTCGAACATTAAATGCCTCCAAATGGTATTTATTTCACTTCCCGGGGTGAAGAAACCCTTTTTGAGAACTCAGAGTGAGTAAATTGGCCATTTTCATGCACTTTTAACCATTCTATTAATCTTGTGTTTTGGGCCCCTGGAAGCATGAAAATCACTTTAAACATGCTAATTTTAGCTCTAACACTGATGATCCACCTACAAATGTGAACTGACGTTCAAAAATAAAACATTTGAAAACGGACCATTTTCCACATTTCTGAAGCATGACGTAATGGGGGGGGTGTTATCTCTTTTGTCGAAAATCAGCCGTTTTTGCTCGAACATTAAATGCCTCCAAATGGTATTTAATTAACTTCCAGAGCCCCTGGAAGCATGAAAATCACTTTAAACATGCTAATTTTAGCTCTAACACTGATGATCCACCTACAAATGTGAACTGACGTTCAAAAATAAAACATTTGAAAACGGACCATTTTCCACATTTCTGAAGCATGACGTAATGGGGGGTGTTATCTCTTTTGTCGAAAATCAGCCGTTTTTTCTCGAATATTAAATGCCTCCAAATGGTATTTAATTAACTTCCCGGGGTGAAGAAACCCTTTTTGAGAACTCAGAGTGAGTAAATTGGCCATTTTCATGCACTTTTAACCATTCCATAAATCTTGTGTTTTGGGCCCCTGGAAGCATGAAAATCACTTTAAACATGCTAATTTTAGCTCTAACACTGATGATCCACCTACAAATGTGACCTGACGTTCAAAAATAAAACATTTGAAAACGGACCATTTTCCACATTTCTGAAGCATGACGTAATGGGGGGGTGTTATCTCTTTTGTCGAAAATCAGCCGTTTTTGCTCGAACATTAAATGCCTCCAAATGGTATTTAATTAACTTCCCGAGCCCCTGGAAGCATGAAAATCACTTTAAACATGCTAATTTTAGCTCTAACACTGATGATCCACCTACAAATGTGAACTGACGTTCAAAAATAAAACATTTGAAAACGGACCATTTTCCACATTTCTGAAGCATGACGTAATGGGGGGGGTGTTATCTCTTTTGTCGAAAATCAGCCGTTTTTGCTCGAACATCAAATGCCTCCAAATGGTATTTAATTAACTTCCCGAGCCCCTGGAAGCATGAAAATCACTTTAAACATGCTAATTTTAGCTCTAACACTGATGATCCACCTACAAATGTGAACTGACGTTCAAAAATAAAACATTTGAAAACGGACCATTTTCCACATTTCTGAAGCATGACGTAATGGGGGGGTTTTATCTCTTTTGTCGAAAATCAGCCGTTTTTGCTCGAACATTAAATGCCTCCAAATGGTATTTATTTCACTTCCCGGGGTGAAGAAACCCTTTTTGAGAACTCAGAGTGAGTAAATTGGCCATTTTCATGCACTTTTAACCATTCCATAAATCTTGTGTTTTGGGCCCCTGGAAGCATGAAAATCACTTTAAACATGCTAATTTTAGCTCTAACACTGATCATCCACCTACAAATGTGAACTGACGTTCAAAAATAAAACATTTGAAAACGGACCATTTTCCACATTTCTGAAGCATGACGTAATGGGGGGGTGTTATCTCTTTTGTCGAAAATCAGCCGTTTTTGCTCGAACATTAAATGCCTCCAAATGGTATTTATTTCACTTCCCGAGCCCCTGGATGCATGAAAATCACTTTAAACATGCTAATTTTAGCTCTAACACTGATGATCCACCTACAAATGTGAACTGACGTTCAAAAATAAAACATTTGAAAACGGACCATTTTCCACATTTCTGAAGCATGACGTAATGGGGGGGTGTTATCTCTTTTGTCGAAAATCAGCCGTTTTTGCTCGAACATTAAATGCCTCCAAATGGTATTTATTTCACTTCCCGAGCCCCTGGATGCATGAAAATCACTTTAAACATGCTAATTTTAGCTCTAACACTGATGATCCACCTACAATTGTGAACTGACGTTCAAAAATAAAACATTTGAAAACGGACCATTTTCCACATTTCTGAAGCATGACGTAATGGGGGGGTGTTATCTCTTTTGTCGAAAATCAGCCGTTTTTGCTCGAACATTAAATGCCTCCAAATGGTATTTAATTAACTTCCCGGGGTGAAGAAACCCTTTTTGAGAACTCAGAGTGAGTAAATTGGCCATTTTCATGCACTTTTAACCATTCCATAAATCTTGTGTTTTGGGCCCCTGGAAGCATGAAAATCACTTTAAACATGCTAATTTTAGCTCTAACACTGATGATCCACCTACAAATGTGAACTGACGTTCAAAAATAAAACATTTGAAAACGGACCATTTTCCACATTTCTGAAGCATGACGTAATGGGGGGGTGTTATCTCTTTTGTCGAAAATCAGCCGTTTTTGCTCGAACATTAAATGCCTCCAAATGGTATTTAATTAACTTCCCGAGCCCCTGGAAGCATGAAAATCACTTTAAACATGCTAATTTTAGCTCTAACACTGATGATCCACCTACAAATGTGAACTGACGTTCAAAAATAAAACATTTGAAAACGGACCATTTTCCACATTTCTGAAGCATGACGTAATGGGGGGGTGTTATCTCTTTTGTCGAAAATCAGCCGTTTTTGCTCGAACATTAAATGCCTCCAAATGGTATTTAATTAACTTCCCGAGCCCCTGGAAGCATGAAAATCACTTTAAACATGCTAATTTTAGCTCTAACACTGATGATCCACCTACAAATGTGAACTGACGTTCAAAAATAAAACATTTGAAAACGGACCATTTTCCACATTTCTGAAGCATGACGTAATGGGGGGGTGTTATCTCTTTTGTCGAAAATCAGCCGTTTTTGCTCGAACATTAAATGCCTCCAAATGGTATTTATTTCACTTCCCGGGGTGAAGAAACCCTTTTTGAGAACTCAGAGTGAGTAAATTGGCCATTTTCATGCACTTTTAACCATTCCATTAATCTTGTGTTTTGGGCCCCTGGAAGCATGAAAATCACTTTAAACATGCTAATTTTAGCTCTAACACTGATGATCCACCTACAAATGTGAACTGACGTTCAAAAATAAAACATTTGAAAACGGACCATTTTCCACATTTCTGAAGCATGACGTAATGGGGGGGTGTTATCTCTTTTGTCAAAAATCAGCCGTTTTTGCTCGAACATTAAATGCCTCCAAATGGTATTTAATTAACTTCCCGAGCCCCTGGAAGCATGAAAATCACTTTAAACATGCTAATTTTAGCTCTAACACTGATGATCCACCTACAAATGTGAACTGACGTTCAAAAATAAAACATTTGAAAACGGACCATTTTCCACATTTCTGAAGCATGACGTAATGGGGGGGTGTTATCTCTTTTGTCGAAAATCAGCCGTTTTTGCTCGAACATTAAATGCCTCCAAATGGTATTTATTTCACTTCCCGAGCCCCTGGAAGCATGAAAATCACTTTAAACATGCTAATTTTAGCTCTAACACTGATGATCCACCTACAAATGTGAACTGACGTTCAAAAATAAAACATTTGAAAACTGACCATTTTCCACATTCTGAAGCATGACGTAATGGGGGGGTGTTATCTCTTTTGTCGAAAATCAGCCGTTTTTGCTCGAACATTAAATGCCTCCAAATGGTATTTATTTCACTTCCCGGGGTGAAGAAACCCTTTTTGAGAACTCAGAGTGAGTAAATTGGCCATTTTCATGCACTTTTAACCATTCCATTAATCTTGTGTTTTGGGCCCCTGGAAGCATGAAAATCACTTTAAACATGCTAATTTTAGCTCTAACACTGATGATCCACCTACAAATGTGAACTGACGTTCAAAAATAAAACATTTGAAAACGGACCATTTTCCACATTTCTGAAGCATGACGTAATGGGGGGGTGTTATCTCTTTTGTCGAAAATCAGCCGTTTTTGCTCGAACATTAAATGCCTCCAAATGGTATTTAATTAACTTCCCGGGGTGAAGAAACCCTTTTTGAGAACTCAGAGTGAGTAAATTGGCCATTTTCATGCACTTTTAACCATTCCATAAATCTTGTGTTTTGGGCCCCTAGAAGCATGAAAATCACTTTAAACATGCTAATTTTAGCTCTAACACTGATGATCCACCTACAAATGTGAACTGACGTTCAAAAATAAAACATTTGAAAACGGACCATTTTCCACATTTCTGAAGCATGACGTAATGGGGGGGTGTTATCTCTTTTGTCGAAAATCAGCCGTTTTTGCTCGAACATTAAATGCCTCCAAATGGTATTTAATTAACTTCCCGAGCCCCTGGAAGCATGAAAATCACTTTAAACATGCTAATTTTAGCTCTAACACTGATGATCCCCCTACAAATGTGAACTGACGTTCAAAAATAAAACATTTGAAAACGGACCATTTTCCACATTTCTGAAGCATGACGTAATGGGGGGGTGTTATCTCTTTTGTCGAAAATCAGCCGTTTTTGCTCGAATATTAAATGCCTCCAAATGGTATTTAATTAACTTCCCGGGGTGAAGAACCCCTTTTTGAGAACTCAGAGTGAGTAAATTGACCATTTTCATGCACTTTTAACCATTCCATTAATCTTGTGTTTTGGGCCCCTGGAAGCATGAAAATCACTTTAAACATGCTAATTTTAGCTCTAACACTGATGATCCACCTACAAATGTGAACTGACGTTCAAAAATAAAACATTTGAAAACGGACCATTTTCCACATTTCTGAAGCATGACGTAATGGGGGGGTGTTATCTCTTTTGTCAAAAATCAGCCGTTTTTGCTCGAACATTAAATGCCTCCAAATGGTATTTAATTAACTTCCCGAGCCCCTGGAAGCATGAAAATCACTTTAAACATGCTAATTTTAGCTCTAACACTGATGATCCACCTACAAATGTGAACTGACGTTCAAAAATAAAACATTTGAAAACGGACCATTTTCCACATTTCTGAAGCATGACGTAATGGGGGGGTGTTATCTCTTTTGTCGAAAATCAGCCGTTTTTGCTCGAACATTAAATGCCTCCAAATGGTATTTATTTCACTTCCCGAGCCCCTGGAAGCATGAAAATCACTTTAAACATGCTAATTTTAGCTCTAACACTGATGATCCACCTACAAATGTGAACTGACGTTCAAAAATAAAACATTTGAAAACGGACCATTTTCCACATTTCTGAAGCATGACGTAATGGGGGGTTGTTATCTCTTTTGTCGAAAATCAGCCGTTTTTGCTCGAACATTAAATGCCTCCAAATGGTATTTATTTCACTTCCCGGGGTGAAGAAACCCTTTTTGAGAACTCAGAGTGAGTAAATTGGCCATTTTCATGCACTTTTAACCATTCCATTAATCTTGTGTTTTGGGCCCCTGGAAGCATGAAAATCACTTTAAACATGCTAATTTTAGCTCTAACACTGATGATCCACCTACAAATGTGAACTGACGTTCAAAAATAAAACATTTGAAAACGGACCATTTTCCACATTTCTGAAGCATGACGTAATGGGGGGATGTTATCTCTTTTGTCGAAAATCAGCCGTTTTTGCTCGAACATTAAATGCCTCCAAATGGTATTTAATTAACTTCCCGGGGTGAAGAAACCCTTTTTGAGAACTCAGAGTGAGTAAATTGGCCATTTTCATGCACTTTTAACCATTCCATAAATCTTGTGTTTTGGGCCCCTGGAAGCATGAAAATCACTTTAAACATGCTAATTTTAGCTCTAACACTGATGATCCACCTACAAATGTGAACTGACGTTCAAAAATAAAACATTTGAAAACGGACCATTTTCCACATTTCTGAAGCATGACGTAATGGGGGGGTGTTATCTCTTTTGTCGAAAATCAGCCGTTTTTGCTCGAACATTAAATGCCTCCAAATGGTATTTATTTCACTTCCAGAGCCCCTGGATGCATGAAAATCACTTTAAACATGCTAATTTTAGCTCTAACACTGATGATCCACCTACAAATGTGAACTGACGTTCAAAAATAAAACATTTGAAAACGGACCATTTTCCACATTTCTGAAGCATGACGTAATGGGGGGGGGTTATCTCTTTTGTCGAAAATCAGCCGTTTTTGCTCGAACATTAAATGCCTCCAAATGGTATTTAATTAACTTCCCGAGCCCCTGGAAGCATGAAAATCACTTTAAACATGCTAATTTTAGCTCTAACACTGATGATCCACCTACAAATGTGAACTGACGTTCAAAAATAAAACATTTGAAAACGGACCATTTTCCACATTTCTGAAGCATGACGTAATGGGGGGGTGTTATCTCTTTTGTCGAAAATCAGCCGTTTTTGCTCGAACATTAAATGCCTCCAAATGGTATTTATTTCACTTCCCGAGCCCCTGGATGCATGAAAATCACTTTAAACATGCTAATTTTAGCTCTAACACTGATGATCCACCTACAAATGTGAACTGACGTTCAAAAATAAAACATTTGAAAACGGACCATTTTCCACATTTCTGAAGCATGACGTAATGGGGGGGTGTTATCTCTTTTGTCGAAAATCAGCCGTTTTTGCTCGAACATTAAATGCCTCCAAATGGTATTTATTTCACTTCCCGAGCCCCTGGATGCATGAAAATCACTTTAAACATGCTAATTTTAGCTCTAACACTGATGATCCACCTACAATTGTGAACTGACGTTCAAAAATAAAACATTTGAAAACGGACCATTTTCCACATTTCTGAAGCATGACGTAATGGGGGGGTGTTATCTCTTTTGTCGAAAATCAGCCGTTTTTGCTCGAACATTAAATGCCTCCAAATGGTATTTAATTAACTTCCCGGGGTGAAGAAACCCTTTTTGAGAACTCAGAGTGAGTAAATTGGCCATTTTCATGCACTTTTAACCATTCCATAAATCTTGTGTTTTGGGCCCCTGGAAGCATGAAAATCACTTTAAACATGCTAATTTTAGCTCTAACACTGATGATCCACCTACAAATGTGAACTGACGTTCAAAAATAAAACATTTGAAAACGGACCATTTTCCACATTTCTGAAGCATGACGTAATGGGGGGGTGTTATCTCTTTTGTCGAAAATCAGCCGTTTTTGCTCGAACATTAAATGCCTCCAAATGGTATTTAATTAACTTCCCGAGCCCCTGGAAGCATGAAAATCACTTTAAACATGCTAATTTTAGCTCTAACACTGATGATCCACCTACAAATGTGAACTGACGTTCAAAAATAAAACATTTGAAAACGGACCATTTTCCACATTTCTGAAGCATGACGTAATGGGGGGGTGTTATCTCTTTTGTCGAAAATCAGCCGTTTTTGCTCGAACATTAAATGCCTCCAAATGGTATTTAATTAACTTCCCGAGCCCCTGGAAGCATGAAAATCACTTTAAACATGCTAATTTTAGCTCTAACACTGATGATCCACCTACAAATGTGAACTGACGTTCAAAAATAAAACATTTGAAAACGGACCATTTTCCACATTTCTGAAGCATGACGTAATGGGGGGGTGTTATCTCTTTTGTCGAAAATCAGCCGTTTTTGCTCGAACATTAAATGCCTCCAAATGGTATTTATTTCACTTCCCGGGGTGAAGAAACCCTTTTTGAGAACTCAGAGTGAGTAAATTGGCCATTTTCATGCACTTTTAACCATTCCATTAATCTTGTGTTTTGGGCCCCTGGAAGCATGAAAATCACTTTAAACATGCTAATTTTAGCTCTAACACTGATGATCCACCTACAAATGTGAACTGACGTTCAAAAATAAAACATTTGAAAACGGACCATTTTCCACATTTCTGAAGCATGACGTAATGGGGGGGTGTTATCTCTTTTGTCAAAAATCAGCCGTTTTTGCTCGAACATTAAATGCCTCCAAATGGTATTTAATTAACTTCCCGAGCCCCTGGAAGCATGAAAATCACTTTAAACATGCTAATTTTAGCTCTAACACTGATGATCCACCTACAAATGTGAACTGACGTTCAAAAATAAAACATTTGAAAACGGACCATTTTCCACATTTCTGAAGCATGACGTAATGGGGGGGTGTTATCTCTTTTGTCGAAAATCAGCCGTTTTTGCTCGAACATTAAATGCCTCCAAATGGTATTTATTTCACTTCCCGAGCCCCTGGAAGCATGAAAATCACTTTAAACATGCTAATTTTAGCTCTAACACTGATGATCCACCTACAAATGTGAACTGACGTTCAAAAATAAAACATTTGAAAACTGACCATTTTCCACATTCTGAAGCATGACGTAATGGGGGGGTGTTATCTCTTTTGTCGAAAATCAGCCGTTTTTGCTCGAACATTAAATGCCTCCAAATGGTATTTATTTCACTTCCCGGGGTGAAGAAACCCTTTTTGAGAACTCAGAGTGAGTAAATTGGCCATTTTCATGCACTTTTAACCATTCCATTAATCTTGTGTTTTGGGCCCCTGGAAGCAGGAAAATCACTTTAAACATGCTAATTTTAGCTCTAACACTGATGATCCACCTACAAATGTGAACTGACGTTCAAAAATAAAACATTTGAAAACGGACCATTTTCCACATTTCTGAAGCATGACGTAATGGAGGGGTGTTATCTCTTTTGTCGAAAATCAGCCGTTTTTGCTCGAACATTAAATGCCTCCAAATGGTATTTAATTAACTTCCCGAGCCCCTGGAAGCATGAAAATCACTTTAAACATGCTAATTTTAGCTCTAACACTGATGATCCACCTACAAATGTGAACTGACGTTCAAAAATAAAACATTTGAAAACGGACCATTTTCCACATTTCTGAAGCATGACGTAATGGGGGGGTGTTATCTTTTTTGTCGAAAATCAGCCGTTTTTGCTCGAACATTAAATGCCTCCAAATGGTATTTAATTAACTTCCCGAGCCCCTGGAAGCATGAAAATCACTTTAAACATGCTAATTTTAGCTCTAACACTGATGATCCACCTACAAATGTGAACTGACGTTCAAAAATAAAACATTTGAAAACGGACCATTTTCCACATTTCTGAAGCATGACGTAATGGGGGGGTGTTATCTCTTTTGTCGAAAATCAGCCGTTTTTGCTCGAACATTAAATGCCTCCAAATGGTATTTATTTCACTTCCCGAGCCCCTGGAAGCATGAAAATCACTTTAAACATGCTAATTTTAGCTCTAACACTGATGATCCACCTACAAATGTGAACTGACGTTCAAAAATAAAACATTTGAAAACGGACCATTTTCCACATTTCTGAAGCATGACGTAATGGGGGGTTGTTATCTCTTTTGTCGAAAATCAGCCGTTTTTGCTCGAACATTAAATGCCTCCAAATAGTATTTATTTCACTTCCCGGGGTGAAGAAACCCTTTTTGAGAACTCAGAGTGAGTAAATTGGCCATTTTCATGCACTTTTAACCATTCCATTAATCTTGTGTTTTGGGCCCCTGGAAGCATGAAAATCACTTTAAACATGCTAATTTTAGCTCTAACACTGATGATCCACCTACAAATGTGAACTGACGTTCAAAAATAAAACATTTGAAAACGGACCATTTTCCACATTTCTGAAGCATGACGTAATGGGGGGATGTTATCTCTTTTGTCGAAAATCAGCCGTTTTTTGTTCGAACATTAAATGCCTCCAAATGGTATTTAATTAACTTCCCGGGGTGAAGAAACCCTTTTTGAGAACTCAGAGTGAGTAAATTGGCCATTTTCATGCACTTTTAACCATTCCATAAATCTTGTGTTTTGGGCCCCTGGAAGCATGAAAATCACTTTAAACATGCTAATTTTAGCTCTAACACTGATGATCCACCTACAAATGTGAACTGACGTTCAAAAATAAAACATTTGAAAACGGACCATTTTCCACATTTCTGAAGCATGACGTAATGGGGGGGTGTTATCTCTTTTGTCGAAAATCAGCCGTTTTTGCTCGAACATTAAATGCCTCCAAATGGTATTTATTTCACTTCCCGAGCCCCTGGATGCATGAAAATCACTTTAAACATGCTAATTTTAGCTCTAACACTGATGATCCACCTACAAATGTGAACTGACGTTCAAAAATAAAACATTTGAAAACGGACCATTTTCCACATTTCTGAAGCATGACGTAATGGGGGGGGGTTATCTCTTTTGTCGAAAATCAGCCGTTTTTGCTCGAACATTAAATGCCTCCAAATGGTATTTAATTAACTTCCCGAGCCCCTGGAAGCATGAAAATCACTTTAAACATGCTAATTTTAGCTCTAACACTGATGATCCACCTACAAATGTGAACTGACGTTCAAAAATAAAACATTTGAAAACGGACCATTTTCCACATTTCTGAAGCATGACGTAATGGGGGGGTGTTATCTCTTTTGTCGAAAATCAGCCGTTTTTGCTCGAACATTAAATGCCTCCAAATGGTATTTAATTAACTTCCCGGGGTGAAGAAACCCTTTTTGAGAACTCAGAGTGAGTAAATTGGCCATTTTCATGCACTTTTAACCATTCCATAAATCTTGTGTTTTGGGCCCCTGGAAGCATGAAAATCACTTTAAACATGCTAATTTTAGCTCTAACACTGATGATCCACCTACAAATGTGAACTGACGTTCAAAAATAAAACATTTGAAAACGGACCATTTTCCACATTTCTGAAGCATGACGTAATGGGGGGGTGTTATCTCTTTTGTCGAAAATCAGCCGTTTTTGCTCGAACATTAAATGCCTCCAAATGGTATTTAATTAACTTCCCGAGCCCCTGGAAGCATGAAAATCACTTTAAACATGCTAATTTTAGCTCTAACACTGATGATCCACCTACAAATGTGAACTGACGTTCAAAAATAAAACATTTGAAAACGGACCATTTTCCACATTTCTGAAGCATGACGTAATGGGGGGGTGTTATCTCTTTTGTCGAAAATCAGCCGTTTTTGCTCGAACATTAAATGCCTCCAAATGGTATTTAATTAACTTCCCGAGCCCCTGGAAGCATGAAAATCACTTTAAACATGCTAATTTTAGCTCTAACACTGATGATCCCCCTACAAATGTGAACTGACGTTCAAAAATAAAACATTTGAAAACGGACCATTTTCCACATTTCTGAAGCATGACGTAATGGGGGGGTGTTATCTCTTTTGTCGAAAATCAGCCGTTTTTGCTCGAATATTAAATGCCTCCAAATGGTATTTAATTAACTTCCCGGGGTGAAGAACCCCTTTTTGAGAACTCAGAGTGAGTAAATTGACCATTTTCATGCACTTTTAACCATTCCATTAATCTTGTGTTTTGGGCCCCTGGAAGCATGAAAATCACTTTAAACATGCTAATTTTAGCTCTAACACTGATGATCCACCTACAAATGTGAACTGACGTTCAAAAATAAAACATTTGAAAACGGACCATTTTCCACATTTCTGAAGCATGACGTAATGGGGGGGTGTTATCTCTTTTGTCAAAAATCAGCCGTTTTTGCTCGAACATTAAATGCCTCCAAATGGTATTTAATTAACTTCCCGAGCCCCTGGAAGCATAAAAATCACTTTAAACATGCTAATTTTAGCTCTAACACTGATGATCCACCTACAAATGTGAACTGACGTTCAAAAATAAAACATTTGAAAACGGACCATTTTCCACATTTCTGAAGCATGACGTAATGGGGGGGTGTTATCTCTTTTGTCGAAAATCAGCCGTTTTTGCTCGAACATTAAATGCCTCCAAATGGTATTTATTTCACTTCCCGAGCCCCTGGAAGCATGAAAATCACTTTAAACATGCTAATTTTAGCTCTAACACTGATGATCCACCTACAAATGTGAACTGACGTTCAAAAATAAAACATTTGAAAACGGACCATTTTCCACATTTCTGAAGCATGACGTAATGGGGGGGTGTTATCTCTTTTGTCGAAAATCAGCCGTTTTTGCTCGAACATTAAATGCCTCCAAATGGTATTTATTTCACTTCCCGGGGTGAAGAAACCCTTTTTGAGAACTCAGAGTGAGTAAATTGGCCATTTTCATGCACTTTTAACCATTCCATTAATCTTGTGTTTTGGGCCCCTGGAAGCATGAAAATCACTTTAAACATGCTAATTTTAGCTCTAACACTGATGATCCACCTACAAATGTGAACTGACGTTCAAAAATAAAACATTTGAAAACGGACCATTTTCCACATTTCTGAAGCATGACGTAATGGGGGGGTGTTATCTCTTTTGTCGAAAATCAGCCGTTTTTGCTCGAACATTAAATGCCTCCAAATGGTATTTAATTAACTTCCCGGGGTGAAGAAACCCTTTTTGAGAACTCAGAGTGAGTAAATTGGCCATTTTCATGCACTTTTAACCATTCCATAAATCTTGTGTTTTGGGCCCCTGGAAGCATGAAAATCACTTTAAACATGCTAATTTTAGCTCTAACACTGATGATCCACCTACAAATGTGAACTGACGTTCAAAAATAAAACATTTGAAAACGGACCATTTTCCACATTTCTGAAGCATGACGTAATGGGGGGGTGTTATCTCTTTTGTCGAAAATCAGCCGTTTTTGCTCGAACATTAAATGCCTCCAAATGGTATTTAATTAACTTCCCGAGCCCCTGGAAGCATGAAAATCACTTTAAACATGCTAATTTTAGCTCTAACACTGATGATCCACCTACAAATGTGAACTGACGTTCAAAAATAAAACATTTGAAAACGGACCATTTTCCACATTTCTGAAGCATGACGTAATGGGGGGGTGTTATCTCTTTTGTCGAAAATCAGCCGTTTTTGCTCGAATATTAAATGCCTCCAAATGGTATTTAATTAACTTCCCGGGGTGAAGAACCCCTTTTTGAGAACTCAGAGTGAGTAAATTGACCATTTTCATGCACTTTTAACCATTCCATAAATCTTGTGTTTTGGGCCCCTGGAAGCATGAAAATCACTTTAAACATGCTAATTTTAGCTCTAACACTGATGATCCACCTACAAATGTGAACTGACGTTCAAAAATAAAACATTTGAAAACGGACCATTTTCCACATTTCTGAAGCATGACGTAATGGAGGGGTGTTATCTCTTTTGTCGAAAATCAGCCGTTTTTGCTCGAACATTAAATGCCTCCAAATGGTATTTAATTAACTTCCCGAGCCCCTGGAAGCATGAAAATCACTTTAAACATGCTAATTTTAGCTCTAACACTGATGATCCACCTACAAATGTGAACTGACGTTCAAAAATAAAACATTTGAAAACGGACCATTTTCCACATTTCTGAAGCATGACGTAATGGGGGGGTGTTATCTTTTTTGTCGAAAATCAGCCGTTTTTGCTCGAACATCAAATGCCTCCAAATGGTATTTAATTAACTTCCCGAGCCCCTGGAAGCATGAAAATCACTTTAAACATGCTAATTTTAGCTCTAACACTGATGATCCACCTACAAATGTGAACTGACGTTCAAAAATAAAACATTTGAAAACGGACCATTTTCCACATTTCTGAAGCATGACGTAATGGGGGGGTGTTATCTCTTTTGTCGAAAATCAGCCGTTTTTGCTCGAACATTAAATGCCTCCAAATGGTATTTATTTCGCTTCCCGGGGTGAAGAAACCCTTTTTGAGAACTCAGAGTGAGTAAATTGGCCATTTTCATGCACTTTTAACCATTCCATAAATCTTGTGTTTTGGGCCCCTGGAAGCATGAAAATCACTTTAAACATGCTAATTTTAGCTCTAACACTGATGATCCACCTACAAATGTGAACTGACGTTCAAAAATAAAACATTTGAAAACGGACCATTTTCCACATTTCTGAAGCATGACGTAATGGGGGGGTGTTATCTCTTTTGTCGAAAATCAGCCGTTTTTGCTCGAACATTAAATGCCTCCAAATGGTATTTATTTCACTTCCCGAGCCCCTGGAAGCATGAAAATCACTTTAAACATGCTAATTTTAGCTCTAACACTGATGATCCACCTACAAATGTGAACTGACGTTCAAAAATAAAACATTTGAAAACGGACCATTTTCCACATTTCTGAAGCATGACGTAATGGGGGGGTGTTATCTCTTTTGTCGAAAATCAGCCGTTTTTGCTCGAATATTAAATGCCTCCAAATGGTATTTAATTAACTTCCCGGGGTGAAGAACCCCTTTTTGAGAACTCAGAGTGAGTAAATTGACCATTTTCATGCACTTTTAACCATTCCATTAATCTTGTGTTTTGGGCCCCTGGAAGCATGAAAATCACTTTAAACATGCTAATTTTAGCTCTAACACTGATGATCCACCTACAAATGTGAACTGACGTTCAAAAATAAAACATTTGAAAACGGACCATTTTCCACATTTCTGAAGCATGACGTAATGGGGGGGTGTTATCTCTTTTGTCAAAAATCAGCCGTTTTTGCTCGAACATTAAATGCCTCCAAATGGTATTTAATTAACTTCCCGAGCCCCTGGAAGCATGAAAATCACTTTAAACATGCTAATTTTAGCTCTAACACTGATGATCCACCTACAAATGTGAACTGACGTTCAAAAATAAAACATTTGAAAACGGACCATTTTCCACATTTCTGAAGCATGACGTAATGGGGGGGTGTTATCTCTTTTGTCGAAAATCAGCCGTTTTTGCTCGAACATTAAATGCCTCCAAATGGTATTTATTTCACTTCCCGAGCCCCTGGAAGCATGAAAATCACTTTAAACATGCTAATTTTAGCTCTAACACTGATGATCCACCTACAAATGTGAACTGACGTTCAAAAATAAAACATTTGAAAACGGACCATTTTCCACATTTCTGAAGCATGACGTAATGGGGGGGTGTTATCTCTTTTGTCGAAAATCAGCCGTTTTTGCTCGAACATTAAATGCCTCCAAATGGTATTTAATTAACTTCCCGGGGTGAAGAAACCCTTTTTGAGAACTCAGAGTGAGTAAATTGGCCATTTTCATGCACTTTTAACCATTCCATAAATCTTGTGTTTTGGGCCCCTGGAAGCATGAAAATCACTTTAAACATGCTAATTTTAGCTCTAACACTGATGATCCACCTACAAATGTGAACTGACGTTCAAAAATAAAACATTTGAAAACGGACCATTTTCCACATTTCTGAAGCATGACGTAATGGGGGGGTGTTATCTCTTTTGTCGAAAATCAGCCGTTTTTGCTCGAACATTAAATGCCTCCAAATGGTATTTAATTAACTTCCCGAGCCCCTGGAAGCATGAAAATCACTTTAAACATGCTAATTTTAGCTCTAACACTGATGATCCACCTACAAATGTGAACTGACGTTCAAAAATAAAACATTTGAAAACGGACCATTTTCCACATTTCTGAAGCATGACGTAATGGGGGGGTGTTATCTCTTTTGTCGAAAATCAGCCGTTTTTGCTCGAATATTAAATGCCTCCAAATGGTATTTAATTAACTTCCCGGGGTGAAGAACCCCTTTTTGAGAACTCAGAGTGAGTAAATTGACCATTTTCATGCACTTTTAACCATTCCATAAATCTTGTGTTTTGGGCCCCTGGAAGCAGGAAAATCACTTTAAACATGCTAATTTTAGCTCTAACACTGATGATCCACCTACAAATGTGAACTGACGTTCAAAAATAAAACATTTGAAAACGGACCATTTTCCACATTTCTGAAGCATGACGTAATGGAGGGGTGTTATCTCTTTTGTCGAAAATCAGCCGTTTTTGCTCGAACATTAAATGCCTCCAAATGGTATTTAATTAACTTCCCGAGCCCCTGGAAGCATGAAAATCACTTTAAACATGCTAATTTTAGCTCTAACACTGATGATCCACCTACAAATGTGAACTGACGTTCAAAAATAAAACATTTGAAAACGGACCATTTTCCACATTTCTGAAGCATGACGTAATGGGGGGGTGTTATCTTTTTTGTCGAAAATCAGCCGTTTTTGCTCGAACATTAAATGCCTCCAAATGGTATTTAATTAACTTCCCGAGCCCCTGGAAGCATGAAAATCACTTTAAACATGCTAATTTTAGCTCTAACACTGATGATCCACCTACAAATGTGAACTGACGTTCAAAAATAAAACATTTGAAAACGGACCATTTTCCACATTTCTGAAGCATGACGTAATGGGGGGGTGTTATCTCTTTTGTCGAAAATCAGCCGTTTTTGCTCGAACATTAAATGCCTCCAAATGGTATTTATTTCACTTCCCGAGCCCCTGGAAGCATGAAAATCACTTTAAACATGCTAATTTTAGCTCTAACACTGATGATCCACCTACAAATGTGAACTGACGTTCAAAAATAAAACATTTGAAAACGGACCATTTTCCACATTTCTGAAGCATGACGTAATGGGGGGGTGTTATCTCTTTTGTCGAAAATCAGCCGTTTTTGCTCGAACATTAAATGCCTCCAAATGGTATTTAATTAACTTCCCGGGGTGAAGAAACCCTTTTTGAGAACTCAGAGTGAGTAAATTGGCCATTTTCATGCACTTTTAACCATTCCATAAATCTTGTGTTTTGGGCCCCTGGAAGCATGAAAATCACTTTAAACATGCTAATTTTAGCTCTAACACTGATGATCCACCTACAAATGTGAACTGACGTTCAAAAATAAAACATTTGAAAACGGACCATTTTCCACATTTCTGAAGCATGACGTAATGGGGGGGTGTTATCTCTTTTGTCGAAAATCAGCCGTTTTTGCTCGAACATTAAATGCCTCCAAATGGTATTTAATTAACTTCCCGAGCCCCTGGAAGCATGAAAATCACTTTAAACATGCTAATTTTAGCTCTAACACTGATGATCCACCTACAAATGTGAACTGACGTTCAAAAATAAAACATTTGAAAACGGACCATTTTCCACATTTCTGAAGCATGACGTAATGGGGGGGTGTTATCTCTTTTGTCGAAAATCAGCCGTTTTTGCTCGAATATTAAATGCCTCCAAATGGTATTTAATTAACTTCCCGGGGTGAAGAACCCCTTTTTGAGAACTCAGAGTGAGTAAATTGACCATTTTCATGCACTTTTAACCATTCCATAAATCTTGTGTTTTGGGCCCCTGGAAGCAGGAAAATCACTTTAAACATGCTAATTTTAGCTCTAACACTGATGATCCACCTACAAATGTGAACTGACGTTCAAAAATAAAACATTTGAAAACAGACCATTTTCCACATTTCTGAAGCATGACGTAATGGAGGGGTGTTATCTCTTTTGTCGAAAATCAGCCGTTTTTGCTCGAACATTAAATGCCTCCAAATGGTATTTAATTAACTTCCCGAGCCCCTGGAAGCATGAAAATCACTTTAAACATGCTAATTTTAGCTCTAACACTGATGATCCACCTACAAATGTGAACTGACGTTCAAAAATAAAACATTTGAAAACGGACCATTTTCCACATTTCTGAAGCATGACGTAATGGGGGGGTGTTATCTTTTTTGTCGAAAATCAGCCGTTTTTGCTCGAACATCAAATGCCTCCAAATGGTATTTAATTAACTTCCCGAGCCCCTGGAAGCATGAAAATCACTTTAAACATGCTAATTTTAGCTCTAACACTGATGATCCACCTACAAATGTGAACTGACGTTCAAAAATAAAACATTTGAAAACGGACCATTTTCCACATTTCTGAAGCATGACGTAATGGGGGGGTGTTATCTCTTTTGTCGAAAATCAGCCGTTTTTGCTCGAACATTAAATGCCTCCAAATGGTATTTATTTCGCTTCCCGGGGTGAAGAAACCCTTTTTGAGAACTCAGAGTGAGTAAATTGGCCATTTTCATGCACTTTTAACCATTCCATAAATCTTGTGTTTTGGGCCCCTGGAAGCATGAAAATCACTTTAAACATGCTAATTTTAGCTCTAACACTGATGATCCACCTACAAATGTGAACTGACGTTCAAAAATAAAACATTTGAAAACGGACCATTTTCCACATTTCTGAAGCATGACGTAATGGGGGGGTGTTATCTCTTTTGTCGAAAATCAGCCGTTTTTGCTCGAATATTAAATGCCTCCAAATGGTATTTAATTAACTTCCCGGGGTGAAGAACCCCTTTTTGAGAACTCAGAGTGAGTAAATTGACCATTTTCATGCACTTTTAACCATTCCATAAATCTTGTGTTTTGGGCCCCTGGAAGCATGAAAATCACTTTAAACATGCTAATTTTAGCTCTAACACTGATGATCCACCTACAAATGTGAACTGACGTTCAAAAATAAAACATTTGAAAACGGACCATTTTCCACATTTCTGAAGCATGACGTAATGGAGGGGTGTTATCTCTTTTGTCGAAAATCAGCCGTTTTTGCTCGAACATTAAATGCCTCCAAATGGTATTTAATTAACTTCCCGAGCCCCTGGAAGCATGAAAATCACTTTAAACATGCTAATTTTAGCTCTAACACTGATGATCCACCTACAAATGTGAACTGACGTTCAAAAATAAAACATTTGAAAACGGACCATTTTCCACATTTCTGAAGCATGACGTAATGGGGGGGTGTTATCTTTTTTGTCGAAAATCAGCCGTTTTTGCTCGAACATCAAATGCCTCCAAATGGTATTTAATTAACTTCCCGAGCCCCTGGAAGCATGAAAATCACTTTAAACATGCTAATTTTAGCTCTAACACTGATGATCCACCTACAAATGTGAACTGACGTTCAAAAATAAAACATTTGAAAACGGACCATTTTCCACATTTCTGAAGCATGACGTAATGGGGGGGGTGTTATCTCTTTTGTCGAAAATCAGCCGTTTTTGCTCGAACATTAAATGCCTCCAAATGGTATTTATTTCGCTTCCCGGGGTGAAGAAACCCTTTTTGAGAACTCAGAGTGAGTAAATTGGCCATTTTCATGCACTTTTAACCATTCCATAAATCTTGTGTTTTGGGCCCCTGGAAGCATGAAAATCACTTTAAACATGCTAATTTTAGCTCTAACACTGATGATCCACCTACAAATGTGAACTGACGTTCAAAAATAAAACATTTGAAAACGGACCATTTTCCACATTTCTGAAGCATGACGTAATGGGGGGGTGTTATCTCTTTTGTCGAAAATCAGCCGTTTTTGCTCGAACATTAAATGCCTCCAAATGGTATTTATTTCACTTCCCGAGCCCCTGGAAGCATGAAAATCACTTTAAACATGCTAATTTTAGCTCTAACACTGATGATCCACCTACAAATGTGAACTGACGTTCAAAAATAAAACATTTGAAAACGGACCATTTTCCACATTTCTGAAGCATGACGTAATGGGGGGGTGTTATCTCTTTTGTCGAAAATCAGCCGTTTTTGCTCGAATATTAAATGCCTCCAAATGGTATTTAATTAACTTCCCGGGGTGAAGAACCCCTTTTTGAGAACTCAGAGTGAGTAAATTGACCATTTTCATGCACTTTTAACCATTCCATTAATCTTGTGTTTTGGGCCCCTGGAAGCATGAAAATCACTTTAAACATGCTAATTTTAGCTCTAACACTGATGATCCACCTACAAATGTGAACTGACGTTCAAAAATAAAACATTTGAAAACGGACCATTTTCCACATTTCTGAAGCATGACGTAATGGGGGGGTGTTATCTCTTTTGTCAAAAATCAGCCGTTTTTGCTCGAACATTAAATGCCTCCAAATGGTATTTAATTAACTTCCCGAGCCCCTGGAAGCATGAAAATCACTTTAAACATGCTAATTTTAGCTCTAACACTGATGATCCACCTACAAATGTGAACTGACGTTCAAAAATAAAACATTTGAAAACGGACCATTTTCCACATTTCTGAAGCATGACGTAATGGGGGGGTGTTATCTCTTTTGTCGAAAATCAGCCGTTTTTGCTCGAACATTAAATGCCTCCAAATGGTATTTATTTCACTTCCCGAGCCCCTGGAAGCATGAAAATCACTTTAAACATGCTAATTTTAGCTCTAACACTGATGATCCACCTACAAATGTGAACTGACGTTCAAAAATAAAACATTTGAAAACGGACCATTTTCCACATTTCTGAAGCATGACGTAATGGGGGGGTGTTATCTCTTTTGTCGAAAATCAGCCGTTTTTGCTCGAACATTAAATGCCTCCAAATGGTATTTAATTAACTTCCCGGGGTGAAGAAACCCTTTTTGAGAACTCAGAGTGAGTAAATTGGCCATTTTCATGCACTTTTAACCATTCCATAAATCTTGTGTTTTGGGCCCCTGGAAGCATGAAAATCACTTTAAACATGCTAATTTTAGCTCTAACACTGATGATCCACCTACAAATGTGAACTGACGTTCAAAAATAAAACATTTGAAAACGGACCATTTTCCACATTTCTGAAGCATGACGTAATGGGGGGGTGTTATCTCTTTTGTCGAAAATCAGCCGTTTTTGCTCGAACATTAAATGCCTCCAAATGGTATTTAATTAACTTCCCGAGCCCCTGGAAGCATGAAAATCACTTTAAACATGCTAATTTTAGCTCTAACACTGATGATCCACCTACAAATGTGAACTGACGTTCAAAAATAAAACATTTGAAAACGGACCATTTTCCACATTTCTGAAGCATGACGTAATGGGGGGGTGTTATCTCTTTTGTCGAAAATCAGCCGTTTTTGCTCGAATATTAAATGCCTCCAAATGGTATTTAATTAACTTCCCGGGGTGAAGAACCCCTTTTTGAGAACTCAGAGTGAGTAAATTGACCATTTTCATGCACTTTTAACCATTCCATAAATCTTGTGTTTTGGGCCCCTGGAAGCAGGAAAATCACTTTAAACATGCTAATTTTAGCTCTAACACTGATGATCCACCTACAAATGTGAACTGACGTTCAAAAATAAAACATTTGAAAACGGACCATTTTCCACATTTCTGAAGCATGACGTAATGGAGGGGTGTTATCTCTTTTGTCGAAAATCAGCCGTTTTTGCTCGAACATTAAATGCCTCCAAATGGTATTTAATTAACTTCCCGAGCCCCTGGAAGCATGAAAATCACTTTAAACATGCTAATTTTAGCTCTAACACTGATGATCCACCTACAAATGTGAACTGACGTTCAAAAATAAAACATTTGAAAACGGACCATTTTCCACATTTCTGAAGCATGACGTAATGGGGGGGTGTTATCTTTTTTGTCGAAAATCAGCCGTTTTTGCTCGAACATCAAATGCCTCCAAATGGTATTTAATTAACTTCCCGAGCCCCTGGAAGCATGAAAATCACTTTAAACATGCTAATTTTAGCTCTAACACTGATGATCCACCTACAAATGTGAACTGACGTTCAAAAATAAAACATTTGAAAACGGACCATTTTCCACATTTCTGAAGCATGACGTAATGGGGGGGTGTTATCTCTTTTGTCGAAAATCAGCCGTTTTTGCTCGAACATTAAATGCCTCCAAATGGTATTTATTTCGCTTCCCGGGGTGAAGAAACCCTTTTTGAGAACTCAGAGTGAGTAAATTGGCCATTTTCATGCACTTTTAACCATTCCATAAATCTTGTGTTTTGGGCCCCTGGAAGCATGAAAATCACTTTAAACATGCTAATTTTAGCTCTAACACTGATGATCCACCTACAAATGTGAACTGACGTTCAAAAATAAAACATTTGAAAACGGACCATTTTCCACATTTCTGAAGCATGACGTAATGGGGGGGTGTTATCTCTTTTGTCGAAAATCAGCCGTTTTTGCTCGAACATTAAATGCCTCCAAATGGTATTTATTTCACTTCCCGAGCCCCTGGAAGCATGAAAATCACTTTAAACATGCTAATTTTAGCTCTAACACTGATGATCCACCTACAAATGTGAACTGATGTTCAAAAATAAAACATTTGAAAACGGACCATTTTCCACATTTCTGAAGCATGACGTAATGGGGGGGTGTTATCTCTTTTGTCGAAAATCAGCCGTTTTTGCTCGAACATTAAATGCCTCCAAATGGTATTTAATTAACTTCCCGAGCCCCTGGAAGCATGAAAATCACTTTAAACATGCTAATTTTAGCTCTAACACTGATGATCCACCTACAAATGTGAACTGACGTTCAAAAATAAAACATTTGAAAACGGACCATTTTCCACATTTCTGAAGCATGACGTAATGGGGGGGGGGGTGTTATCTCTTTTGTCGAAAATCAGCCGTTTTTGCTCGAACATTAAATGCCTCCAAATGGTATTTAATTAACTTCCCGGGGTGAAGAAACCCTTTTTGAGAACTCAGAGTGAGTAAATTGGCCATTTTCATGCACTTTTAACCATTCCATAAATCTTGTGTTTTGGGCCCCTGGAAGCATGAAAATCACTTTAAACATGCTAATTTTAGCTTTAACACTGATGATCCACCTACAAATGTGAACTGACGTTCAAAAATAAAACATTTGAAAACGGACCATTTTCCACATTTCTGAAGCATGACGTAATGGGGGGGTGTTATCTCTTTTGTCGAAAATCAGCCGTTTTTGCTCGAACATTAAATGCCTCCAAATGGTATTTATTTCACTTCCCGGGGTGAAGAAACCCTTTTTGAGAACTCAGAGTGAGTAAATTGGCCATTTTCATGCACTTTTAACCATTCCATAAATCTTGTGTTTTGGGCCCCTGGAAGCATGAAAATCACTTTAAACATGCTAATTTTAGCTCTAACACTGATGATCCACGTACAAATGTGAACACACGTTCAAAAATAAAACATTTGAAAACGGACCATTTTCCACATTTCTGAAGCATGACGTAATGGGGGGGTGTTATCTCTTTTGTCGAAAATCAGCCGTTTTTGCTCGAACATTAAATGCCTCCAAATGGTATTTAATTAACTTCCCGAGCCCCTGGAAGCATGAAAATCACTTTAAACATGCTAATTTTAGCTCTAACACTGATGATCCACCTACAAATGTGAACTGACGTTCAAAAATAAAACATTTGAAAACGGACCATTTTCCACATTTCTGAAGCATGACGTAATGGGGGGTGTTATCTCTTTTGTCGAAAATCAGCTGTTTTTGCTCGAACATTAAATGCCTCCAAATGGTATTTAATTAACTTCCCGGGGTGAAGAAACCCTTTTTGAGAACTCAGAGTGAGTAAATTGGCCATTTTCATGCACTTTTAACCATTCCATAAATCTTGTGTTTTGGGCCCCTGGAAGCATGAAAATCACTTTAAACATGCTAATTTTAGCTCTAACACTGATGATCCACCTACAAATGTGAACTGACGTTCAAAAATAAAACATTTGAAAACGGACCATTTTCCACATTTCTGAAGCATGACGTAATGGGGGGGTGTTATCTCTTTTGTCGAAAATCAGCCGTTTTTGCTCGAACATTAAATGCCTCCAAATGGTATTTATTCCACTTCCCGGGGTGAAGAAACCCTTTTTGAGAACTCAGAGTGAGTAAATTGGCCATTTTCATGCACTTTTAACCATTCCATAAATCTTGTGTTTTGGGCCCCTGGAAGCATGAAAATCACTTTAAACATGCTAATTTTAGCTCTAACACTGATGATCCACCTACAAATGTGAACTGACGTTCAAAAATAAAACATTTGAAAACGGACCATTTTCCACATTTCTGAAGCATGACGTAATGGGGGGGGTGTTATCTCTTTTGTCGAAAATCAGCCGTTTTTGCTTGAACATCAAATGCCTCCAAATGGTATTTAATTAACTTCCCGAGCCCCTGGAAGCATGAAAATCACTTTAAACATGCTAATTTTAGCTCTAACACTGATGATCCACCTACAAATGTGAACTGACGTTCAAAAATAAAACATTTGAAAACGGACCATTTTCCACATTTCTGAAGCATGACGTAATGGGGGGGTGTTATCTCTTTTGTCGAAAATCAGCCGTTTTTGCTCGAACATTAAATGCCTCCAAATGGTATTTATTTCACTTCCCGGGGTGAAGAAACCCTTTTTGAGAACTCAGAGTGAGTAAATTGGCCATTTTCATGCACTTTTAACCATTCCATAAATCTTGTGTTTTGGGCCCCTGGAAGCATGAAAATCACTTTAAACATGCTAATTTTAGCTCTAACACTGATGATCCACCTACAAATGTGAACTGACGTTCAAAAATAAAACATTTGAAAACGGACCATTTTCCACATTTCTGAAGCATGACGTAATGGGGGGGTGTTATCTCTTTTGTCGAAAATCAGCCGTTTTTGCTCGAACATTAAATGCCTCCAAATGGTATTTATTTCACTTCCCGAGCCCCTGGATGCATGAAAATCACTTTAAACATGCTAATTTTAGCTCTAACACTGATGATCCACCTACAAATGTGAACTGACGTTCAAAAATAAAACATTTGAAAACGGACCATTTTCCACATTTCTGAAGCATGACGTAATGGGGGGGTGTTATCTCTTTTGTCGAAAATCAGCCGTTTTTGCTCGAACATTAAATGCCTCCAAATGGTATTTAATTAACTTCCGGGGTGAAGAAACCCTTTTTGAGAACTCAGAGTGAGTAAATTGGCCATTTTCATGCACTTTTAACCATTCCATAAATCTTGTGTTTTGGGCCCCTGGAAGCATGAAAATCACTTTAAACATGCTAATTTTAGCTCTAACACTGATGATCCACCTACAAATGTGAACTGACGTTCAAAAATAAAACATTTGAAAACGGACCATTTTCCACATTTCTGAAGCATGACGTAATGGGGGGGTGTTATCTCTTTTGTCGAAAATCAGCCGTTTTTGCTCGAACATTAAATGCCTCCAAATGGTATTTAATTAACTTCCCGAGCCCCTGGAAGCATGAAAATCACTTTAAACATGCTAATTTTAGCTCTAACACTGATGATCCACCTACAAATGTGAACTGACGTTCAAAAATAAAACATTTGAAAACGGACCATTTTCCACATTTCTGAAGCATGACGTAATGGGGGGGTGTTATCTCTTTTGTCGAAAATCAGCCGTTTTTGCTCGAACATTAAATGCCTCCAAATGGTATTTAATTAACTTCCCGAGCCCCTGGAAGCATGAAAATCACTTTAAACATGCTAATTTTAGCTCTAACACTGATGATCCACCTACAAATGTGAACTGACGTTCAAAAATAAAACATTTGAAAACGGACCATTTTCCACATTTCTGAAGCATGACGTAATGGGGGGGTGTTATCTCTTTTGTCGAAAATCAGCCGTTTTTGCTTGAACATTAAATGCCTCCAAATGGTATTTATTTCACTTCCCGGGGTGAAGAAACCCTTTTTGAGAACTCAGAGTGAGTAAATTGGCCATTTTCATGCACTTTTAACCATTCCATTAATCTTGTGTTTTGGGCCCCTGGAAGCATGAAAATCACTTTAAACATGCTAATTTTAGCTCTAACACTGATGATCCACCTACAAATGTGAACTGACGTTCAAAAATAAAACATTTGAAAACGGACCATTTTCCACATTTCTGAAGCATGACGTAATGGGGGGGTGTTATCTCTTTTGTCAAAAATCAGCCGTTTTTGCTCGAACATTAAATGCCTCCAAATGGTATTTAATTAACTTCCCGAGCCCCTGGAAGCATGAAAATCACTTTAAACATGCTAATTTTAGCTCTAACACTGATGATCCACCTACAAATGTGAACTGACGTTCAAAAATAAAACATTTGAAAACGGACCATTTTCCACATTTCTGAAGCATGACGTAATGGGGGGGTGTTATCTCTTTTGTCGAAAATCAGCCGTTTTTGCTCGAACATTAAATGCCTACAAATGGTATTTATTTCACTTCCCGAGCCCCTGGAAGCATGAAAATCACTTTAAACATGCTAATTTTAGCTCTAACACTGATGATCCACCTACAAATGTGAACTGACGTTCAAAAATAAAACATTTGAAAACGGACCATTTTCCACATTTCTGAAGCATGACGTAATGGGGGGGTGTTATCTCTTTTGTCGAAAATCAGCCGTTTTTGCTCGAATATTAAATGCCTCCAAATGGTATTTAATTAACTTCCCGGGGTGAAGAACCCCTTTTTGAGAACTCAGAGTGAGTAAATTGACCATTTTCATGCACTTTTAACCATTCCATTAATCTTGTGTTTTGGGCCCCTGGAAGCATGAAAATCACTTTAAACATGCTAATTTTAGCTCTAACACTGATGATCCACCTACAAATGTGAACTGACGTTCAAAAATAAAACATTTGAAAACGGACCATTTTCCACATTTCTGAAGCATGACGTAATGGGGGGGTGTTATCTCTTTTGTCAAAAATCAGCCGTTTTTGCTCGAACATTAAATGCCTCCAAATGGTATTTAATTAACTTCCCGAGCCCCTGGAAGCATGAAAATCACTTTAAACATGCTAATTTTAGCTCTAACACTGATGATCCACCTACAAATGTGAACTGACGTTCAAAAATAAAACATTTGAAAACGGACCATTTTCCACATTTCTGAAGCATGACGTAATGGGGGGGTGTTATCTCTTTTGTCGAAAATCAGCCGTTTTTGCTCGAACATTAAATGCCTCCAAATGGTATTTATTTCACTTCCCGAGCCCCTGGAAGCATGAAAATCACTTTAAACATGCTAATTTTAGCTCTAACACTGATGATCCACCTACAAATGTGAACTGACGTTCAAAAATAAAACATTTGAAAACGGACCATTTTCCACATTTCTGAAGCATGACGTAATGGGGGGGTGTTATCTCTTTTGTCGAAAATCAGCCGTTTTTGCTCGAACATTAAATGCCTCCAAATGGTATTTAATTAACTTCCCGGGGTGAAGAAACCCTTTTTGAGAACTCAGAGTGAGTAAATTGGCCATTTTCATGCACTTTTAACCATTCCATAAATCTTGTGTTTTGGGCCCCTGGAAGCATGAAAATCACTTTAAACATGCTAATTTTAGCTCTAACACTGATGATCCACCTACAAATGTGAACTGACGTTCAAAAATAAAACATTTGAAAACGGACCATTTTCCACATTTCTGAAGCATGACGTAATGGGGGGGTGTTATCTCTTTTGTCGAAAATCAGCCGTTTTTGCTCGAACATTAAATGCCTCCAAATGGTATTTAATTAACTTCCCGAGCCCCTGGAAGCATGAAAATCACTTTAAACATGCTAATTTTAGCTCTAACACTGATGATCCACCTACAAATGTGAACTGACGTTCAAAAATAAAACATTTGAAAACGGACCATTTTCCACATTTCTGAAGCATGACGTAATGGGGGGGTGTTATCTCTTTTGTCGAAAATCAGCCGTTTTTGCTCGAACATTAAATGCCTCCAAATGGTATTTATTTCGCTTCCCGGGGTGAAGAAACCCTTTTTGAGAACTCAGAGTGAGTAAATTGGCCATTTTCATGCACTTTTAACCATTCCATAAATCTTGTGTTTTGGGCCCCTGGAAGCATGAAAATCAATTTAAACATGCTAATTTTAGCTCTAACACTGATGATCCACCTACAAATGTGAACTGACGTTCAAAAATAAAACATTTGAAAACGGACCATTTTCCACATTTCTGAAGCATGACGTAATGGGGGGGTGTTATCTCTTTTGTCGAAAATCAGCCGTTTTTGCTCGAACATTAAATGCCTCCAAATGGTATTTATTTCACTTCCCGAGCCCCTGGAAGCATGAAAATCACTTTAAACATGCTAATTTTAGCTCTAACACTGATGATCCACCTACAAATGTGAACTGACGTTCAAAAATAAAACATTTGAAAACGGACCATTTTCCACATTTCTGAAGCATGACGTAATGGGGGGGTGTTATCTCTTTTGTCGAAAATCAGCAGTTTTTGCTCGAACATTAAATGCCTCCAAATGGTATTTAATTAACTTCCCGAGCCCCTGGAAGCATGAAAATCACTTTAAACATGCTAATTTTAGCTCTAACACTGATGATCCACCTACAAATGTGAACTGACGTTCAAAAATAAAACATTTGAAAACGGACCATTTTCCACATTTCTGAAGCATGACGTAATGGGGGGGGGGTGTTATCTCTTTTGTCGAAAATCAGCCGTTTTTGCTCGAACATTAAATGCCTCCAAATGGTATTTAATTAACTTCCCGGGGTGAAGAAACCCTTTTTGAGAACTCAGAGTGAGTAAATTGGCCATTTTCATGCACTTTTAACCATTCCATAAATCTTGTGTTTTGGGCCCCTGGAAGCATGAAAATCACTTTAAACATGCTAATTTTAGCTTTAACACTGATGATCCACCTACAAATGTGAACTGACGTTCAAAAATAAAACATTTGAAAACGGACCATTTTCCACATTTCTGAAGCATGACGTAATGGGGGGGTGTTATCTCTTTTGTCGAAAATCAGCCGTTTTTGCTCGAACATTAAATGCCTCCAAATGGTATTTATTTCACTTCCCGGGGTGAAGAAACCCTTTTTGAGAACTCAGAGTGAGTAAATTGGCCATTTTCATGCACTTTTAACCATTCCATAAATCTTGTGTTTTGGGCCCCTGGAAGCATGAAAATCACTTTAAACATGCTAATTTTAGCTCTAACACTGATGATCCACGTACAAATGTGAACACACGTTCAAAAATAAAACATTTGAAAACGGACCATTTTCCACATTTCTGAAGCATGACGTAATGGGGGGGTGTTATCTCTTTTGTCGAAAATCAGCCGTTTTTGCTCGAACATTAAATGCCTCCAAATGGTATTTAATTAACTTCCCGAGCCCCTGGAAGCATGAAAATCACTTTAAACATGCTAATTTTAGCTCTAACACTGATGATCCACCTACAAATGTGAACTGACGTTCAAAAATAAAACATTTGAAAACGGACCATTTTCCACATTTCTGAAGCATGACGTAATGGGGGGTGTTATCTCTTTTGTCGAAAATCAGCTGTTTTTGCTCGAACATTAAATGCCTCCAAATGGTATTTAATTAACTTCCCGGGGTGAAGAAACCCTTTTTGAGAACTCAGAGTGAGTAAATTGGCCATTTTCATGCACTTTTAACCATTCCATAAATCTTGTGTTTTGGGCCCCTGGAAGCATGAAAATCACTTTAAACATGCTAATTTTAGCTCTAACACTGATGATCCACCTACAAATGTGAACTGACGTTCAAAAATAAAACATTTGAAAACGGACCATTTTCCACATTTCTGAAGCATGACGTAATGGGGGGGTGTTATCTCTTTTGTCGAAAATCAGCCGTTTTTGCTCGAACATTAAATGCCTCCAAATGGTATTTATTTCACTTCCCGGGGTGAAGAAACCCTTTTTGAGAACTCAGAGTGAGTAAATTGGCCATTTTCATGCACTTTTAACCATTCCATAAATCTTGTGTTTTGGGCCCCTGGAAGCATGAAAATCACTTTAAACATGCTAATTTTAGCTCTAACACTGATGATCCACCTACAAATGTGAACTGACGTTCAAAAATAAAACATTTGAAAACGGACCATTTTCCACATTTCTGAAGCATGACGTAATGGGGGGGTGTTATCTCTTTTGTCGAAAATCTGCCGTTTTTGCTCGAACATTAAATGCCTCCAAATGGTATTTAATTAACTTCCCGAGCCCCTGGAAGCATGAAAATCACTTTAAACATGCTAATTTTAGCTCTAACACTGATGATCCACCTACAAATGTGAACTGACGTTCAAAAATAAAACATTTGAAAACGGACCATTTTCCACATTTCTGAAGCATGACGTAATGGGGGGGTGTTATCTCTTTTGTCGAAAATCAGCCGTTTTTGCTCGAACATTAAATGCCTCCAAATGGTATTTAATTAACTTCCCAAGCCCCTGGAAGCATGAAAATCACTTTAAACATGCTAATTTTAGCTCTAACACTGATGATCCACCTACAAATGTGAACTGACGTTCAAAAATAAAACATTTGAAAACATACCATTTTCCACATTTCTGAAGCATGACGTAATGGGGGGGTGTTATCTCTTTTGTCGAAAATCAGCCGTTTTTGCTCGAACATTAAATGCCTCCAAATGGTATTTAATTAACTTCCCGGGGTGAAGAAACCCTTTTTGAGAACTCAGAGTGAGTAAATTGGCCATTTTCATGCACTTTTAACCATTCCATAAATCTTGTGTTTTGGGCCCCTGGAAGCATGAAAATCACTTTAAACATGCTAATTTTAGCTCTAACACTGATGATCCACCTACAAATGTGAACTGACGTTCAAAAATAAAACATTTGAAAACGGACCATTTTCCACATTTCTGAAGCATGACGTAATGGGGGGGGTGTTATCTCTTTTGTCGAAAATCAGCCGTTTTTGCTCGAACATTAAATGCCTCCAAATGGTATTTAATTAACTTCCCGGGGTGAAGAAACCCTTTTTGAGAACTCAGAGTGAGTAAATTGGCCATTTTCATGCACTTTTAACCATTCCATAAATCTTGTGTTTTGGGCCCCTGGAAGCATGAAAATCACTTTAAACATGCTAATTTTAGCTTTAACACTGATGATCCACCTACAAATGTGAACTGACGTTCAAAAATAAAACATTTGAAAACGGACCATTTTCCACATTTCTGAAGCATGACGTAATGGGGGGGTGTTATCTCTTTTGTCGAAAATCAGCCGTTTTTGCTCGAACATTAAATGCCTCCAAATGGTATTTATTTCACTTCCCGGGGTGAAGAAACCCTTTTTGAGAACTCAGAGTGAGTAAATTGGCCATTTTCATGCACTTTTAACCATTCCATAAATCTTGTGTTTTGGGCCCCTGGAAGCATGAAAATCACTTTAAACATGCTAATTTTAGCTCTAACACTGATGATCCACCTACAAATGTGAACACACGTTCAAAAATAAAACATTTGAAAACGGACCATTTTCCACATTTCTGAAGCATGACGTAATGGGGGGGTGTTATCTCTTTTGTCGAAAATCAGCCGTTTTTGCTCGAACATTAAATGCCTCCAAATGGTATTTAATTAACTTCCCGAGCCCCTGGAAGCATGAAAATCACTTTAAACATGCTAATTTTAGCTCTAACACTGATGATCCACCTACAAATGTGAACTGACGTTCAAAAATAAAACATTTGAAAACGGACCATTTTCCACATTTCTGAAGCATGACGTAATGGGGGGTGTTATCTCTTTTGTCGAAAATCAGCTGTTTTTGCTCGAACATTAAATGCCTCCAAATGGTATTTAATTAACTTCCCGGGGTGAAGAAACCCTTTTTGAGAACTCAGAGTGAGTAAATTGGCCATTTTCATGCACTTTTAACCATTCCATAAATCTTGTGTTTTGGGCCCCTGGAAGCATGAAAATCACTTTAAACATGCTAATTTTAGCTCTAACACTGATGATCCACCTACAAATGTGAACTGACGTTCAAAAATAAAACATTTGAAAACGGACCATTTTCCACATTTCTGAAGCATGACGTAATGGGGGGGTGTTATCTCTTTTGTCGAAAATCAGCCGTTTTTGCTCGAACATTAAATGCCTCCAAATGGTATTTATTTCACTTCCCGGGGTGAAGAAACCCTTTTTGAGAACTCAGAGTGAGTAAATTGGCCATTTTCATGCACTTTTAACCATTCCATAAATCTTGTGTTTTGGGCCCCTGGAAGCATGAAAATCACTTTAAACATGCTAATTTTAGCTCTAACACTGATGATCCACCTACAAATGTGAACTGACGTTCAAAAATAAAACATTTGAAAACGGACCATTTTCCACATTTCTGAAGCATGACGTAATGGGGGGGTGTTATCTCTTTTGTCGAAAATCAGCCGTTTTTGCTCGAACATTAAATGCCTCCAAATGGTATTTAATTAACTTCCCGAGCCCCTGGAAGCATGAACATCACTTTAAACATGCTAATTTTAGCTCTAACACTGATGATCCACCTACAAATGTGAACTGACGTTCAAAAATAAAACATTTGAAAACGGACCATTTTCCACATTTCTGAAGCATGACGTAATGGGGGGGTGTTATCTCTTTTGTCGAAAATCAGCCGTTTTTGCTCGAACATTAAATGCCTCCAAATGGTATTTAATTAACTTCCCAAGCCCCTGGAAGCATGAAAATCACTTTAAACATGCTAATTTTAGCTCTAACACTGATGATCCACCTACAAATGTGAACTGAAGTTCAAAAATAAAACATTTGAAAACATACCATTTTCCACATTTCTGAAGCATGACGTAATGGGGGGTGTTATCTCTTTTGTCGAAAATCAGCTGTTTTTGCTCGAACATTAAATGCCTCCAAATGGTATTTATTTCACTTCCCGAGCCCCTGGAAGCATGAAAATCACTTTAAACATGCTAATTTTAGCTCTAACACTGATGATCCACCTACAAATGTGAACTGACGTTCAAAAATAAAACATTTGAAAACGGACCATTTTCCACATTTTTGAAGCATGACGTAATGGGGGGGTGTTATCTCTTTTGTCGAAAATCAGCCGTTTTTGCGCGAACATTAAATGCCTCCAAATGGTATTTATTTCACTTCCCGAGCCCCTGGAAGCATGAAAATCACTTTAAACATGCTAATTTTAGCTCTAACACTGATGATCCACCTACAAATGTGAACTGACGTTCAAAAATAAAACATTTGAAAACGGACCATTTTCAACATTTCTGAAGCATGACGTAATGGGGGGGTGTTATCTCTTTTGTCGAAAATCAGCCGTTTTTGCTCGAACATTAAATGCCTCCAAATGGTATTTAATTAACTTCCCGAGCCCCTGGAAGCATGAAAATCACTTTAAACATGCTAATTTTAGCTCTAACACTGATGATCCACCTACAAATGTGAACTGACGTTCAAAAATAAAACATTTGAAAACGGACCATTTTCCACATTTCTGAAGCATGACGTAATGGGGGGGTGTTATCTCTTTTGTCGAAAATCAGCCGTTTTTGCTCGAACATTAAATGCCTCCAAATGGTATTTATTTCACTTCCCGGGGTGAAGAAACCCTTTTTGAGAACTCAGAGTGAGTAAATTGGCCATTTTCATGCACTTTTAACCATTCCATAAATCTTGTGTTTTGGGCCCCTGGAAGCATGAAAATCACTTTAAACATGCTAATTTTAGCTCTAACACTGATGATCCACCTACAAATGTGAACTGACGTTCAAAAATAAAACATTTGAAAACGGACCATTTTCCACATTTCTGAAGCATGACGTAATGGGGGGGTGTTATCTCTTTTGTCGAAAATCAGCCGTTTTTGCTCGAACATTAAATGCCTCCAAATGGTATTTAATTAACTTCCCGGGGTGAAGAAACCCTTTTTGAGAACTCAGAGTGAGTAAATTGGCCATTTTCATGCACTTTTAACCATTCCAAAAATCTTGTGTTTTGGGCCCCTGGAAGCATGAAAATCACTTTAAACATGCTAATTTTAGCTCTAACACTGATGATCCACCTACAAATGTGAACTGACGTTCAAAAATAAAACATTTGAAAACGGACCATTTTCCACATTTCTGAAGCATGACGTAATGGGGGGGTGTTATCTCTTTTGTCGAAAATCAGCCGTTTTTGCTCGAACATTAAATGCCTCCAAATGGTATTTAATTAACTTCCCGGGGTGAAGAAACCCTTTTTGAGAACTCAGAGTGAGTAAATTGGCCATTTTCATGCACTTTTAACCATTCCATAAATCTTGTGTTTTGGGCCCCTGGAAGCATGAAAATCACTTTAAACATGCTAATTTTAGCTCTAACAATGATGATCCACCTACAAATGTGAACTGACGTTCAAAAATAAAACATTTGAAAACGGACCATTTTCCACATTTCTGAAGCATGACGTAATGGGGGGGTGTTATCTCTTTTGTCGAAAATCCGCCGTTTTTGATCGAACATTAAATGCCTCCAAATGGTATTTAATTAACTTCCCGAGCCCTCTGGAAGCATGAAAATCACTTTAAACATGCTAATTTTAGCTCTAACACTGATGATCCACCTACAAATGTGAACTGACGTTCAAAAATAAAACATTTGAAAACGGACCATTTTCCACATTTCTGAAGCATGACGTAATGGGGGGGTGTTATCTCTTTTGTCGAAAATCAGCCGTTTTTGCTCGAACATTAGATGCCTCCAAATGGTATTTATTTCACTTCCCGGGGTGAAGAAACCCTTTTTGAGAACTCAGAGTGAGTAAATTGGCCATTTTCATGCACTTTTAACCATTCCATAAATCTTGTGTTTTGGGCCCCTGGAAGCATGAAAATCACTTTAAACATGCTCATTTTAGCTCTAACACTGATGATCCACCTACTAATGTGAACTGACGTTCAAAAATAAAACATTTGAAAACGGACCATTTTCCACATTTCTGAAGCATGACGTAATGGGGGGGTGTTATCTCTTTTGTCGAAAATCAGCCGTTTTTGCTCGAACATTAAATGCCTCCAAATGGTATTTAATTAACTTCCCGAGCCCCTGGAAGCATGAAAATCACTTTAAACATGCTAATTTTAGCTCTAACACTGATGATCCACCTACAAATGTGAACTGACGTTCAAAAATAAAACATTTGAAAACGGACCATTTTCCACATTTCTGAAGCATGACGTAATGGGGGGGTGTTATCTCTTTTGTCGAAAATCAGCCGTTTTTGCTCGAACATTAAATGCCTCCAAATGGTATTTAATTAACTTCCCGGGGTGAAGAAACCCTTTTTGAGAACTCAGAGTGAGTAAATTGGCCATTTTCATGCACTTTTAACCATTCCATAAATCTTGTGTTTTGGGCCCCTGGAAGCATGAAAATCACTTTAAACATGCTAATTTTAGCTCTAACACTGATGATCCACCTACAAATGTGAACTGACGTTCAAAAATAAAACATTTGAAAACGGACCATTTTTCACATTTCTGAAGCATGACGTAATGGGGGGGTGTTATCTCTTTTGTCGAAAATCAGCCGTTTTTGCTCGAACATTAAATGCCTCCAAATGGTATTTAATTAACTTCCCGAGCCCCTGGAAGCATGAAAATCACTTTAAACATGCTAATTTTAGCTCTAACACTGATGATCCACCTACAAATGTGAACTGACGTTCAAAAATAAAACATTTGAAAACGGACCATTTTCCACATTTCTGAAGCATGACGTAATGGGGGGGGTGTTATCTCTTTTGTCGAAAATCAGCCGTTTTTGCTCGAACATTAAATGCCTCCAAATGGTATTTAATTAACTTCCCGGGGTGAAGAAACCCTTTTTGAGAACTCAGAGTGAGTAAATTGGCCATTTTCATGCACTTTTAACCATTCCATAAATCTTGTGTTTTGGGCCCCTGGAAGCATGAAAATCACTTTAAACATGCTAATTTTAGCTCTAACACTGATGATCCACCTACAAATGTGAACTGACGTTCAAAAATAAAACATTTGAAAACGGACCATTTTCCACATTTCTGAAGCATGACGTAATGGGGGGGTGTTATCTCTTTTGTCGAAAATCAGCCGTTTTTGCTCGAACATTAAATTCCTCCAAATGGTATTTAATTAACTTCCCGGGGTGAAGAAACCCTTTTTGAGAACTCAGAGTGAGTAAATTGGCCATTTTCATGCACTTTTAACCATTCCATAAATCTTGTGTTTTGGGCCCCTGGAAGCATGAAAATCACTTTAAACATGCTAATTTTAGCTCTAACACTGATGATCCACCTACAAATGTGAACTGACGTTCAAAAATAAAACATTTGAAAACGGACCATTTTCCACATTTCTGAAGCATGACGTAATGGGGGGGTGTTATCTCTTTTGTCGAAAATCAGCCGTTTTTGCTCGAACATTAAATGCCTCCAAATGGTATTTAATTAACTTCCCAGGGTGAAGAAACCCTTTTTGAGAACTCAGAGTGAGTAAATTGGCCATTTTCATGCACTTTTAACCATTCCATAAATCTTGTGTTTTGGGCCCCTGGAAGCATGAAAATCACTTTAAACATGCTAATTTTAGCTTTAACACTGATGATCCACCTACAAATGTGAACTGACGTTCAAAAATAAAACATTTGAAAACGGACCATTTTCCACATTTCTGAAGCATGACGTAATGGGGGGGTGTTATCTCTTTTGTCGAAAATCAGCCGTTTTTGCTCGAACATTAAATGCCTCCAAATGGTATTTATTTCACTTCCCGGGGTGAAGAAACCCTTTTTGAGAACTCAGAGTGAGTAAATTGGCCATTTTCATGCACTTTTAACCATTCCATAAATCTTGTGTTTTGGGCCCCTGGAAGCATGAAAATCCCTTTAAACATGCTAATTTTAGCTCTAACACTGATGATCCACCTACAAATGTGAACTGACGTTCAAAAATAAAACATTTGAAAACGGACCATTTTCCACATTTCTGAAGCATGACGTAATGGGGGGGTGTTATCTCTTTTGTCGAAAATCAGCCGTTTTTGCTCGAACATTAAATGCCTCCAAATGGTATTTAATTAACTTCCCGAGCCCCTGGAAGCATGAAAATCACTTTAAACATGCTAATTTTAGCTCTAACACTGATGATCCACCTACAAATGTGAACTGACGTTCAAAAATAAAACATTTGAAAACGGACCATTTTCCACATTTCTGAAGCATGACGTAATGGGGGGGTGTTATCTCTTTTGTCGAAAATCAGCCGTTTTTGCTCGAACATTAAATGCCTCCAAATGGTATTTATTTCACTTCCCGGGGTGAAGAAACCCTTTTTGAGAACTCAGAGTGAGTAAATTGGCCATTTTCATGCACTTTTAACCATTCCATAAATCTTGTGTTTTGGGCCCCTGGAAGCATGAAAATCACTTTAAACATGCTAATTTTAGCTCTAACACTGATGATCCACCTACAAATGTGAACTGACGTTCAAAAATAAAACATTTGAAAACGGACCATTTTCCACATTTCTGAAGCATGACGTAATGGGGGGGTGTTATCTCTTTTGTCGAAAATCAGCCGTTTTTGCTCGAACATTAAATGCCTCCAAATGGTATTTAATTAACTTCCCGGGGTGAAGAAACCCTTTTTGAGAACTCAGAGTGAGTAAATTGGCCATTTTCATGCACTTTTAACCATTCCATAAATCTTGTGTTTTGGGCCCCTGGAAGCATGAAAATCACTTTAAACATGCTAATTTTAGCTCTAACAATGATGATCCACCTACAAATGTGAACTGACGTTCAAAAATAAAACATTTGAAAACGGACCATTTTCCACATTTCTGAAGCATGACGTAATGGGGGGGTGTTATCTCTTTTGTCGAAAATCAGCCGTTTTTGCTCGAACATTAAATGCCTCCAAATGGTATTTAATTAACTTCCCGAGCCCTCTGGAAGCATGAAAATCACTTTAAACATGCTAATTTTAGCTCTAACACTGATGATCCACCTACAAATGTGAACTGACGTTCAAAAATAAAACATTTGAAAACGGACCATTTTCCACATTTCTGAAGCATGACGTAATGGGGGGGTGTTATCTCTTTTGTCGAAAATCAGCCGTTTTTGCTCGAACATTAGATGCCTCCAAATGGTATTTATTTCACTTCCCGGGGTGAAGAAACCCTTTTTGAGAACTCAGAGTGAGTAAATTGGCCATTTTCATGCACTTTTAACCATTCCATAAATCTTGTGTTTTGGGCCCCTGGAAGCATGAAAATCACTTTAAACATGCTAATTTTAGCTCTAACACTGATGATCCACCTACAAATGTGAACTGACGTTCAAAAATAAAACATTTGAAAACGGACCATTTTCCACATTTCTGAAGCATGACGTAATGGGGGGGTGTTATCTCTTTTGTCGAAAATCAGCCGTTTTTGCTCGAACATTAAATGCCTCCAAATGGTATTTAATTAACTTCCCGAGCCCCTGGAAGCATGAAAATCACTTTAAACATGCTAATTTTAGCTCTAACACTGATGATCCACCTACAAATGTGAACTGACGTTCAAAAATAAAACATTTGAAAACGGACCATTTTCCACATTTCTGAAGCATGACGTAATGGGGGGGTGTTATCTCTTTTGTCGAAAATCAGCCGTTTTTGCTCGAACATTAAATGCCTCCAAATGGTATTTAATTAACTTCCCGGGGTGAAGAAACCCTTTTTGAGAACTCAGAGTGAGTAAATTGGCCATTTTCATGCACTTTTAACCATTCCATAAATCTTGTGTTTTGGGCCCCTGGAAGCATGAAAATCACTTTAAACATGCTAATTTTAGCTCTAACACTGATGATCCACCTACAAATGTGAACTGACGTTCAAAAATAAAACATTTGAAAACTGACCATTTTCCACATTTCTGAAGCATGACGTAATGGGGGGGTGTTATCTCTTTTGTCGAAAATCAGCCGTTTTTGCTCGAACATTAAATGCCTCCAAATGGTATTTAATTAACTTCCCGAGCCCCTGGAAGCATGAAAATCACTTTAAACATGCTAATTTTAGCTCTAACACTGATGATCCACCTACAAATGTGAACTGACGTTCAAAAATAAAACATTTGAAAACGGACCATTTTCCACATTTCTGAAGCATGACGTAATGGGGGGGTGTTATCTCTTTTGTCGAAAATCAGCCGTTTTTGCTCGAACATTAAATGCCTCCAAATGGTATTTATTTCACTTCCCGAGCCCCTGGAAGCATAAAAATCACTTTAAACATGCTAATTTTAGCTCTAACACTGATGATCCACCTACAAATGTGAACTGACGTTCAAAAATAAAACATTTGAAAACAGACCATTTTCCACATTTCTGAAGCATGACGTAATCGGGGGGTGTTATCTCTTTTGTCGAAAATCAGCCGTTTTTGCTCAAACATTAAATGCCTCCAAATGGTATTTAATTAACTTCCCGGGGTGAAGAAACCCTTTTTGAGAACTCAGAGTGAGTAAATTGGCCATTTTCATGCACTTTTAACCATTCCATAAATCTTGTGTTTTGGGCCCCTGGAAGCATGAAAATCACTTTAAACATGCTAATTTTAGCTCTAACACTGATGATCCACCTACAAATGTGAACTGACGTTCAAAAATAAAACATTTGAAAACGGACCATTTTCCACATTTCTGAAGCATGACGTAATGAGGGGGTGTTATCTCTTTTGTCGAAAATCAGCCGTTTTTGCTCGAACATTAAATGCCTCCAAATGGTATTTAATTAACTTCCCGGGGTGAAGAAACCCTTTTTGAGAACTCAGAGTGAGTAAATTGGCCATTTTCATGCACTTTTAACCATTCCATAAATCTTGTGTTTTGGGCCCCTGGAAGCATGAAAATCACTTTAAACATGCTAATTTTAGCTCTAACACTGATGATCCACCTACAAATGTGAACTGACGTTCAAAAATAAAACATTTGAAAACGGACCATTTTCCACATTTCTGAAGCATGACGTAATGGGGGGGGTTATCTCTTTTGTCGAAAATCAGCCGTTTTTGCTTGAACATTAAATGCCTCCAAATGGTATTTAATTAACTTCCCGGGGTGAAGAAACCCTTTTTGAGAACTCAGAGTGAGTAAATTGGCCATTTTCATGCACTTTTAACCATTCCATAAATCTTGTGTTTTGGGCCCCTGGAAGCATGAAAATCACTTTAAACATGCTAATTTTAGCTCTAACACTGATGATCCACCTACAAATGTGAACTGACGTTCAAAAATAAAACATTTGAAAACGGACCATTTTCCACATTTCTGAAGCATGACGTAATGGGGGGGCGTTATCTCTTTTGTCGAAAATCAGCCGTTTTTGCTCGAACATTAAATGCCTCCAAATGGTATTTAATTAACTTCCCGAGCCCCTGGAAGCATGAAAATCACTTTAAACATGCTAATTTTAGCTCTAACACTGATGATCCACCTACAAATGTGAACTGACGTTCAAAAATAAAACATTTGAAAACATACCATTTTCCACATTTCTGAAGCATGACGTAATGGGGGGTGTTATCTCTTTTGTCGAAAATCAGCCGTTTTTGCTTGAACATTAAATGCCTCCAAATGGTATTTATTTCACTTCCCGAGCCCCTGGAAGCATGAAAATCACTTTAAACATGCTAATTTTAGCTCTAACACTGATGATCCACCTACAAATGTGAACTGACGTTCAAAAATAAAACATTTGAAAACGGACCATTTTCCACATTTCTGAAGCATGACGTAATGGGGGGGTGTTATCTCTTTTGTCGAAAATCAGCCGTTTTTGCGCGAACATTAAATGCCTCCAAATGGTATTTATTTCACTTCCCGAGCCCCTGGAAGCATGAAAATCACTTTAAACATGCTAATTTTAGCTCTAACACTGATGATCCACCTACAAATGTGAACTGACGTTCAAAAATAAAACATTTGAAAACGGACCATTTTCCACATTTCTGAAGCATGACGTAATAGGGGGGTGTTATCTCTTTTGTCGAAAATCAGCCGTTTTTGCTCGAACATTAAATGCCTCCAAATGGTATTTAATTAACTTCCCGAGCCCCTGGAAGCATGAAAATCCCTTTAAACATGCTAATTTTAGCTCTAACACTGATGATCCACCTACAAATGTGAACTGACGTTCAAAAATAAAACATTTGAAAACGGACCATTTTCCACATTTCTGAAGCATGACGTAATGGGGGGGTGTTATCTCTTTTGTCGAAAATCAGCCGTTTTTGCTCGAACATTAAATGCCTCCAAATGGTATTTATTTCACTTCCTGGGGTGAAGAAACCCTTTTTGAGAACTCAGAGTGAGTAAATTGGCCATTTTCATGCACTTTTAACCATTCCATAAATCTTGTGTTTTGGGCCCCTGGAAGCATGAAAATCACTTTAAACATGCTAATTTTAGCTCTAACACTGATGATCCACCTACAAATGTGAACTGACGTTCAAAAATAAAACATTTGAAAACGGACCATTTTCCACATTTCTGAAGCATGACGTAATGGGGGGGTGTTATCTCTTTTGTCGAAAATCAGCCGTTTTTGCTCGAACATTAAATGCCTCCAAATGGTATTTAATTAACTTCCCGGGGTGAAGAAACCCTTTTTGAGAACTCAGAGTGAGTAAATTGGCCATTTTCATGCACTTTTAACCATTCCATAAATCTTGTGTTTTGGGCCCCTGGAAGCATGAAAATCACTTTAAACATGCTAATTTTAGCTCTAACACTGATGATCCACCTACAAATGTGAACTGACGTTCAAAAATAAAACATTTGAAAACGGACCATTTTCCACATTTCTGAAGCATGACGTAATGGGGGGGCGTTATCTCTTTTGTCGAAAATCAGCCGTTTTTGCTCGAACATTAAATGCCTCCAAATGGTATTTAATTAACTTCCCGAGCCCCTGGAAGCATGAAAATCACTTTAAACATGCTAATTTTAGCTCTAACACTGATGATCCACCTACAAATGTGAACTGACGTTCAAAAATAAAACATTTGAAAACATACCATTTTCCACATTTCTGAAGCATGACGTAATGGGGGGTGTTATCTCTTTTGTCGAAAATCAGCCGTTTTTGCTCGAACATTAAATGCCTCCAAATGGTATTTATTTCACTTCCCGAGCCCCTGGAAGCATGAAAATCACTTTAAACATGCTAATTTTAGCTCTAACACTGATGATCCACCTACAAATGTGAACTGACGTTCAAAAATAAAACATTTGAAAACGGACCATTTTCCACATTTCTGAAGCATGACGTAATGGGGGGGTGTTATCTCTTTTGTCGAAAATCAGCCGTTTTTGCGCGAACATTAAATGCCTCCAAATGGTATTTATTTCACTTCCCGAGTCCCTGGAAGCATGAAAATCACTTTAAACATGCTAATTTTAGCTCTAACACTGATGATCCACCTACAAATGTGAACTGACGTTCAAAAATAAAACATTTGAAAACGGACCATTTTCCACATTTCTGAAGCATGACGTAATGGGGGGGTGTTATCTCTTTTGTCGAAAATCAGCCGTTTTTGCTCGAACATTAAATGCCTCCAAATGGTATTTAATTAACTTCCCGAGCCCCTGGAAGCATGAAAATCCCTTTAAACATGCTAATTTTAGCTCTAACACTGATGATCCACCTACAAATGTGAACTGACGTTCAAAAATAAAACATTTGAAAACGGACCATTTTCCACATTTCTGAAGCATGACGTAATGGGGGGGTGTTATCTCTTTTGTCGAAAATCAGCCGTTTTTGCTCGAACATTAAATGCCTCCAAATGGTATTTAATTAACTTACCGAGCCCCTGGAAGCATGAAAATCACTTTAAACATGCTAATTTTAGCTCTAACACTGATGATCCACCTACAAATGTGAACTGACGTTCAAAAATAAAACATTTGAAAACGGACCATTTTCCACATTTCTGAAGCATGACGTAATGGGGGGGTGTTATCTCTTTTGTCGAAAATCAGCCGTTTTTGCTCGAACATTAAATGCCTCCAAATGGTATTTATTTCACTTCCCGGGGTGAAGAAACCCTTTTTGAGAACTCAGAGTGAGTAAATTGGCCATTTTCATGCACTTTTAACCATTCCATAAATCTTGTGTTTTGGGCCCCTGGAAGCATGAAAATCACTTTAAACATGCTAATTTTAGCTCTAACACTGATGATCCACCTACAAATGTGAACTGACGTTCAAAAATAAAACATTTGAAAACGGACCATTTTCCACATTTCTGAAGCATGACGTAATGGGGGGGTGTTATCTCTTTTGTCGAAAATCAGCCGTTTTTGCTCGAACATTAAATGCCTCCAAATGGTATTTAATTAACTTCCCGGGGTGAAGAAACCCTTTTTGAGAACTCAGAGTGAGTAAATTGGCCATTTTCATGCACTTTTAACCATTCCATAAATCTTGTGTTTTGGGCCCCTGGAAGCATGAAAATCACTTTAAACATGCTAATTTTAGCTCTAACACTGATGATCCACCTACAAATGTGAACTGACGTTCAAAAATAAAACATTTGAAAACTGACCATTTTCCACATTTCTGAAGCATGACGTAAGGGGGGGGTGTTATCTCTTTTGTCGAAAATCAGCCGTTTTTGCTCGAACAATAAATGCCTCCAAATGGTATTTAATTAACTTCCCGGGGTGAAGAAACCCTTTTTGAGAACTCAGAGTGAGTAAATTGGCCATTTTCATGCACTTTTAACCATTCCATAAATCTTGTGTTTTGGGCCCCTGGAAGCATGAAAATCACTTTAAACTTGCTAATTTTAGCTCTAACACTGATGATCCACCTACAAATGTGAACTGACGTTCAAAAATAAAACATTTGAAAACGGACCATTTTCCACATTTCTGAAGCATGACGTAATGGGGGGGTGTTATCTCTTTTGTCGAAAATCAGCCGTTTTTGCTCGAACATTAAATGCCTCCAAATGGTATTTAATTAACTTCCCGAGCCCCTGGAAGCATGAAAATCACTTTAAACATGCTAATTTTAGCTCTAACACTGATGATCCACCTACAAATGTGAACTGACGTTCAAAAATAAAACATTTGAAAACGGACCATTTTCCACATTTCTGAAGCATGACGTAATGGGGGGGTGTTATCTCTTTTGTCGAAAATCAGCCGTTTTTGCTCGAACATTAAATGCCTCCAAATGGTATTTAATTAACTTCCCAAGCCCCTGGAAGCATGAAAATCACTTTAAACATGCTAATTTTAGCTCTAACACTGATGATCCACCTACAAATGTGAACTGACGTTCAAAAATAAAACATTTGAAAACATACCATTTTCCACATTTCTGAAGCATGACGTAATGGGGGGTGTTATCTCTTTTGTCGAAAATCAGCCGTTTTTGCTCGAACATTAAATGCCTCCAAATGGTATTTATTTCACTTCCCGAGCCCCTGGAAGCATGAAAATCACTTTAAACATGCTAATTTTAGCTCTAACACTGATGATCCACCTACAAATGTGAACTGACGTTCAAAAATAAAACATTTGAAAACGGACCATTTTCCACATTTCTGAAGCATGACGTAATGGGGGGGGTGTTATCTCTTTTGTCGAAAATCAGCCGTTTTTGCGCGAACATTAAATGCCTCCAAATAGTATTTATTTCACTTCCCGAGCCCCTGGAAGCATGAAAATCACTTTAAACATGCTAATTTTAGCTCTAACACTGATGATCCACCTACAAATGTGAACTGACGTTCAAAAATAAAACATTTGAAAACGGACCATTTTCCACATTTCTGAAGCATGACGTAATGGGGGGGTGTTATCTCTTTTGTCGAAAATCAGCCGTTTTTGCTCGAACATTAAATGCCTCCAAATGGTATTTAATTAACTTCCCGAGCCCCTGGAAGCATGAAAATCCCTTTAAACATGCTAATTTTAGCTTTAACACTGATGATCCACCTACAAATGTGAACTGACGTTCAAAAATAAAACATTTGAAAACGGACCATTTTCCACATTTCTGAAGCATGACGTAATGGGGGGGTGTTATCTCTTTTGTCGAAAATCAGCCGTTTTTGCTCGAACATTAAATGCCTCCAAATGGTATTTAATTAACTTCCCGAGCCCCTGGAAGCATGAAAATCACTTTAAACATGCTAATTTTAGCTCTAACACTGATGATCCACCTACAAATGTGAACTGACGTTCAAAAATAAAACATTTGAAAACGGACCATTTTCCACATTTCTGAAGCATGACGTAATGGGGGGGTGTTATCTCTTTTGTCGAAAATCAGCCGTTTTTGCTCGAACATTAAATGCCTCCAAATGGTATTTATTTCACTTCCCGGGGTGAAGAAACCCTTTTTGAGAACTCAGAGTGAGTAAATTGGCCATTTTCATGCACTTTTAACCATTCCATAAATCTTGTGTTTTGGGCCCCTGGAAGCATGAAAATCACTTTAAACATGCTAATTTTAGCTCTAACACTGATGATCCACCTACAAATGTGAACTGACGTTCAAAAATAAAACATTTGAAAACGGACCATTTTCCACATTTCTGAAGCATGACGTAATGGGGGGGTGTTATCTCTTTTGTCGAAAATCAGCCGTTTTTGCTCGAACATTAAATGCCTCCAAATGGTATTTAATTAACTTCCCGGGGTGAAGAAACCCTTTTTGAGAACTCAGAGTGAGTAAATTGGCCATTTTCATGCACTTTTAACCATTCCATAAATCTTGTGTTTTGGGCCCCTGGAAGCATGAAAATCACTTTAAACATGCTAATTTTAGCTCTAACAATGATGATCCACCTACAAATGTGAACTGACGTTCAAAAATAAAACATTTGAAAACGGACCATTTTCCACATTTCTGAAGCATGACGTAATGGGGGGGTGTTATCTCTTTTGTCGAAAATCAGCCGTTTTTGCTCGAACATTAAATGCCTCCAAATGGTATTTATTTCACTTCCCGAGCCCCTGGAAGCATGAAAATCACTTTAAACATGCTAATTTTAGCTCTAACACTGATGATCCACCTACAAATGTGAACTGACGTTCAAAAATAAAACATTTGAAAACGGACCATTTTCCACATTTCTGAAGCATGACGTAATGGGGGGGTGTTATCTCTTTTGTCGAAAATCAGCCGTTTTTGCTCGAACATTAAATGCCTCCAAATGGTATTTAATTAACTTCCCGAGCCCCTGGAAGCATGAAAATCCCTTTAAACATGCTAATTTTAGCTTTAACACTGATGATCCACCTACAAATGTGAACTGACGTTCAAAAATAAAACATTTGAAAACGGACCATTTTCCACATTTCTGAAGCATGACGTAAAGGGGGGGTGTTATCTCTTTTGTCGAAAATCAGCCGTTTTTGCTCGAACATTAAATGCCTCCAAATGGTATTTAATTAACTTCCCGAGCCCCTGGAAGCATGAAAATCACTTTAAACATGCTAATTTTAGCTCTAACACTGATGATCCACCTACAAATGTGAACTGACGTTCAAAAATAAAACATTTGAAAACGGACCATTTTCCACATTTCTGAAGCATGACGTAATGGGGGGGTGTTATCTCTTTTGTCGAAAATCAGCCGTTTTTGCTCGAACATTAAATGCCTCCAAATGGTATTTATTTCACTTCCCGGGGTGAAGAAACCCTTTTTGAGAACTCAGAGTGAGTAAATTGGCCATTTTCATGCACTTTTAACCATTCCATAAATCTTGTGTTTTGGGCCCCTGGAAGCATGAAAATCACTTTAAACATGCTAATTTTAGCTCTAACACTGATGATCCACCTACAAATGTGAACTGACGTTCAAAAATAAAACATTTGAAAACGGACCATTTTCCACATTTCTGAAGCATGACGTAATGGGGGGGTGTTATCTCTTTTGTCGAAAATCAGCCGTTTTTGCTCGAACATTAAATGCCTTCCAAATGGTATTTAATTAACTTCCCGGGGTGAAGAAACCCTTTTTGAGAACTCAGAGTGAGTAAATTGGCCATTTTCATGCACTTTTAACCATTCCATAAATCTTGTGTTTTGGGCCCCTGGAAGCATGAAAATCACTTTAAACATGCTAATTTTAGCTCTAACACTGATGATCCACCTACAAATGTGAACTGACGTTCAAAAATAAAACATTTGAAAACGGACCATTTTCCACATTTCTGAAGCATGACGTAATGGGGGGGTGTTATCTCTTTTGTCGAAAATCAGCCGTTTTTGCTCGAACATTAAATGCCTCCAAATGGTATTTAATTAACTTCCCGGGGTGAAGAAACCCTTTTTGAGAACTCAGAGTGAGTAAATTGGCCATTTTCATGCACTTTTAACCATTCCATAAATCTTGTGTTTTGGGCCCCTGGAAGCATGAAAATCACTTTAAACATGCTAATTTTAGCTCTAACAATGATGATCCACCTACAAATGTGAACTGACGTTCAAAAATAAAACATTTGAAAACGGACCATTTTCCACATTTCTGAAGCATGACGTAATGGGGGGGTGTTATCTCTTTTGTCGAAAATCAGCCGTTTTTGCTCGAACATTAAATGCCTCCAAATGGTATTTAATTAACTTCCCGAGCCCTCTGGAAGCATGAAAATCACTTTAAACATGCTAATTTTAGCTCTAACACTGATGATCCACCTACAAATGTGAACTGACGTTCAAAAATAAAACATTTGAAAACGGACCATTTTCCACATTTCTGAAGCATGACGTAATGGGGGGATGTTATCTCTTTTGTCGAAAATCAGCCGTTTTTGCTCGAACATTAAATGCCTCCAAATGGTATTTATTTCACTTCCCGGGGTGAAGAAACCCTTTTTGAGAACTCAGAGTGAGTAAATTGGCCATTTTCATGCACTTTTAACCATTCCATAAATCTTGTGTTTTGGGCCCCTGGAAGCATGAAAATCACTTTAAACATGCTAATTTTAGCTCTAACACTGATGATCCACCTACAAATGTGAACTGACGTTCAAAAATAAAACATTTGAAAACGGACCATTTTCCACATTTCTGAAGCATGACGTAATGGGGGGGTGTTATCTCTTTTGTCGAAAATCAGCCGTTTTTGCTCGAACATTAAATGCCTCCAAATGGTATTTAATTAACTTCCCGAGCCCCTGGAAGCATGAAAATCACTTTAAACATGCTAATTTTAGCTCTAACACTGATGATCCACCTACAAATGTGAACTGACGTTCAAAAATAAAACATTTGAAAACGGACCATTTTCCACATTTCTGAAGCATGACGTAATGGGGGGGTGTTATCTCTTTTGTCGAAAATCAGCCGTTTTTGCTCGAACATTAAATGCCTCCAAATGGTATTTAATTAACTTCCCGGGGTGAAGAAACCCTTTTTGAGAACTCAGAGTGAGTAAATTGGCCATTTTCATGCACTTTTAACCATTCCATAAATCTTGTGTTTTGGGCCCCTGGAAGCATGAAAATCACTTTAAACATGCTAATTTTAGCTCTAACACTGATGATCCACCTACAAATGTGAACTGACGTTCAAAAATAAAACATTTGAAAACGGACCATTTTCCACATTTCTGAAGCATGACGTAATGGGGGGGTGTTATCTCTTTTGTCGAAAATCAGCCGTTTTTGCTCGAACATTAAATGCCTCCAAATGGTATTTAATTAACTTCCCGAGCCCCTGGAAGCATGAAAATCACTTTAAACATGCTAATTTTAGCTCTAACACTGATGATCCACCTACAAATGTGAACTGACGTTCAAAAATAAAACATTTGAAAACGGACCATTTTCCACATTTCTGAAGCATGACGTAATGGGGGGGTGTTATCTCTTTTGTCGAAAATCAGCCGTTTTTGCTCGAACATTAAATGCCTCCAAATGGTATTTATTTCACTTCCCGAGCCCCTGGAAGCATGAAAATCACTTTAAACATGCTAATTTTAGCTCTAACACTGATGATCCACCTACAAATGTGAACTGACGTTCAAAAATAAAACATTTGAAAACGGACCATTTTCCACATTTCTGAAGCATGACGTAATCGGGGGGTGTTATCTCTTTTGTCGAAAATCAGCCGTTTTTACTCGAACATTAAATGCCTCCAAATGGTATTTAATTAACTTCCCGGGGTGAAGAAACCCTTTTTGAGAACTCAGAGTGAGTAAATTGGCCATTTTCATGCACTTTTAACCATTCCATAAATCTTGTGTTTTGGGCCCCTGGAAGCATGAAAATCACTTTAAACATGCTAATTTTAGCTCTAACACTGATGATCCACCTACAAATGTGAACTGACGTTCAAAAATAAAACATTTGAAAACGGACCATTTTCCACATTTCTGAAGCATGACGTAATGGGGGGGTGTTATCTCTTTTGTCGAAAATCAGCCGTTTTTGCTCGAACATTAAATGCCTCCAAATGGTATTTAATTAACTTCCCGGGGTGAAGAAACCCTTTTTGAGAACTCAGAGTGAGTAAATTGGCCATTTTCATGCACTTTTAACCATTCCATAAATCTTGTGTTTTGGGCCCCTGGAAGCATGAAAATCACTTTAAACATGCTAATTTTAGCTCTAACACTGATGATCCACCTACAAATGTGAACTGACGTTCAAAAATAAAACATTTGAAAACGGACCATTTTCCACATTTCTGAAGCATGACGTAATGGGGGGGTGTTATCTCTTTTGTCGAAAATCAGCCGTTTTTGCTCGAACATTAAATGCCTCCAAATGGTATTTAATTAACTTCCCGGGGTGAAGAAACCCTTTTTGAGAACTCAGAGTGAGTAAATTGGCCATTTTCATGCACTTTTAACCATTCCATAAATCTTGTGTTTTGGGCCCCTGGAAGCATGAAAATCACTTTAAACATGCTAATTTTAGCTCTAACACTGATGATCCACCTACAAATGTGAACTGACGTTCAAAAATAAAACATTTGAAAACGGACCATTTTCCACATTTCTGAAGCATGACGTAATGGGGGGGCGTTATCTCTTTTGTCGAAAATCAGCCATTTTTGCTCGAACATTAAATGCCTCCAAATGGTATTTAATTAACTTCCCGAGCCCCTGGAAGCATGAAAATCACTTTAAACATGCTAATTTTAGCTCTAACACTGATGATCCACCTACAAATGTGAACTGACGTTCAAAAATAAAACATTTGAAAACATACCATTTTCCACATTTCTGAAGCATGACGTAATGGGGGGTGTTATCTCTTTTGTCGAAAATCAGCCGTTTTTGCTCGAACATTAAATGCCTCCAAATGGTATTTATTTCACTTCCCGAGCCCCTGGAAGCATGAAAATCACTTTAAACATGCTAATTTTAGCTCTAACACTGATGATCCACCTACAAATGTGAACTGACGTTCAAAAATAAAACATTTGAAAACGGACCATTTTCCACATTTCTGAAGCATGACGTAATGGGGGGGTGTTATCTCTTTTGTCGAAAATCAGCCGTTTTTGCGCGAACATTAAATGCCTCCAAATGGTATTTATTTCACTTCCCGAGCCCCTGGAAGCATGAAAATCACTTTAAACATGCTAATTTTAGCTCTAACACTGATGATCCACCTACAAATGTGAACTGACGTTCAAAAATAAAACATTTGAAAACGGACCATTTTCCACATTTCTGAAGCATGACGTAATGGGGGGGTGTTATCTCTTTTGTCGAAAATCAGCCGTTTTTGCTCGAACATTAAATGCCTCCAAATGGTATTTAATTAACTTCCCGAGCCCCTGGAAGCATGAAAATCACTTTAAACATGCTAATTTTAGCTCTAACACTGATGATCCACCTACAAATGTGAACTGACGTTCAAAAATAAAACATTTGAAACGGACCATTTTCCACATTTCTGAAGCATGACGTAATGGGGGGGTGTTATCTCTTTTGTCGAAAATCAGCCGTTTTTGCTCGAACATTAAATGCCTCCAAATGCTATTTATTTCACTTCCCGGGGTGAAGAAACCCTTTTTGAGAATTCAGAGTGAGTAAATTGGCCATTTTCATGCACTTTTAACCATTCCATAAATCTTGTGTTTTGGGCCCCTGGAAGCATGAAAATCACTTTAAACATGCTAAATTTAGCTCTAACACTGATGATCCACCAACAAATGTGAACTGACGTTCAAAAATAAAACATTTGAAAACGGACCATTTTCCACATTTCTGAAGCATGACGTAATGGGGGGGTGTTATCTCTTTTGTCGAAAATCAGCCGTTTTTGCTCGAACATTAAATGCCTCCAAATGGTATTTAATTAACTTCCCGAGCCCTCTGGAAGCATGAAAATCACTTTAAACATGCTAATTTTAGCTCTAACACTGATGATCCACCTACAAATGTGAACTGACGTTCAAAAATAAAACATTTGAAAACGGACCATTTTCCACATTTCTGAAGCATGACGTAATGGGGGGGTGTTATCTCTTTTGTCGAAAATCAGCCGTTTTTGCTCGAACATTAAATGCCTCCAAATGGTATTTATTTCACTTCCCGGGGTGAAGAAACCCTTTTTGAGAACTCAGAGTGAGTAAATTGGCCATTTTCATGCACTTTTAACCATTCCATAAATCTTGTGTTTTGGGCCCCTGGAAGCATGAAAATCACTTTAAACATGCTAATTTTAGCTCTAACACTGATGATCCACCTACAAATGTGAACTGACGTTCAAAAATAAAACATTTGAAAACGGACCATTTTCCACATTTCTGAAGCATGACGTAATGGGGGGGTGTTATCTCTTTTGTCGAAAATCAGCCGTTTTTGCTCGAACATTAAATGCCTCCAAATGGTATTTAATTAACTTCCCGGGGTGAAGAAACCCTTTTTGAGAACTCAGAGTGAGTAAATTGGCCATTTTCATGCACTTTTAACCATTCCATAAATCTTGTGTTTTGGGCCCCTGGAAGCATGAAAATCACTTTAAACATGCTAATTTTAGCTCTAACACTGATGATCCACCTACAAATGTGAACTGACGTTCAAAAATAAAACATTTGAAAACGGACCATTTTCCACATTTCTGAAGCATGACGTAATGGGGGGGCGTTATCTCTTTTGTCGAAAATCAGCCATTTTTGCTCGAATATTAAATGCCTCCAAATGGTATTTAATTAACTTCCCGAGCCCCTGGAAGCATGAAAATCACTTTAAACATGCTAATTTTAGCTCTAACACTGATGATCCACCTACAAATGTGAACTGACGTTCAAAAATAAAACATTTGAAAACGGACCATTTTCCACATTTCTGAAGCATGACGTAATGGGGGGGTGTTATCTCTTTTGTCGAAAATCAGCCGTTTTTGCTCGAACATTAAATGCCTCCAAATGGTATTTATTTCACTTCCCGGGGTGAAGAAACCCTTTTTGAGAACTCAGAGTGAGTAAATTGGCCATTTTCATGCACTTTTAACCATTCCATAAATCTTGTGTTTTGGGCCCCTGGAAGCATGAAAATCACTTTAAACTTGCTAATTTTAGCTCTAACACTGATGATCCACCTACAAATGTGAACTGACGTTCAAAAATAAAACATTTGAAAACGGACCATTTTCCACATTTCTGAAGCATGACGTAATGGGGGGGTGTTATCTCTTTTGTCGAAAATCAGCCGTTTTTGCTCGAACATTAAATGCCTCCAAATGGTATTTAATTAACTTCCCGAGCCCCTGGAAGCATGAAAATCACTTTAAACATGCTAATTTTAGCTCTAACACTGATGATCCACCTACAAATGTGAACTGACGTTCAAAAATAAAACATTTGAAAACGGACCATTTTCCACATTTCTGAAGCATGACGTAATGGGGGGGTGTTATCTCTTTTGTCGAAAATCAGCCGTTTTTGCTCGAACATTAAATGCCTCCAAATGGTATTTAATTAACTTCCCAAGCCCCTGGAAGCATGAAAATCACTTTAAACATGCTAATTTTAGCTCTAACACTGATGATCCACCTACAAATGTGAACTGACGTTCAAAAATAAAACATTTGAAAACATACCATTTTCCACATTTCTGAAGCATGACGTAATGGGGGGTGTTATCTCTTTTGTCGAAAATCAGCCGTTTTTGCTCGAACATTAAATGCCTCCAAATGGTATTTATTTCACTTCCCGAGCCCCTGGAAGCATGAAAATCACTTTAAACATGCTAATTTTAGCTCTAACACTGATGATCCACCTACAAATGTGAACTGACGTTCAAAAATAAAACATTTGAAAACGGACCATTTTCCACATTTCTGAAGCATGACGTAATGGGGGGGGTGTTATCTCTTTTGTCGAAAATCAGCCGTTTTTGCGCGAACATTAAATGCCTCCAAATAGTATTTATTTCACTTCCCGAGCCCCTGGAAGCATGAAAATCACTTTAAACATGCTAATTTTAGCTCTAACACTGATGATCCACCTACAAATGTGAACTGACGTTCAAAAATAAAACATTTGAAAACGGACCATTTTCCACATTTCTGAAGCATGACGTAATGGGGGGGTGTTATCTCTTTTGTCGAAAATCAGCCGTTTTTGCTCGAACATTAAATGCCTCCAAATGGTATTTAATTAACTTCCCGAGCCCCTGGAAGCATGAAAATCCCTTTAAACATGCTAATTTTAGCTTTAACACTGATGATCCACCTACAAATGTGAACTGACGTTCAAAAATAAAACATTTGAAAACGGACCATTTTCCACATTTCTGAAGCATGACGTAATGGGGGGGTGTTATCTCTTTTGTCGAAAATCAGCCGTTTTTGCTCGAACATTAAATGCCTCCAAATGGTATTTAATTAACTTCCCGAGCCCCTGGAAGCATGAAAATCACTTTAAACATGCTAATTTTAGCTCTAACACTGATGATCCACCTACAAATGTGAACTGACGTTCAAAAATAAAACATTTGAAAACGGACCATTTTCCACATTTCTGAAGCATGACGTAATGGGGGGGTGTTATCTCTTTTGTCGAAAATCAGCCGTTTTTGCTCGAACATTAAATGCCTCCAAATGGTATTTATTTCACTTCCCGGGGTGAAGAAACCCTTTTTGAGAACTCAGAGTGAGTAAATTGGCCATTTTCATGCACTTTTAACCATTCCATAAATCTTGTGTTTTGGGCCCCTGGAAGCATGAAAATCACTTTAAACATGCTAATTTTAGCTCTAACACTGATGATCCACCTACAAATGTGAACTGACGTTCAAAAATAAAACATTTGAAAACGGACCATTTTCCACATTTCTGAAGCATGACGTAATGGGGGGGTGTTATCTCTTTTGTCGAAAATCAGCCGTTTTTGCTCGAACATTAAATGCCTCCAAATGGTATTTAATTAACTTCCCGGGGTGAAGAAACCCTTTTTGAGAACTCAGAGTGAGTAAATTGGCCATTTTCATGCACTTTTAACCATTCCATAAATCTTGTGTTTTGGGCCCCTGGAAGCATGAAAATCACTTTAAACATGCTAATTTTAGCTCTAACAATGATGATCCACCTACAAATGTGAACTGACGTTCAAAAATAAAACATTTGAAAACGGACCATTTTCCACATTTCTGAAGCATGACGTAATGGGGGGGTGTTATCTCTTTTGTCGAAAATCAGCCGTTTTTGCTCGAACATTAAATGCCTCCAAATGGTATTTATTTCACTTCCCGAGCCCCTGGAAGCATGAAAATCACTTTAAACATGCTAATTTTAGCTCTAACACTGATGATCCACCTACAAATGTGAACTGACGTTCAAAAATAAAACATTTGAAAACGGACCATTTTCCACATTTCTGAAGCATGACGTAATGGGGGGGTGTTATCTCTTTTGTCGAAAATCAGCCGTTTTTGCTCGAACATTAAATGCCTCCAAATGGTATTTAATTAACTTCCCGAGCCCCTGGAAGCATGAAAATCCCTTTAAACATGCTAATTTTAGCTTTAACACTGATGATCCACCTACAAATGTGAACTGACGTTCAAAAATAAAACATTTGAAAACGGACCATTTTCCACATTTCTGAAGCATGACGTAAAGGGGGGGTGTTATCTCTTTTGTCGAAAATCAGCCGTTTTTGCTCGAACATTAAATGCCTCCAAATGGTATTTAATTAACTTCCCGAGCCCCTGGAAGCATGAAAATCACTTTAAACATGCTAATTTTAGCTCTAACACTGATGATACACCTACAAATGTGAACTGACGTTCAAAAATAAAACATTTGAAAACGGACCATTTTCCACATTTCTGAAGCATGACGTAATGGGGGGGTGTTATCTCTTTTGTCGAAAATCAGCCGTTTTTGCTCGAACATTAAATGCCTCCAAATGGTATTTATTTCACTTCCCGGGGTGAAGAAACCCTTTTTGAGAACTCAGAGTGAGTAAATTGGCCATTTTCATGCACTTTTAACCATTCCATAAATCTTGTGTTTTGGGCCCCTGGAAGCATGAAAATCACTTTAAACATGCTAATTTTAGCTCTAACACTGATGATCCACCTACAAATGTGAACTGACGTTCAAAAATAAAACATTTGAAAACGGACCATTTTCCACATTTCTGAAGCATGACGTAATGGGGGGGTGTTATCTCTTTTGTCGAAAATCAGCCGTTTTTGCTCGAACATTAAATGCCTCCAAATGGTATTTAATTAACTTCCCGGGGTGAAGAAACCCTTTTTGAGAACTCAGAGTGAGTAAATTGGCCATTTTCATGCACTTTTAACCATTCCATAAATCTTGTGTTTTGGGCCCCTGGAAGCATGAAAATCACTTTAAACATGCTAATTTTAGCTCTAACACTGATGATCCACCTACAAATGTGAACTGACGTTCAAAAATAAAACATTTGAAAACGGACCATTTTCCACATTTCTGAAGCATGACGTAATGGGGGGGTGTTATCTCTTTTGTCGAAAATCAGCCGTTTTTGCTCGAACATTAAATGCCTCCAAATGGTATTTAATTAACTTCCCGGGGTGAAGAAACCCTTTTTGAGAACTCAGAGTGAGTAAATTGGCCATTTTCATGCACTTTTAACCATTCCATAAATCTTGTGTTTTGGGCCCCTGGAAGCATGAAAATCACTTTAAACATGCTAATTTTAGCTCTAACAATGATGATCCACCTACAAATGTGAACTGACGTTCAAAAATAAAACATTTGAAAACGGACCATTTTCCACATTTCTGAAGCATGACGTAATGGGGGGGTGTTATCTCTTTTGTCGAAAATCAGCCGTTTTTGCTCGAACATTAAATGCCTCCAAATGGTATTTAATTAACTTCCCGAGCCCTCTGGAAGCATGAAAATCACTTTAAACATGCTAATTTTAGCTCTAACACTGATGATCCACCTACAAATGTGAACTGACGTTCAAAAATAAAACATTTGAAAACGGACCATTTTCCACATTTCTGAAGCATGACGTAATGGGGGGATGTTATCTCTTTTGTCGAAAATCAGCCGTTTTTGCTCGAACATTAAATGCCTCCAAATGGTATTTATTTCACTTCCCGGGGTGAAGAAACCCTTTTTGAGAACTCAGAGTGAGTAAATTGGCCATTTTCATGCACTTTTAACCATTCCATAAATCTTGTGTTTTGGGCCCCTGGAAGCATGAAAATCACTTTAAACATGCTAATTTTAGCTCTAACACTGATGATCCACCTACAAATGTGAACTGACGTTCAAAAATAAAACATTTGAAAACGGACCATTTTCCACATTTCTGAAGCATGACGTAATGGGGGGGTGTTATCTCTTTTGTCGAAAATCAGCCGTTTTTGCTCGAACATTAAATGCCTCCAAATGGTATTTAATTAACTTCCCGAGCCCCTGGAAGCATGAAAATCACTTTAAACATGCTAATTTTAGCTCTAACACTGATGATCCACCTACAAATGTGAACTGACGTTCAAAAATAAAACATTTGAAAACGGACCATTTTCCACATTTCTGAAGCATGACGTAATGGGGGGGTGTTATCTCTTTTGTCGAAAATCAGCCGTTTTTGCTCGAACATTAAATGCCTCCAAATGGTATTTAATTAACTTCCCGGGGTGAAGAAACCCTTTTTGAGAACTCAGAGTGAGTAAATTGGCCATTTTCATGCACTTTTAACCATTCCATAAATCTTGTGTTTTGGGCCCCTGGAAGCATGAAAATCACTTTAAACATGCTAATTTTAGCTCTAACACTGATGATCCACCTACAAATGTGAACTGACGTTCAAAAATAAAACATTTGAAAACGGACCATTTTCCACATTTCTGAAGCATGACGTAATGGGGGGGTGTTATCTCTTTTGTCGAAAATCAGCCGTTTTTGCTCGAACATTAAATGCCTCCAAATGGTATTTAATTAACTTCCCGAGCCCCTGGAAGCATGAAAATCACTTTAAACATGCTAATTTTAGCTCTAACACTGATGATCCACCTACAAATGTGAACTGACGTTCAAAAATAAAACATTTGAAAACGGACCATTTTCCACATTTCTGAAGCATGACGTAATGGGGGGGTGTTATCTCTTTTGTCGAAAATCAGCCGTTTTTGCTCGAACATTAAATGCCTCCAAATGGTATTTATTTCACTTCCCGAGCCCCTGGAAGCATGAAAATCACTTTAAACATGCTAATTTTAGCTCTAACACTGATGATCCACCTACAAATGTGAACTGACGTTCAAAAATAAAACATTTGAAAACGGACCATTTTCCACATTTCTGAAGCATGACGTAATCGGGGGGTGTTATCTCTTTTGTCGAAAATCAGCCGTTTTTACTCGAACATTAAATGCCTCCAAATGGTATTTAATTAACTTCCCGGGGTGAAGAAACCCTTTTTGAGAACTCAGAGTGAGTAAATTGGCCATTTTCATGCACTTTTAACCATTCCATAAATCTTGTGTTTTGGGCCCCTGGAAGCATGAAAATCACTTTAAACATGCTAATTTTAGCTCTAACACTGATGATCCACCTACAAATGTGAACTGACGTTCAAAAATAAAACATTTGAAAACGGACCATTTTCCACATTTCTGAAGCATGACGTAATGGGGGGGTGTTATCTCTTTTGTCGAAAATCAGCCGTTTTTGCTCGAACATTAAATGCCTCCAAATGGTATTTAATTAACTTCCCGGGGTGAAGAAACCCTTTTTGAGAACTCAGAGTGAGTAAATTGGCCATTTTCATGCACTTTTAACCATTCCATAAATCTTGTGTTTTGGGCCCCTGGAAGCATGAAAATCACTTTAAACATGCTAATTTTAGCTCTAACACTGATGATCCACCTACAAATGTGAACTGACGTTCAAAAATAAAACATTTGAAAACGGACCATTTTCCACATTTCTGAAGCATGACGTAATGGGGGGGTGTTATCTCTTTTGTCGAAAATCAGCCGTTTTTGCTCGAACATTAAATGCCTCCAAATGGTATTTAATTAACTTCCCGGGGTGAAGAAACCCTTTTTGAGAACTCAGAGTGAGTAAATTGGCCATTTTCATGCACTTTTAACCATTCCATAAATCTTGTGTTTTGGGCCCCTGGAAGCATGAAAATCACTTTAAACATGCTAATTTTAGCTCTAACACTGATGATCCACCTACAAATGTGAACTGACGTTCAAAAATAAAACATTTGAAAACGGACCATTTTCCACATTTCTGAAGCATGACGTAATGGGGGGGCGTTATCTCTTTTGTCGAAAATCAGCCATTTTTGCTCGAACATTAAATGCCTCCAAATGGTATTTAATTAACTTCCCGAGCCCCTGGAAGCATGAAAATCACTTTAAACATGCTAATTTTAGCTCTAACACTGATGATCCACCTACAAATGTGAACTGACGTTCAAAAATAAAACATTTGAAAACATACCATTTTCCACATTTCTGAAGCATGACGTAATGGGGGGTGTTATCTCTTTTGTCGAAAATCAGCCGTTTTTGCTCGAACATTAAATGCCTCCAAATGGTATTTATTTCACTTCCCGAGCCCCTGGAAGCATGAAAATCACTTTAAACATGCTAATTTTAGCTCTAACACTGATGATCCACCTACAAATGTGAACTGACGTTCAAAAATAAAACATTTGAAAACGGACCATTTTCCACATTTCTGAAGCATGACGTAATGGGGGGGTGTTATCTCTTTTGTCGAAAATCAGCCGTTTTTGCGCGAACATTAAATGCCTCCAAATGGTATTTATTTCACTTCCCGAGCCCCTGGAAGCATGAAAATCACTTTAAACATGCTAATTTTAGCTCTAACACTGATGATCCACCTACAAATGTGAACTGACGTTCAAAAATAAAACATTTGAAAACGGACCATTTTCCACATTTCTGAAGCATGACGTAATGGGGGGGTGTTATCTCTTTTGTCGAAAATCAGCCGTTTTTGCTCGAACATTAAATGCCTCCAAATGGTATTTAATTAACTTCCCGAGCCCCTGGAAGCATGAAAATCACTTTAAACATGCTAATTTTAGCTCTAACACTGATGATCCACCTACAAATGTGAACTGACGTTCAAAAATAAAACATTTGAAACGGACCATTTTCCACATTTCTGAAGCATGACGTAATGGGGGGGTGTTATCTCTTTTGTCGAAAATCAGCCGTTTTTGCTCGAACATTAAATGCCTCCAAATGCTATTTATTTCACTTCCCGGGGTGAAGAAACCCTTTTTGAGAATTCAGAGTGAGTAAATTGGCCATTTTCATGCACTTTTAACCATTCCATAAATCTTGTGTTTTGGGCCCCTGGAAGCATGAAAATCACTTTAAACATGCTAAATTTAGCTCTAACACTGATGATCCACCAACAAATGTGAACTGACGTTCAAAAATAAAACATTTGAAAACGGACCATTTTCCACATTTCTGAAGCATGACGTAATGGGGGGGTGTTATCTCTTTTGTCGAAAATCAGCCGTTTTTGCTCGAACATTAAATGCCTCCAAATGGTATTTAATTAACTTCCCGAGCCCTCTGGAAGCATGAAAATCACTTTAAACATGCTAATTTTAGCTCTAACACTGATGATCCACCTACAAATGTGAACTGACGTTCAAAAATAAAACATTTGAAAACGGACCATTTTCCACATTTCTGAAGCATGACGTAATGGGGGGGCGTTATCTCTTTTGTCGAAAATCAGCCATTTTTGCTCGAATATTAAATGCCTCCAAATGGTATTTAATTAACTTCCCGAGCCCCTGGAAGCATGAAAATCACTTTAAACATGCTAATTTTAGCTCTAACACTGATGATCCACCTACAAATGTGAACTGACGTTCAAAAATAAAACATTTGAAAACATACCATTTTCCACATTTCTGAAGCATGACGTAATGGGGGGTGTTATCTCTTTTGTCGAAAATCAGCCGTTTTTGCTCGAACATTAAATGCCTCCAAATGGTATTTATTTCACTTCCCGAGCCCCTGGAAGCATGAAAATCACTTTAAACATGCTAATTTTAGCTCTAACACTGATGATCCACCTACAAATGTGAACTGACGTTCAAAAATAAAACATTTGAAAATGGACCATTTTCCACATTTCTGAAGCATGACGTAATGGGGGGGTGTTATCTCTTTTGTCGAAAATCAGCCGTTTTTGCGCGAACATTAAATGCCTCCAAATGGTATTTATTTCACTTCCCGAGCCCCTGGAAGCATGAAAATCACTTTAAACATGCTAATTTTAGCTCTAACACTGATGATCCACCTACAAATGTGAACTGACGTTCAAAAATAAAACATTTGAAAACGGACCATTTTCCACATTTCTGAAGCATGACGTAATGGGGGGGGTGTTATCTCTTTTGTCGAAAATCAGCCGTTTTTGCTCGAACATTAAATGCCTCCAAATGGTATTTAATTAACTTCCCGAGCCCCTGGAAGCATGAAAATCACTTTAAACATGCTAATTTTAGCTCTAACACTGATGATCCACCTACAAATGTGAACTGACGTTCAAAAATAAAACATTTGAAACGGACCATTTTCCACATTTCTGAAGCATGACGTAATGGGGGGGTGTTATCTCTTTTGTCGAAAATCAGCCGTTTTTGCTCGAACATTAAATGCCTCCAAATGGTATTTATTTCACTTCCCGGGGTGAAGAAACCCTTTTTGAGAATTCAGAGTGAGTAAATTGGCCATTTTCATGCACTTTTAACCATTCCATAAATCTTGTGTTTTGGGCCCCTGGAAGCATGAAAATCACTTTAAACATGCTAATTTTAGCTCTAACACTGATGATCCACCTACAAATGTGAACTGACGTTCAAAAATAAAACATTTGAAAACGGACCATTTTCCACATTTCTGAAGCATGACGTAATGGGGGGTGTTATCTCTTTTGTCGAAAATCAGCCGTTTTTGCTCGAACATTAAATGCCTCCAAATGGTATTTATTTCACTTCCCGGGGTGAAGAAACCCTTTTTGAGAACTCAGAGTGAGTAAATTGGCCATTTTCATGCACTTTTAACCATTCCATAAATCTTGTGTTTTGGGCCCCTGGAAGCATGAAAATCACTTTAAACATGCTAATTTTAGCTCTAACACTGATGATCCACCTACAAATGTGAACTGACGTTCAAAAATAAAACATTTGAAAACGGACCATTTTCCACATTTCTGAAGCATGACGTAATGGGGGGGTGTTATCTCTTTTGTCGAAAATCAGCCGTTTTTGCTCGAACATTAAATGCCTCCAAATGGTATTTAATTACCTTCCCGAGCCCCTGGAAGCATGAAAATCACTTTAAACATGCTAATTTTAGCTCTAACACTGATGATCCACCTACAAATGTGAACTGACGTTCAAAAATAAAACATTTGAAAACGGACCATTTTCCACATTTCTGAAGCATGACGTAATGGGGGGGTGTTATCTCTTTTGTCGAAAACCAGCCGTTTTTGCTCGAACATTAAATGCCTCCAAACGGTATTTAATTTACTTCCCGGGGTGAAGAAACCCTTTTTGAGAACTCAGAGTGAGTAAATTGGCCATTTTCATGCACTTTTAACCATTCCATAAATTTTGTGTTTTGGGCCCCTGGAAGCATGAAAATCACTTTAAACATGCTAATTTTAGCTCTAACACTGATGATCCACCTACAAATGTGAACTGACGTTCAAAAATAAAACATTTGAAAACGGACCATTTTCCACATTTCTGAAGCATGACGTAATGGGGGGGTGTTATCTCTTTTGTCGAAAATCAGCCGTCTTTGCTCGAACATTAAATGCCTCCAAATGGTATTTAATTAACTTCCCGAGCCCCTGGAAGCATGAAAATCACTTTAAACATGCTAATTTTAGCTCTAACACTGATGATCCACCTACAAATGTGAACTGACGTTCAAAAATAAAACATTTGAAAACGGACCATTTTCCACATTTCTGAAGCATGACGTAATGGGGGGGTGTTATCTCTTTTGTCGAAAATCAGCCGTTTTTGCTCGAACATTAAATGCCTCCAAATGGTATTTATTTCACTTCCCGAGCCCCTGGAAGCATGAAAATCACTTTAAACATGCTAATTTTAGCTCTAACACTGATGATCCACCTACAAATGTGAACTGACGTTCAAAAATAAAACATTTGAAAACGGACCATTTTCCACATTTCTGAAGCATGACGTAATGGGGGGGTGTTATCTCTTTTGTCGAAAATCAGCCGTTTTTGCTCGAACATTAAATGCCTCCAAATGGTATTTAATTAACTTCCCGGGGTGAAGAAACCCTTTTTGAGAACTCAGAGTGAGTAAATTGGCCATTTTCATGCACTTTTAACCATTCCATAAATCTTGTGTTTTGGGCCCCTGGAAGCATGAAAATCACTTTAAACATGCTAATTTTAGCTCTAACACTGATGATCCACCTACAAATGTGAACTGACGTTCAAAAATAAAACATTTGAAAACGGACCATTTTCCACAATTCTGAAGCATGACGTAATGGGGGGGTGTTATCTCTTTTGTCGAAAATCAGCCGTTTTTGCTCGAACATTAAATGCCTCCAAATGGTATTTAATTAACTTCCCGGGGTGAAGAAACCCTTTTTGAGAACTCAGAGTGAGTAAATTGGCCATTTTCATGCACTTTTAACCATTCCATAAATCTTGTGTTTTGGGCCCCTGGAAGCATGAAAATCACTTTAAACATGCTAATTTTAGCTCTAACACTGATGATCCACCTACAAATGTGAACTGACGTTCAAAAATAAAACATTTGAAAACGGACCATTTTCCACATTTCTGAAGCATGACGTAATGGGGGGGTGTTATCTCTTTTGTCGAAAATCAGCCGTTTTTGCTCGAACATTAAATGCCTCCAAATGGTATTTATTTCACTTCCCGGGGTGAAGAAACCCTTTTTGAGAACTCAGAGTGAGTAAATTGGCCATTTTAATGCACTTTTAACCATTCCATAAATCTTGTGTTTTGGGCCCCTGGAAGCATGAAAATCACTTTAAACATGCTAATTTTAGCTCTAACACTGATGATCCACCTACAAATGTGAACTGACGTTCAAAAATAAAACATTTGAAAACGGACCATTTTCCACATTTCTGAAGCATGACGTAATGGGGGGGTGTTATCTCTTTTGTCGAAAATCAGCCGTTTTTGCTCGAACATTAAATGCCTCCAAATGGTATTTAATTAACTTCCCGGGGTGAAGAAACCCTTTTTGAGAACTCAGAGTGAGTAAATTGGCCATTTTCATGCACTTTTAACCATTCCATAAATCTTGTGTTTTGGGCCCCTGGAAGCATGAAAATCACTTTAAACATGCTAATTTTAGCTCTAACACTGATGATCCACCTACAAATGTGAACTGACGTTCAAAAATAAAACATTTGAAAACGGACCATTTTCCACATTTCTGAAGCATGACGTAATGGGGGGGTGTTATCTCTTTTGTCGAAAATCAGCCGTTTTTGCTCGAACATTAAATGCCTCCAAATGGTATTTAATTAACTTCCCGGGGTGAAGAAACCCTTTTTGAGAACTCAGAGTGAGTAAATTGGCCATTTTCATGCACTTTTAACCATTCCATAAATCTTGTGTTTTGGGCCCCTGGAAGCATGAAAATCACTTTAAACATGCTAATTTTAGCTCTAACAATGATGATCCACCTACAAATGTGAACTGACGTTCAAAAATAAAACATTTGAAAACGGACCATTTTCCACATTTCTGAAGCATGACGTAATGGGGGGGTGTTATCTCTTTTGTCGAAAATCAGCCGTTTTTGCTCGAACATTAAATGCCTCCAAATGGTATTTAATTAACTTCCCGAGCCCTCTGGAAGCATGAAAATCACTTTAAACATGCTAATTTTAGCTCTAACACTGATGATCCACCTACAAATGTGAACTGACGTTCAAAAATAAAACATTTGAAAACGGACCATTTTCCACATTTCTGAAGCATGACGTAATGGGGGGGTGTTATCTCTTTTGTCGAAAATCAGCCGTTTTTGCTCGAACATTAAATGCCTCCAAATGGTATTTATTTCACTTCCCGGGGTGAAGAAACCCTTTTTGAGAACTCAGAGTGAGTAAATTGGCCATTTTCATGCACTTTTAACCATTCCATAAATCTTGTGTTTTGGGCCCCTGGAAGCATGAAAATCACTTTAAACATGCTAATTTTAGCTCTAACACTGATGATCCACCTACAAATGTGAACTGACGTTCAAAAATAAAACATTTGAAAACGGACCATTTTCCACATTTATGAAGCATGACGTAATGGGGGGGTGTTATCTCTTTTGTCGAAAATCAGCCGTTTTTGCTCGAACATTAAATGCCTCCAAATGGTATTTAATTAACTTCCCGAGCCCCTGGAAGCATGAAAATCACTTTAAACATGCTAATTTTAGCTCTAACACTGATGATCCACCTACAAATGTGAACTGACGTTCAAAAATAAAACATTTGAAAACGGACCATTTTCCACATTTCTGAAGCATGACGTAATGGGGGGGTGTTATCTCTTTTGTCGAAAATCAGCCGTTTTTGCTCGAACATTAAATGCCTCCAAATGGTATTTAATTAACTTCCCGGGGTGAAGAAACCCTTTTTGAGAACTCAGAGTGAGTAAATTGGCCATTTTCATGCACTTTTAACCATTCCATAAATCTTGTGTTTTGGGCCCCTGGAAGCATGAAAATCACTTTAAACATGCTAATTTTAGCTCTAACACTGATGATCCACCTACAAATGTGAACTGACGTTCAAAAATAAAACATTTGAAAACGGACCATTTTCCACATTTCTGAAGCATGACGTAATGGGGGGGTGTTATCTCTTTTGTCGAAAATCAGCCGTTTTTGCTCGAACATTAAATGCCTCCAAATGGTATTTAATTAACTTCCCGAGCCCCTGGAAGCATGAAAATCACTTTAAACATGCTAATTTTAGCTCTAACACTGATGATCCACCTACAAATGTGAACTGACGTTCAAAAATAAAACATTTGAAAACGGACCATTTTCCACATTTCTGAAGCATGACGTAATGGGGGGGTGTTATCTCTTTTGTCGAAAATCAGCCGTTTTTGCTCGAACATTAAATGCCTCCAAATAGTATTTAATTAACTTCCCGAGCCCCTGGAAGCATGAAAATCACTTTAAACATGCTAATTTTAGCTCTAACACTGATGATCCACCTACAAATGTGAACTGACGTTCAAAAATAAAACATTTGAAAACGGACCATTTTCCACATTTCTGAAGCATGACGTAATGGGGGGGTGTTATCTCTTTTGTCGAAAATCAGCCGTTTTTGCTCGAACATTAAATGCCTCCAAATGGTATTTAATTAACTTCCCGGGGTGCCTTTTTGAGAACTCAGAGTGAGTAAATTGGCCATTTTCATGCACTTCTAACCATTCCATAAATCTTGTGTTTTGGGCCCCTGGAAGCATGAAAATCACTTTAAACAAGCTAATTTTAGCTCTAACACTGATGATCCACCTACAAATGTGAACTGACGTTCAAAAATAAAACATTTGAAAACGGACCATTTTCCACATTTCTGAAGCATGACGTAATGGGGGGGTGTTATCTCTTTTGTCGAAAATCAGCCGTTTTTGCTCGAACATTAAATGCCTCCAAATGGTATTTAATTAACTTCCCGAGCCCCTGGAAGCATGAAAATCACTTTAAACATGCTAATTTTAGCTCTAACACTGATGATCCACCTACAAATGTGAACTGACGTTCAAAAATAAAACATTTGAAAACGGACCATTTTCCACATTTCTGAAGCATGACGTAATGGGGGGGTGTTATCTCTTTTGTCGAAAATCAGCCGTTTTTGCTCGAACATTAAATGCCTCCAAATGGTATTTAATTAACTTCCCGGGGTGAAGAAACCCTTTTTGAGAACTCAGAGTGAGTAAATTGGCCATTTTCATGCACTTTTAACCATTCCATAAATCTTGTGTTTTGGGCCCCTGGAAGCATGAAAATCACTTTAAACATGCTAATTTTAGCTCTAACACTGATGATCCACCTACAAATGTGAACTGACGTTCAAAAATAAAACATTTGAAAACGGACCATTTTCCACATTTCTGAAGCATGACGTAATGGGGGGGTGTTATCTCTTTTGTCGAAAATCAGCCGTTTTTGCTCGAACATTAAATGCCTCCAAATGGTATTTATTTAACTTCCCGAGCCCCTGGAAGCATGAAAATCACTTTAAACATGCTAATTTTAGCTCTAACACTGATGATCCACCTACAAATGTGAACTGACGTTCAAAAATAAAACATTTGAAAACGGACCATTTTCCACATTTCTGAAGCATGACGTAATGGGGGGGTGTTATCTCTTTTGTCGAAAATCAGCCGTTTTTGCTCGAACATCAAATGCCTCCAAATGGTATTTAATTAACTTCCCGGGGTGAAGAAACCCTTTTTGAGAACTCAGAGTGAGTAAATTGGCCATTTTCATGCACTTTTAACCATTCCATAAATCTTGTGTTTTGGGCCCCTGGAAGCATGAAAATCACTTTAAACATGCTAATGTTAGCTCTAACACTGATGATCCACCTACAAATGTGAACTGACGTTCAAAAATAAAACATTTGAAAACGGACCATTTTCCACATTTCTGAAGCATGACGTAATGGGGGGGTGTTATCTCTTTTGTCGAAAATCAGCCGTTTTTGCTCGAACATTAAATGCCTCCAAATGGTATTTAATTAACTTCCCGAGCCCCTGGAAGCATGAAAATCACTTTAAACATGCTAATTTTAGCTCTAACACTGATGATCCACCTACAAATGTGAACTGACGTTCAAAAATAAAACATTTGAAAACGGACCATTTTCCACATTTCTGAAGCATGACGTAATGGGGGGGGTGTTATCTCTTTTGTCGAAAATCAGCCGTTTTTGCTCGAACATTAAATGCCTCCAAATGGTATTTAATTAACTTCCCGGGGTGAAGAAACTGTTTTTGAGAACTCAGAGTGAGTAAATTGGCCATTTTCATGCACTTTTAACCATTCCATAAATCTTGTGTTTTGGGCCCCTGGAAGCATGAAAATCACTTTAAACATGCTAATTTTAGCTCTAACACTGATGATCCACCTACAAATGTGAACTGACGTTCAAAAATAAAACATTTGAAAACGGACCATTTTCCACATTTCTGAAGCATGACGTAATGGGGGGGCGTTATCTCTTTTGTCGAAAATCAGCCGTTTTTGCTCGAACATTAAATGCCTCCAAATGGTATTTAATTAACTTCCCGAGCCCCTGGAAGCATGAAAATCACTTTAAACATGCTAAGTTTAGCTCTAACACTGATGATCCACCTACAAATGTGAACTGACGTTCAAAAATAAAACATTTGAAAACGGACCATTTTCCACATTTCTGAAGCATGACGTAATGGGGGGGTGTTATCTCTTTTGTCGAAAATCAGCCGTTTTTGCTCGAACATTAAATGCCTCCAAATGGTATTTAATTAACTTCCCGGGGTGAAGAAACCCTTTTTGAGAACTCAGAGTGAGTAAATTGGCCATTTTCATGCACTTTTAACCATTCCATAAATCTTGTGTTTTGGGCCCCTGGAAGCATGAAAATCACTTTAAACATGCTAATTTTAGCTCTAACACTGATGATCCACCTACAAATGTGAACTGACGTTCAAAAATAAAACATTTGAAAACGGACCATTTTCCACATTTCTGAAGCATGACGTAATGGGGGGGTGTTATCTCTTTTGTCGAAAATCAGCCGTTTTTGCTCGAACATTAAATGCCTCCAAATGGTATTTAATTAACTTCCCGAGCCCCTGGAAGCATGAAAATCACTTTAAACATGCTAATTTTAGCTCTAACACTGATGATCCACCTACAAATGTGAACTGACGTTCAAAAATAAAACATTTGAAAACGGACCATTTTCCACATTTCTGAAGCATGACGTAATGGGGGGGGTGTTATCTCTTTTGTCGAAAATCAGCCGTTTTTGCTCGAACATTAAATGCCTCCAAATGGTATTTAATTAACTTCCCGAGCCCCTGGAAGCATGAAAATCACTTTAAACATGCTAATTTTAGCTCTAACCCTGATGATCCACCTACAAATGTGAACTGACGTTCAAAAATAAAACATTTGAAAACGGACCATTTTCCACATTTCTGAAGCATGACGTAATGGGGGGGTGTTATCTCTTTTGTCGAAAATCAGCCGTTTTTGCTCGAACATTAAATGCCTCCAAATGGTATTTAATTAACTTCCCGAGCCCCTGGAAGCATGAAAATCACTTTAAACATGCTAATTTTAGCTCTAACACTGATGATCCACCTACAAATGTGAACTGACGTTCAAAAATAAAACATTTGAAAACGGACCATTTTCCACATTTCTGAAGCATGACGTAATGGGGGGGTGTTATCTCTTTTGTCGAAAATCAGCCGTTTTTGCTCGAACATTAAATGCCTCCAAATGGTATTTAATTAACTTCCCGAGGTGAAGAAACCCTTTTTGAGAACTCAGAGTGAGTAAATTGGCCATTTTCATGCACTTTTAACCATTCCATAAATCTTGTGTTTTGGGCCCCTGGAAGCATGAAAATCACTTTAAACATGCTAATTTTAGCTCTAACACTGATGATCCACCTACAAATGTGAACTGACGTTCAAAAATAAAACATTTGAAAACAGACCATTTTCCACATTTCTAAAGCATGACGTAATGGGAGGGTGTTATCTCTTTTGTCGAAAATCAGCCGTTTTTGCTCGAACATTAAATGCCTCCAAATGGTATTTAATTAACTTCCCGAGCCCCTGGAAGCATGAAAATCACTTTAAACATGCTAATTTTAGCTCTAACACTGATGATCCACCTACAAATGTGAACTGACGTTCAAAAATAAAACATTTGAAAACGGACCATTTTCCACATTTCTGAAGCATGACGTAATGGGGGGGGGTGTTATCTCTTTTGTCGAAAATCAGCCGTTTTTGCTCGAACATTAAATGCCTCCAAATGGTATTTATTTCACTTCCCGGGGTGCCTTTTTGAGAACTCAGAGTGAGTAAATTGGCCATTTTCATGCACTTCTAACCATTCCATAAATCTTGTGTTTTGGGCCCCTGGAAGCATGAAAATCACTTTAAACAAGCTAATTTTAGCTCTAACACTGATGATCCACCTACAAATATGAACTGACGTTCAAAAATAAAACATTTGAAAACGGACCATTTTCCACATTTCTGAAGCATGACGTAATGGGGGGGTGTTATCTCTTTTGTCGAAAATCAGCCGTTTTTGCTCGAACATTAAATGCCTCCAAATGGTATTTAATTAACTTCCCGGGGTGAAGAAACCCTTTTTGAGAACTCAGAGTGAGTAAATTGGCCATTTTCATGCACTTTTAACCATTCCATAAATCTTGTGTTTTGGGCCCCTGGAAGCATGAAAATCACTTTAAACATGCTAATTTTAGCTCTAACACTGATGATCCACCTACAAATGTGAACTGACGTTCAAAAATAAAACATTTGAAAACGGACCATTTTCCACATTTCTGAAGCATGACGTAATGGGGGGGTGTTATCTCTTTTGTCGAAAATCAGCCGTTTTTGCTCGAACATTAAATGCCTCCAAATGGTATTTAATTAACTTCCCGAGCCCCTGGAAGCATGAAAATCACTTTAAACATGCTAATTTTAGCTCTAACACTGATGATCCACCTACAAATGTGAACTGACGTTCAAAAATAAAACATTTGAAAACGGACCATTTTCCACATTTCTGAAGCATGACGTAATGGGGGGGTGTTATCTCTTTTGTCGAAAATCAGCCGTTTTTGCTCGAACATTAAATGCCTCCAAATAGTATTTAATTAACTTCCCGAGCCCCTGGAAGCATGAAAATCACTTTAAACATGCTAATTTTAGCTCTAACACTGATGATCCACCTACAAATGTGAACTGACGTTCAAAAATAAAACATTTGAAAACGGACCATTTTCCACATTTCTGAAGCATGACGTAATGGGGGGGTGTTATCTCTTTTGTCGAAAATCAGCCGTTTTTGCTCGAACATTAAATGCCTCCAAATGGTATTTAATTAACTTCCCGGGGTGCCTTTTTGAGAACTCAGAGTGAGTAAATTGGCCATTTTCATGCACTTCTAACCATTCCATAAATCTTGTGTTTTGGGCCCCTGGAAGCATGAAAATCACTTTAAACAAGCTAATTTTAGCTCTAACACTGATGATCCACCTACAAATGTGAACTGACGTTCAAAAATAAAACATTTGAAAACGGACCATTTTCCACATTTCTGAAGCATGACGTAATGGGGGGGTGTTATCTCTTTTGTCGAAAATCAGCCGTTTTTGCTCGAACATTAAATGCCTCCAAATGGTATTTAATTAACTTCCCGAGCCCCTGGAAGCATGAAAATCACTTTAAACATGCTAATTTTAGCTCTAACACTGATGATCCACCTACAAATGTGAACTGACGTTCAAAAATAAAACATTTGAAAACGGACCATTTTCCACATTTCTGAAGCATGACGTAATGGGGGGGTGTTATCTCTTTTGTCGAAAATCAGCCGTTTTTGCTCGAACATTAAATGCCTCCAAATGGTATTTAATTAACTTCCCAGGGTGAAGAAACCCTTTTTGAGAACTCAGAGTGAGTAAATTGGCCATTTTCATGCACTTTTAACCATTCCATAAATCTTGTGTTTTGGGCCCCTGGAAGCATGAAAATCACTTTAAACATGCTAATTTTAGCTCTAACACTGATGATCCACCTACAAATGTGAACTGACGTTCAAAAATAAAACATTTGAAAACGGACCATTTTCCACATTTCTGAAGCATGACGTAATGGGGGGGTGTTATCTCTTTTGTCGAAAATCAGCCGTTTTTGCTCGAACATTAAATGCCTCCAAATGGTATTTATTTAACTTCCCGAGCCCCTGGAAGCATGAAAATCACTTTAAACATGCTAATTTTAGCTCTAACACTGATGATCCACCTACAAATGTGAACTGACGTTCAAAAATAAAACATTTGAAAACGGACCATTTTCCACATTTCTGAAGCATGACGTAATGGGGGGGTGTTATCTCTTTTGTCGAAAATCAGCCGTTTTTGCTCGAACATCAAATGCCTCCAAATGGTATTTAATTAACTTCCCGGGGTGAAGAAACCCTTTTTGAGAACTCAGAGTGAGAAAATTGGCCATTTTCATGCACTTTTAACCATTCCATAAATCTTGTGTTTTGGGCCCCTGGAAGCATGAAAATCACTTTAAACATGCTAATGTTAGCTCTAACACTGATGATCCACCTACAAATGTGAACTGACGTTCAAAAATAAAACATTTGAAAACGGACCATTTTCCACATTTCTGAAGCATGACGTAATGGGGGGGTGTTATCTCTTTTGTCGAAAATCAGCCGTTTTTGCTCGAACATTAAATGCCTCCAAATGGTATTTAATTAACTTCCCGAGCCCCTGGAAGCATGAAAATCACTTTAAACATGCTAATTTTAGCTCTAACACTGATGATCCACCTACAAATGTGAACTGACGTTCAAAAATAAAACATTTGAAAACGGACCATTTTCCACATTTCTGAAGCATGACGTAATGGGGGGGGTGTTATCTCTTTTGTCGAAAATCAGCCGTTTTTGCTCGAACATTAAATGCCTCCAAATGGTATTTAATTAACTTCCCGGGGTGAAGAAACTGTTTTTGAGAACTCAGAGTGAGTAAATTGGCCATTTTCATGCACTTTTAACCATTCCATAAATCTTGTGTTTTGGGCCCCTGGAAGCATGAAAATCACTTTAAACATGCTAATTTTAGCTCTAACACTGATGATCCACCTACAAATGTGAACTGACGTTCAAAAATAAAACATTTGAAAACGGACCATTTTCCACATTTCTGAAGCATGACGTAATGGGGGGGCGTTATCTCTTTTGTCGAAAATCAGCCGTTTTTGCTCGAACATTAAATGCCTCCAAATGGTATTTAATTAACTTCCCGAGCCCCTGGAAGCATGAAAATCACTTTAAACATGCTAAGTTTAGCTCTAACACTGATGATCCACCTACAAATGTGAACTGACGTTCAAAAATAAAACATTTGAAAACGGACCATTTTCCACATTTCTGAAGCATGACGTAATGGGGGGGTGTTATCTCTTTTGTCGAAAATCAGCCGTTTTTGCTCGAACATTAAATGCCTCCAAATGGTATTTAATTAACTTCCCGGGGTGAAGAAACCCTTTTTGAGAACTCAGAGTGAGTAAATTGGCCATTTTCATGCACTTTTAACCATTCCATAAATCTTGTGTTTTGGGCCCCTGGAAGCATGAAAATCACTTTAAACATGCTAATTTTAGCTCTAACACTGATGATCCACCTACAAATGTGAACTGACGTTCAAAAATAAAACATTTGAAAACGGACCATTTTCCACATTTCTGAAGCATGACGTAATGGGGGGGTGTTATCTCTTTTGTCGAAAATCAGCCGTTTTTGCTCGAACATTAAATGCCTCCAAATGGTATTTAATTAACTTCCCGAGCCCCTGGAAGCATGAAAATCACTTTAAACATGCTAATTTTAGCTCTAACACTGATGATCCACCTACAAATGTGAACTGACGTTCAAAAATAAAACATTTGAAAACGGACCATTTTCCACATTTCTGAAGCATGACGTAATGGGGGGGGTGTTATCTCTTTTGTCGAAAATCAGCCGTTTTTGCTCGAACATTAAATGCCTCCAAATGGTATTTAATTAACTTCCCGAGCCCCTGGAAGCATGAAAATCACTTTAAACATGCTAATTTTAGCTCTAACCCTGATGATCCACCTACAAATGTGAACTGACGTTCAAAAATAAAACATTTGAAAACGGACCATTTTCCACATTTCTGAAGCATGACGTAATGGGGGGGTGTTATCTCTTTTGTCGAAAATCAGCCGTTTTTGCTCGAACATTAAATGCCTCCAAATGGTATTTAATTAACTTCCCGAGCCCCTGGAAGCATGAAAATCACTTTAAACATGCTAATTTTAGCTCTAACACTGATGATCCACCTACAAATGTGAACTGACGTTCAAAAATAAAACATTTGAAAACGGACCATTTTCCACATTTCTGAAGCATGACGTAATGGGGGGGTGTTATCTCTTTTGTCGAAAATCAGCCGTTTTTGCTCGAACATTAAATGCCTCCAAATGGTATTTAATTAACTTCCCGAGGTGAAGAAACCCTTTTTGAGAACTCAGAGTGAGTAAATTGGCCATTTTCATGCACTTTTAACCATTCCATAAATCTTGTGTTTTGGGCCCCTGGAAGCATGAAAATCACTTTAAACATGCTAATTTTAGCTCTAACACTGATGATCCACCTACAAATGTGAACTGACGTTCAAAAATAAAACATTTGAAAACAGACCATTTTCCACATTTCTAAAGCATGACGTAATGGGAGGGTGTTATCTCTTTTGTCGAAAATCAGCCGTTTTTGCTCGAACATTAAATGCCTCCAAATGGTATTTAATTAACTTCCCGAGCCCCTGGAAGCATGAAAATCACTTTAAACATGCTAATTTTAGCTCTAACACTGATGATCCACCTACAAATGTGAACTGACGTTCAAAAATAAAACATTTGAAAACGGACCATTTTCCACATTTCTGAAGCATGACGTAATGGGGGGGGGTGTTATCTCTTTTGTCGAAAATCAGCCGTTTTTGCTCGAACATTAAATGCCTCCAAATGGTATTTATTTCACTTCCCGGGGTGCCTTTTTGAGAACTCAGAGTGAGTAAATTGGCCATTTTCATGCACTTCTAACCATTCCATAAATCTTGTGTTTTGGGCCCCTGGAAGCATGAAAATCACTTTAAACAAGCTAATTTTAGCTCTAACACTGATGATCCACCTACAAATATGAACTGACGTTCAAAAATAAAACATTTGAAAACGGACCATTTTCCACATTTCTGAAGCATGACGTAATGGGGGGGTGTTATCTCTTTTGTCGAAAATCAGCCGTTTTTGCTCGAACATTAAATGCCTCCAAATGGTATTTAATTAACTTCCCGAGCCCCTGGAAGCATGAAAATCACTTTAAACATGCTAATTTTAGCTCTAACACTGATGATCCACCTACAAATGTGAACTGACGTTCAAAAATAAAACATTTGAAAACGGACCATTTTCCACATTTCTGAAGCATGACGTAATGGGGGGGTGTTATCTCTTTTGTCGAAAATCAGCCGTTTTTGCTCGAACATTAAATGCCTCCAAATGGTATTTATTTCACTTCCCGAGCCCCTGGAAGCATGAAAATCACTTTAAACATGCTAATTTTAGCTCTAACACTGATGATCCACCTACAAATGTGAACTGACGTTCAAAAATAAAACATTTGAAAACGGACCATTTTCCACATTTCTGAAGCATGACGTAATCGGGGGGTGTTATCTCTTTTGTCGAAAATCAGCCGTTTTTGCTCGAACATTAAATGCCTCCAAATGGTATTTAATTAACTTCCCGGGGTGAAGAAACCCTTTTTGAGAACTCAGAGTGAGTAAATTGGCCATTTTCATGCACTTTTAACCATTCCATAAATCTTGTGTTTTGGGCCCCTGGAAGCATGAAAATCACTTTAAACATGCTAATTTTAGCTCTAACACTGATGATCCACCTACAAATGTGAACTGACGTTCAAAAATAAAACATTTGAAAACGGACCATTTTCCACATTTCTGAAGCATGACGTAATGGGGGGGTGTTATCTCTTTTGTCGAAAATCAGCCGTTTTTGCTCGAACATTAAATGCCTCCAAATGGTATTTATTTCACTTCCCGAGCCCCTGGAAGCATGAAAATCACTTTAAACATGCTAATTTTAGCTCTAACACTGATGATCCACCTACAAATGTGAACTGACGTTCAAAAATAAAACATTTGAAAACGGACCATTTTCCACATTTCTGAAGCATGACGTAATGGGGGGGTGTTATCTCTTTTGTCGAAAATCAGCCGTTTTTGCTCGAACATTAAATGCCTCCAAATGGTATTTAATTAACTTCCCGAGCCCCTGGAAGCATGAAAATCACTTTAAACATGCTAATTTTAGCTCTAACACTGATGATCCACCTACAAATGTGAACTGACGTTCAAAAATAAAACATTTGAAAACGGACCATTTTCCACATTTCTGAAGCATGACGTAATGGGGGGGTGTTATCTCTTTTGTCGAAAATCAGCCGTTTTTGCTCGAACATTAAATGCCTCCAAATGGTATTTAATTAACTTCCCGGGGTGAAGAAACCCTTTTTGAGAACTCAGAGTGAGTAAATTGGCCATTTTCATGCACTTTTAACCATTCCATAAATCTTGTGTTTTGGGCCCCTGGAAGCATGAAAATCACTTTAAACATGCTAATTTTAGCTCTAACACTGATGATCCACCTACAAATGTGAACTGACGCTCAAAAATAAAACATTTGAAAACGGACCATTTTCCACATTTCTGAAGCATGACGTAATGGGGGGGGTGTTATCTCTTTTGTCGAAAATCAGCCGTTTTTGCTCGAACATTAAATGCCTCCAAATGGTATTTATTTCACTTCCCGGGGTGAAGAAACCCTTTTTGAGAACTCAGAGTGAGTAAATTGGCCATTTTCATGCACTTTTAACCATTCCATAAATCTTGTGTTTTGGGCCCCTGGAAGCATGAAAATCACTTTAAACATGCTAATTTTAGCTCTAACACTGATGATCCACCTACAAATGTGAACTGACGTTCAAAAATAAAACATTTGAAAACGGACCATTTTCCACATTTCTGAAGCATGACGTAATGGGGGGGTGTTATCTCTTTTGTCGAAAATCAGCCGTTTTTGCTCGAACATTAAATGCCTCCAAATGGTATTTAATTAACTTCCCGGGGTGAAGAAACCCTTTTTGAGAACTCAGAGTGAGTAAATTGGCCATTTTCATGCACTTTTAACCATTCCATAAATCTTGTGTTTTGGGCCCCTGGAAGCATGAAAATCACTTTAAACATGCTAATTTTAGCTCTAACACTGATGATCCACCTACAAATGTGAACTGACGTTCAAAAATAAAACATTTGAAAACGGACCATTTTCCACATTTCTGAAGCATGACGTAATGGGGGGGTGTTATCTCTTTTGTCGAAAATCAGCCGTTTTTGCTCGAACATTAAATGCCTCCAAATGGTATTTAATTAACTTCCCGGGGTGAAGAAACCCTTTTTGAGAACTCAGAGTGAGTAAATTGGCCATTTTCATGCACTTTTAACCATTCCATAAATCTTGTGTTTTGGGCCCCTGGAAGCATGAAAATCACTTTAAACATGCTAATTTTAGCTCTAACAATGATGATCCACCTACAAATGTGAACTGACGTTCAAAAATAAAACATTTGAAAACGGACCATTTTCCACATTTCTGAAGCATGACGTAATGGGGGGGGTGTTATCTCTTTTGTCGAAAATCAGCCGTTTTTGCTCGAACATTAAATGCCTCCAAATGGTATTTAATTAACTTCCCGAGCCCTCTGGAAGCATGAAAATCACTTTAAACATGCTAATTTTAGCTCTAACACTGATGATCCACCTACAAATGTGAACTGACGTTCAAAAATAAAACATTTGAAAACGGACCATTTTCCACATTTCTGAAGCATGACGTAATGGGGGGGTGTTATCTCTTTTGTCGAAAATCAGCCGTTTTTGCTCGAACATTAAATGCCTCCAAAAGGTATTTATTTCACTTCCCGGGGTGAAGAAACCCTTTTTGAGAACTCAGAGTGAGTAAATTGGCCATTTTCATGCACTTTTAACCATTCCATAAATCTTGTGTTTTGGGCCCCTGGAAGCATGAAAATCACTTTAAACATGCTAATTTTAGCTCTAACACTGATGATCCACCTACAAATGTGAACTGACGTTCAAAAATAAAACATTTGAAAACGGACCATTTTCCACATTTCTGAAGCATGACGTAATGGGGGGGTGTTATCTCTTTTGTCGAAAATCAGCCGTTTTTGCTCGAACATTAAATGCCTCCAAATGGTATTTAATTAACTTCCCGGGGTGAAGAAACCCTTTTTGAGAACTCAGAGTGAGTAAATTGGCCATTTTCATGCACTTTTAACCATTCCATAAATCTTGTGTTTTGGGCCCCTGGAAGCATGAAAATCACTTTAAACATGCTAATTTTAGCTCTAACAATGATGATCCACCTACAAATGTGAACTGACGTTCAAAAATAAAACATTTGAAAACGGACCATTTTCCACATTTCTGAAGCATGACGTAATGGGGGGGTGTTATCTCTTTTGTCGAAAATCAGCCGTTTTTGCTCGAACATTAAATGCCTCCAAATGGTATTTAATTAACTTCCCGAGCCCTCTGGAAGCATGAAAATCACTTTAAACATGCTAATTTTAGCTCTAACACTGATGATCCACCTACAAATGTGAACTGACGTTCAAAAATAAAACATTTGAAAACGGACCATTTTCCACATTTCTGAAGCATGACGTAATGGGGGGGTGTTATCTCTTTTGTCGAAAATCAGCCGTTTTTGCTCGAACATTAAATGCCTCCAAAAGGTATTTATTTCACTTCCCGGGGTGAAGAAACCCTTTTTGAGAACTCAGAGTGAGTAAATTGGCCATTTTCATGCACTTTTAACCATTCCATAAATCTTGTGTTTTGGGCCCCTGGAAGCATGAAAATCACTTTAAACATGCTAATTTTAGCTCTAACACTGATGATCCACCTACAAATGTGAACTGACGTTCAAAAATAAAACATTTGAAAACGGACCATTTTCCACATTTCTGAAGCATGACGTAATGGGGGGGTGTTATCTCTTTTGTCGAAAATCAGCCGTTTTTGCTCGAACATTAAATGCCTCCAAATGGTATTTAATTAACTTCCCGAGCCCCTGGAAGCATGAAAATCACTTTAAACATGCTAATTTTAGCTCTAACACTGATGATCCACCTACAAATGTGAACTGACGTTCAAAAATAAAACATTTGAAAACGGACCATTTTCCACATTTCTGAAGCATGACGTAATGGGGGGGTGTTATCTCTTTTGTCGAAAATCAGCCGTTTTTGCTCGAACATTAAATGCCTCCAAATGGTATTTAATTAACTTCCCGGGGTGAAGAAACCCTTTTTGAGAACTCAGAGTGAGTAAATTGGCCATTTTCATGCACTTTTAACCATTCCATAAATCTTGTGTTTTGGGCCCCTGGAAGCATGAAAATCACTTTAAACATGCTAATTTTAGCTCTAACACTGATGATCCACCTACAAATGTGAACTGACGTTCAAAAATAAAACATTTGAAAACGGACCATTTTCCACATTTCTGAAGCATGACGTAATGGGGGGGTGTTATCTCTTTTGTCGAAAATCAGCCGTTTTTGCTCGAACATTAAATGCCTCCAAATGGTATTTAATTAACTTCCCGAGCCCCTGGAAGCATGAAAATCACTTTAAACATGCTAATTTTAGCTCTAACACTGATGATCCACCTACAAATGTGAACTGACGTTCAAAAATAAAACATTTGAAAACGGACCATTTTCCACATTTCTGAAGCATGACGTAATGGGGGGGTGTTATCTCTTTTGTCGAAAATCAGCCGTTTTTGCTCGAACATTAAATGCCTCCAAATGGTATTTAATTAACTTCCCGAGCCCCTGGAAGCATGAAAATCACTTTAAACATGCTAATTTTAGCTCTAACACTGATGATCCACCTACAAATGTGAACTGACGTTCAAAAATAAAACATTTGAAAACGGACCATTTTCCACATTTCTGAAGCATGACGTAATGGGGGGGTGTTATCTCTTTTGTCGAAAATCAGCCGTTTTTGCTCGAACATTAAATGCCTCCAAATGGTATTTAATTAACTTCCCGGGGTGCCTTTTTGAGAACTCAGAGTGAGTAAATTGGCCATTTTCATGCACTTCTAACCATTCCATAAATCTTGTGTTTTGGGCCCCTGGAAGCATGAAAATCACTTTAAACAAGCTAATTTTAGCTCTAACACTGATGATCCACCTACAAATGTGAACTGACGTTCAAAAATAAAACATTTGAAAACGGACCATTTTCCACATTTCTGAAGCATGACGTAATGGGGGGGTGTTATCTCTTTTGTCGAAAATCAGCCGTTTTTGCTCGAACATTAAATGCCTCCAAATGGTATTTAATTAACTTCCCGAGCCCCTGGAAGCATGAAAATCACTTTAAACATGCTAATTTTAGCTCTAACACTGATGATCCACCTACAAATGTGAACTGACGTTCAAAAATAAAACATTTGAAAACGGACCATTTTCCACATTTCTGAAGCATGACGTAATGGGGGGGTGTTATCTCTTTTGTCGAAAATCAGCCGTTTTTGCTCGAACATCAAATGCCTCCAAATGGTATTTAATTAACTTCCCGGGGTGAAGAAACCCTTTTTGAGAACTCAGAGTGAGTAAATTGGCCATTTTCATGCACTTTTAACCATTCCATAAATCTTGTGTTTTGGGCCCCTGGAAGCATGAAAATCACTTTAAACATGCTAATTTTAGCTCTAACACTGATGATCCACCTACAAATGTGAACTGACGTTCAAAAATAAAACATTTGAAAACAGACCATTTTCCACATTTCTGAAGCATGACGTAATGGGGGGGTGTTATCTCTTTTGTCGAAAATCAGCCGTTTTTGCTCGAACATTAAATGCCTCCAAATGGTATTTAATTAACTTCCCGAGCCCCTGGAAGCATGAAAATCACTTTAAACCTGCTAATTTTAGCTCTAACACTGATGATCCACCTACAAATGTGAACTGACGTTCAAAAATAAAACATTTGAAAACGGACCATTTTCCACATTTCTGAAGCATGACGTAATGGGGGGGTGTTATCTCTTTTGTCGAAAATCAGCCGTTTTTGCTCGAACATTAAATGCCTCCAAATGGTATTTAATTAACTTCCCGGGGTGAAGAAACCCTTTTTGAGAACTCAGAGTGAGTAAATTGGCCATTTTCATGCACTTTTAACCATTCCATAAATCATGTGTTTTGGGCCCCTGGAAGCATGAAAATCACTTTAAACATGCTAATTTTAGCTCTAACACTGATGATCCACCTACAAATGTGAACTGACGTTCAAAAATAAAACATTTGAAAACAGACCATTTTCCACATTTCTGAAGCATGACGTAATGGGGGGGCGTTATCTCTTTTGTCGAAAATCAGCCGTTTTTGCTCGAACATTAAATGCCTCCAAATGGTATTTAATTAACTTCCCGAGCCCCTGGAAGCATGAAAATCACTTTAAACATGCTAAGTTTAGCTCTAACACTGATGATCCACCTACAAATGTGAACTGACGTTCAAAAATAAAACATTTGAAAACGGACCATTTTCCACATTTCTGAAGCATGATGTAATGGGGGGGTGTTATCTCTTTTGTCGAAAATCAGCCGTTTTTGCTCGAACATTAAATGCCTCCAAATGGTATTTAATTAACTTCCCGGGGTGAAGAAACCCTTTTTGAGAACTCAGAGTGAGTAAATTGGCCATTTTCATGCACTTTTAACCATTCCATAAATCTTGTGTTTTGGGCCCCTGGAAGCATGAAAATCACTTTAAACATGCTAATTTTAGCTCTAACACTGATGATCCACCTACAAATGTGAACTGACGTTCAAAAATAAAACATTTGAAAACGGACCATTTTCCACATTTCTGAAGCATGACGTAATGGGGGGGTGTTATCTCTTTTGTCGAAAATCAGCCGTTTTTGCTCGAACATTAAATGCCTCCAAATGGTATTTAATTAACTTCCCGAGCCCCTGGAAGCATGAAAATCACTTTAAACATGCTAATTTTAGCTCTAACACTGATGATCCACCTACAAATGTGAACTGACGTTCAAAAATAAAACATTTGAAAACGGACCATTTTCCACATTTCTGAAGCATGACGTAATGGGGGGGTGTTATCTCTTTTGTCGAAAATCAGCCGTTTTTGCTCGAACATTAAATGCCTCCAAATGGTATTTAATTAACTTCCCGAGCCCCTGGAAGCATGAAAATCACTTTAAACATGCTAATTTTAGCTCTAACCCTGATGATCCACCTACAAATGTGAACTGACGTTCAAAAATAAAACATTTGAAAACGGACCATTTTCCACATTTCTGAAGCATGACGTAATGGGGGGGTGTTATCTCTTTTGTCGAAAATCAGCCGTTTTTGCTCGAACATTAAATGCCTCCAAATGGTATTTAATTAACTTCCCGAGCCCCTGGAAGCATGAAAATCACTTTAAACATGCTAATTTTAGCTCTAACACTGATGATCCACCTACAAATGTGAACTGACGTTCAAAAATAAAACATTTGAAAACGGACCATTTTCCACATTTCTGAAGCATGACGTAATGGGGGGGTGTTATCTCTTTTGTCGAAAATCAGCCGTTTTTGCTCGAACATTAAATGCCTCCAAATGGTATTTAATTAACTTCCCGAGGTGAAGAAACCCTTTTTGAGAACTCAGAGTGAGTAAATTGGCCATTTTCATGCACTTTTAACCATTCCATAAATCTTGTGTTTTGGGCCCCTGGAAGCATGAAAATCACTTTAAACATGCTAATTTTAGCTCTAACACGGATGATCCACCTACAAATGTGAACTGACGTTCAAAAATAAAACATTTGAAAACAGACCATTTTCCACATTTCTAAAGCATGACGTAATGGGAGGGTGTTATCTCTTTTGTCGAAAATCAGCCGTTTTTGCTCGAACATTAAATGCCTCCAAATGGTATTTAATTAACTTCCCGAGCCCCTGGAAGCATGAAAATCACTTTAAACATGCTAATTTTAGCTCTAACACTGATGATCCACCTACAAATGTGAACTGACGTTCAAAAATAAAACATTTGAAAACGGACCATTTTCCACATTTCTGAAGCATGACGTAATGGGGGGGTGTTATCTCTTTTGTCGAAAATCAGCCGTTTTTGCTCGAACATTAAATGCCTCCAAATGGTATTTAATTAACTTCCCGAGCCCCTGGAAGCATGAAAATCACTTTAAACATGCTAATTTTAGCTCTAACACTGATGATCCACCTACAAATGTGAACTGACGTTCAAAAATAAAACATTTGAAAACGGACCATTTTCCACATTTCTGAAGCATGACGTAATGGGGGGGTGTTATCTCTTTTGTCGAAAATCAGCCGTTTTTGCTCGAACATTAAATGCCTCCAAATGGTATTTAATTAACTTCCCGGGGTGAAGAAACCCTTTTTGAGAACTCAGAGTGAGTAAATTGGCCATTTTCATGCACTTTTAACCATTCCATAAATCTTGTGTTTTGGGCCCCTGGAAGCATGAAAATCACTTTAAACATGCTAATTTTAGCTCTAACACTGATGATCCACCTACAAATGTGAACTGACGTTCAAAAATAAAACATTTGAAAACGGACCATTTTCCACATTTCTGAAGCATGACGTAATGGGGGGGTGTTATCTCTTTTGTCGAAAATCAGCCGTTTTTGTTCGAACATTAAATGCCTCCAAATGGTATTTAATTAACTTCCCGAGCCCCTGGAAGCATGAAAATCACTTTAAACATGCTAATTTTAGCTCTAACACTGATGATCCACCTACAAATGTGAACTGACGTTCAAAAATAAAACATTTGAAAACGGACCATTTTCCACATTTCTGAAGCATGACGTAATGGGGGGGTGTTATCTCTTTTGTCGAAAATCAGCCGTTTTTGCTCGAACATTAAATGCCTCCCAATGGTATTTAATTAACTTCCCGGGGTGAAGAAACCCTTTTTGAGAACTCAGAGTGAGTAAATTGGCCATTTTCATGCACTTTTAACCATTCCATAAATCTTGTGTTTTGGGCCCCTGGAAGCATGAAAATCACTTTAAACATGCTAATTTTAGCTCTAACACTGATGATCCACCTACAAATGTGAACTGACGTTCAAAAATAAAACATTTGAAAACGGACCATTTTCCACATTTCTGAAGCATGACGTAATGGGGGGGCGTTATCTCTTTTGTCGAAAATCAGCCGTTTTTGCTCGAACATTAAATGCCTCCAAATGGTATTTAATTAACTTCCCGAGCCCCTAGAAGCATGAAAATCACTTTAAACATGCTAAGTTTAGCTCTAACACTGATGATCCACCTACAAATGTGAACTGACGTTCAAAAATAAAACATTTGAAAACGGACCATTTTCCACATTTCTGAAGCATGACGTAATGGGGGGGGTGTTATCTCTTTTGTCGAAAATCAGCCGTTTTTGCTCGAACATTAAATGCCTCCAAATGGTATTTAATTAACTTCCCGAGCCCCTGGAAGCATGAAAATCACTTTAAACATGCTAATTTTAGCTCTAACACTGATGATCCACCTACAAATGTGAACTGACGTTCAAAAATAAAACATTTGAAAACGGACCATTTTCCACATTTCTGAAGCATGACGTAATGGGGGGGTGTTATCTCTTTTGTCGAAAATCAGCCGTTTTTGCGCGAACATTAAATGCCTCCAAATGGTATTTATTTCACTTCCCGAGCCCCTGGAAGCATGAAAATCACTTTAAACATGCTAATTTTAGCTCTAACACTGATGATCCACCTACAAATGTGAACTGACGTTCAAAAATAAAACATTTGAAAACGGACCATTTTCCACATTTCTGAAGCATGACGTAATAGGGGGGTGTTATCTCTTTTGTCGAAAATCAGCCGTTTTTGCTCGAACATTAAATGCCTCCAAATGGTATTTAATTAACTTCCCGAGCCCCTGGAAGCATGAAAATCCCTTTAAACATGCTAATTTTAGCTCTAACACTGATGATCCACCTACAAATGTGAACTGACGTTCAAAAATAAAACATTTGAAAACGGACCATTTTCCACATTTCTGAAGCATGACGTAATGGGGGGGTGTTATCTCTTTTGTCGAAAATCAGCCGTTTTTGCTCGAACATTAAATGCCTCCAAATGGTATTTATTTCACTTCCTGGGGTGAAGAAACCCTTTTTGAGAACTCAGAGTGAGTAAATTGGCCATTTTCATGCACTTTTAACCATTCCATAAATCTTGTGTTTTGGGCCCCTGGAAGCATGAAAATCACTTTAAACATGCTAATTTTAGCTCTAACACTGATGATCCACCTACAAATGTGAACTGACGTTCAAAAATAAAACATTTGAAAACGGACCATTTTCCACATTTCTGAAGCATGACGTAATGGGGGGGTGTTATCTCTTTTGTCGAAAATCAGCCGTTTTTGCTCGAACATTAAATGCCTCCAAATGGTATTTAATTAACTTCCCGGGGTGAAGAAACCCTTTTTGAGAACTCAGAGTGAGTAAATTGGCCATTTTCATGCACTTTTAACCATTCCATAAATCTTGTGTTTTGGGCCCCTGGAAGCATGAAAATCACTTTAAACATGCTAATTTTAGCTCTAACACTGATGATCCACCTACAAATGTGAACTGACGTTCAAAAATAAAACATTTGAAAACGGACCATTTTCCACATTTCTGAAGCATGACGTAATGGGGGGGCGTTATCTCTTTTGTCGAAAATCAGCCGTTTTTGCTCGAACATTAAATGCCTCCAAATGGTATTTAATTAACTTCCCGAGCCCCTGGAAGCATGAAAATCACTTTAAACATGCTAATTTTAGCTCTAACACTGATGATCCACCTACAAATGTGAACTGACGTTCAAAAATAAAACATTTGAAAACATACCATTTTCCACATTTCTGAAGCATGACGTAATGGGGGGTGTTATCTCTTTTGTCGAAAATCAGCCGTTTTTGCTCGAACATTAAATGCCTCCAAATGGTATTTATTTCACTTCCCGAGCCCCTGGAAGCATGAAAATCACTTTAAACATGCTAATTTTAGCTCTAACACTGATGATCCACCTACAAATGTGAACTGACGTTCAAAAATAAAACATTTGAAAACGGACCATTTTCCACATTTCTGAAGCATGACGTAATGGGGGGGTCTTATCTCTTTTGTCGAAAATCAGCCGTTTTTGCGCGAACATTAAATGCCTCCAAATGGTATTTATTTCACTTCCCGAGCCCCTGGAAGCATGAAAATCACTTTAAACATGCTAATTTTAGCTCTAACACTGATGATCCACCTACAAATGTGAACTGACGTTCAAAAATAAAACATTTGAAAACGGACCATTTTCCACATTTCTGAAGCATGACGTAATGGGGGGGTGTTATCTCTTTTGTCGAAAATCAGCCGTTTTTGCTCGAACATTAAATGCCTCCAAATGGTATTTAATTAACTTCCCGAGCCCCTGGAAGCATGAAAATCCCTTTAAACATGCTAATTTTAGCTCTAACACTGATGATCCACCTACAAATGTGAACTGACGTTCAAAAATAAAACATTTGAAAACGGACCATTTTCCACATTTCTGAAGCATGACGTAATGGGGGGGTGTTATCTCTTTTGTCGAAAATCAGCCGTTTTTGCTCGAACATTAAATGCCTCCAAATGGTATTTAATTAACTTACCGAGCCCCTGGAAGCATGAAAATCACTTTAAACATGCTAATTTTAGCTCTAACACTGATGATCCACCTACAAATGTGAACTGACGTTCAAAAATAAAACATTTGAAAACGGACCATTTTCCACATTTCTGAAGCATGACGTAATGGGGGGGTGTTATCTCTTTTGTCGAAAATCAGCCGTTTTTGCTCGAACATTAAATGCCTCCAAATGGTATTTATTTCACTTCCCGGGGTGAAGAAACCCTTTTTGAGAACTCAGAGTGAGTAAATTGGCCATTTTCATGCACTTTTAACCATTCCATAAATCTTGTGTTTTGGGCCCCTGGAAGCATGAAAATCACTTTAAACATGCTAATTTTAGCTCTAACACTGATGATCCACCTACAAATGTGAACTGACGTTCAAAAATAAAACATTTGAAAACGGACCATTTTCCACATTTCTGAAGCATGACGTAATGGGGGGGTGTTATCTCTTTTGTCGAAAATCAGCCGTTTTTGCTCGAACATTAAATGCCTCCAAATGGTATTTAATTAACTTCCCGGGGTGAAGAAACCCTTTTTGAGAACTCAGAGTGAGTAAATTGGCCATTTTCATGCACTTTTAACCATTCCATAAATCTTGTGTTTTGGGCCCCTGGAAGCATGAAAATCACTTTAAACATGCTAATTTTAGCTCTAACACTGATGATCCACCTACAAATGTGAACTGACGTTCAAAAATAAAACATTTGAAAACTGACCATTTCCCACATTTCTGAAGCATGACGTAATGGGGGGGTGTTATCTCTTTTGTCGAAAATCAGCCGTTTTTGCTCGAACATTAAATGCCTCCAAATGGTATTTAATTAACTTCCCGGGGTGAAGAAACCCTTTTTGAGAACTCAGAGTGAGTAAATTGGCCATTTTCATGCACTTTTAACCATTCCATAAATCTTGTGTTTTGGGCCCCTGGAAGCATGAAAATCACTTTAAACATGCTAATTTTAGCTCTAACAATGATGATCCACCTACAAATGTGAACTGACGTTCAAAAATAAAACATTTGAAAACGGACCATTTTCCACATTTCTGAAGCATGACGTAATGGGGGGGTGTTATCTCTTTTGTCGAAAATCAGCCGTTTTTGCTCGAACATTAAATGCCTCCAAATGGTATTTAATTAACTTCCCGAGCCCCTGGAAGCATGAAAATCACTTTAAACATGCTAATTTTAGCTCTAACACTGATGATCCACCTACAAATGTGAACTGACGTTCAAAAATAAAACATTTGAAAACGGACTATTTTCCACATTTCTGAAGCATGACGTAATGGGGGGGTGTTATCTCTTTTGTCGAAAATCAGCCGTTTTTGCTCGAACATTAAATGCCTCCAAATGGTATTTAATTAACTTCCCGGGGTGAAGAAACCCTTTTTGAGAACTCAGAGTGAGTAAATTGGCCATTTTCATGCACTTTTAACCATTCCATAAATCTTGTGTTTTGGGCCCCTGGAAGCATGAAAATCACTTTAAACTTGCTAATTTTAGCTCTAACACTGATGATCCACCTACAAATGTGAACTGACGTTCAAAAATAAAACATTTGAAAACGGACCATTTTCCACATTTCTGAAGCATGACGTAATGGGGGGGTGTTATCTCTTTTGTCGAAAATCAGCCGTTTTTGCTCGAACATTAAATGCCTCCAAATGGTATTTAATTAACTTCCCGAGCCCCTGGAAGCATGAAAATCACTTTAAACATGCTAATTTTAGCTCTAACACTGATGATCCACCTACAAATGTGAACTGACGTTCAAAAATAAAACATTTGAAAACGGACCATTTTCCACATTTCTGAAGCATGACGTAATGGGGGGGTGTTATCTCTTTTGTCGAAAATCAGCCGTTTTTGCTCGAACATTAAATGCCTCCAAATGGTATTTAATTAACTTCCCAAGCCCCTGGAAGCATGAAAATCACTTTAAACATGCTAATTTTAGCTCTAACACTGATGATCCACCTACAAATGTGAACTGACGTTCAAAAATAAAACATTTGAAAACATACCATTTTCCACATTTCTGAAGCATGACGTAATGGGGGGTGTTATCTCTTTTGTCGAAAATCAGCCGTTTTTGCTCGAACATTAAATGCCTCCAAATGGTATTTATTTCACTTCCCGAGCCCCTGGAAGCATGAAAATCACTTTAAACATGCTAATTTTAGCTCTAACACTGATGATCCACCTACAAATGTGAACTGACGTTCAAAAATAAAACATTTGAAAACGGACCATTTTCCACATTTCTGAAGCATGACGTAATGGGGGGGTGTTATCTCTTTTGTCGAAAATCAGCCGTTTTTGCGCGAACATTAAATGCCTCCAAATGGTATTTATTTCACTTCCCGAGCCCCTGGAAGCATGAAAATCACTTTAAACATGCTAATTTTAGCTCTAACACTGATGATCCACCTACAAATGTGAACTGACGTTCAAAAATAAAACATTTGAAAACGGACCATTTTCCACATTTCTGAAGCATGACGTAATGGGGGGGTGTTATCTCTTTTGTCGAAAATCAGCCGTTTTTGCTCGAACATTAAATGGCTCCAAATGGTATTTAATTAACTTCCCGAGCCCCTGGAAGCATGAAAATCCCTTTAAACATGCTAATTTTAGCTTTAACACTGATGATCCACCTACAAATGTGAACTGACGTTCAAAAATAAAACATTTGAAAACGGACCATTTTCCACATTTCTGAAGCATGACGTAATGGGGGGGTGTTATCTCTTTTGTCGAAAATCAGCCGTTTTTGCTCGAACATTAAATGCCTCCAAATGGTATTTAATTAACTTCCCGAGCCCCTGGAAGCATGAAAATCACTTTAAACATGCTAATTTTAGCTCTAACACTGATGATCCACCTACAAATGTGAACTGACGTTCAAAAATAAAACATTTGAAAACGGACCATTTTCCACATTTCTGAAGCATGACGTAATGGGGGGGTGTTATCTCTTTTGTCGAAAATCAGCCGTTTTTGCTCGAACATTAAATGCCTCCAAATGGTATTTATTTCACTTCCCGGGATGAAGAAACCCTTTTTGAGAACTCAGAGTGAGTAAATTGGCCATTTTCATGCACTTTTAACCATTCCATAAATCTTGTGTTTTGGGCCCCTGGAAGCATGAAAATCACTTTAAACATGCTAATTTTAGCTCTAACACTGATGATCCACCTACAAATGTGAACTGACGTTCAAAAATAAAACATTTGAAAACGGACCATTTTCCACATTTCTGAAGCATGACGTAATGGGGGGGTGTTATCTCTTTTGTCGAAAATCAGCCGTTTTTGCTCGAACATTAAATGCCTCCAAATGGTATTTAATTAACTTCCCGGGGTGAAGAAACCCTTTTTGAGAACTCAGAGTGAGTAAATTGGCCATTTTCATGCACTTTTAACCATTCCATAAATCTTGTGTTTTGGGCCCCTGGAAGCATGAAAATCACTTTAAACATGCTAATTTTAGCTCTAACACTGATGATCCACCTACAAATGTGAACTGACGTTCAAAAATAAAACATTTGAAAACGGACCATTTTCCACATTTCTGAAGCATGACGTAATGGGGGGGTGTTATCTCTTTTGTCGAAAATCAGCAGTTTTTGCTCGAACATTAAATGCCTCCAAATGGTATTTAATTAACTTCCCGGGGTGAAGAAACCCTTTTTGAGAACTCAGAGTGAGTAAATTGGCCATTTTCATGCACTTTTAACCATTCCATAAATCTTGTGTTTTGGGCCCCTGGAAGCATGAAAATCACTTTAAACATGCTAATTTTAGCTCTAACAATGATGATCCACCTACAAATGTGAACTGACGTTCAAAAATAAAACATTTGAAAACGGACCATTTTCCACATTTCTGAAGCATGACGTAATGGGGGGGTGTTATCTCTTTTGTCGAAAATCAGCCGTTTTTGCTCGAACATTAAATGCCTCCAAATGGTATTTATTTCACTTCCCGAGCCCCTGGAAGCATGAAAATCACTTTAAACATGCTAATTTTAGCTCTAACACTGATGATCCACCTACAAATGTGAACTGACGTTCAAAAATAAAACATTTGAAAACGGACCATTTTCCACATTTCTGAAGCATGACGTAATGGGGGGGTGTTATCTCTTTTGTCGAAAATCAGCCGTTTTTGCTCGAACATTAAATGCCTCCAAATGGTATTTAATTAACTTCCCGAGCCCCTGGAAGCATGAAAATCCCTTTAAACATGCTAATTTTAGCTTTAACACTGATGATCCACCTACAAATGTGAACTGACGTTCAAAAATAAAACATTTGAAAACGGACCATTTTCCACATTTCTGAAGCATGACGTAAAGGGGGGGTGTTATCTCTTTTGTCGAAAATCAGCCGTTTTTGCTCGAACATTAAATGCCTCCAAATGGTATTTAATTAACTTCCCGAGCCCCTGGAAGCATGAAAATCACTTTAAACATGCTAATTTTAGCTCTAACACTGATGATCCACCTACAAATGTGAACTGACGTTCAAAAATAAAACATTTGAAAACGGACCATTTTCCACATTTCTGAAGCATGACGTAATGGGGGGGTGTTATCTCTTTTGTCGAAAATCAGCCGTTTTTGCTCGAACATTAAATGCCTCCAAATGGTATTTATTTCACTTCCCGGGGTGAAGAAACCCTTTTTGAGAACTCAGAGTGAGTAAATTGGCCATTTTCATGCACTTTTAACCATTCCATAAATCTTGTGTTTTGGGCCCCTGGAAGCATGAAAATCACTTTAAACATGCTAATTTTAGCTCTAACACTGATGATCCACCTACAAATGTGAACTGACGTTCAAAAATAAAACATTTGAAAACGGACCATTTTCCACATTTCTGAAGCATGACGTAATGGGGGGGTGTTATCTCTTTTGTCGAAAATCAGCCGTTTTTGCTCGAACATTAAATGCCTCCAAATGGTATTTAATTAACTTCCCGGGGTGAAGAAACCCTTTTTGAGAACTCAGAGTGAGTAAATTGGCCATTTTCATGCACTTTTAACCATTCCATAAATCTTGTGTTTTGGGCCCCTGGAAGCATGAAAATCACTTTAAACATGCTAATTTTAGCTCTAACACTGATGATCCACCTACAAATGTGAACTGACGTTCAAAAATAAAACATTTGAAAACGGACCATTTTCCACATTTCTGAAGCATGACGTAATGGGGGGGTGTTATCTCTTTTGTCGAAAATCAGCCGTTTTTGCTCGAACATTAAATGCCTCCAAATGGTATTTAATTAACTTCCCGGGGTGAAGAAACCCTTTTTGAGAACTCAGAGTGAGTAAATTGGCCATTTTCATGCACTTTTAACCATTCCATAAATCTTGTGTTTTGGGCCCCTGGAAGCATGAAAATCACTTTAAACATGCTAATTTTAGCTCTAACAATGATGATCCACCTACAAATGTGAACTGACGTTCAAAAATAAAACATTTGAAAACGGACCATTTTCCACATTTCTGAAGCATGACGTAATGGGGGGGTGTTATCTCTTTTGTCGAAAATCAGCCGTTTTTGCTCGAACATTAAATGCCTCCAAATGGTATTTAATTAACTTCCCGAGCCCCTGGAAGCATGAAAATCACTTTAAACATGCTAATTTTAGCTCTAACACTGATGATCCACCTACAAATGTGAACTGACGTTCAAAAATAAAACATTTGAAAACGGACCATTTTCCACAATTCTGAAGCATGACGTAATGGGGGGGTGTTATCTCTTTTGTCGAAAATCAGCCGTTTTTGCTCGAACATTAAATGCCTCCAAATGGTATTTAATTAACTTCCCGGGGTGAAGAAACCCTTTTTGAGAACTCAGAGTGAGTAAATTGGCCATTTTCATGCACTTTTAACCATTCCATAAATCTTGTGTTTTGGGCCCCTGGAAGCATGAAAATCACTTTAAACATGCTAATTTTAGCTCTAACACTGATGATCCACCTACAAATGTGAACTGACGTTCAAAAATAAAACATTTGAAAACGGACCATTTTCCACATTTCTGAAGCATGACGTAATGGGGGGGCGTTATCTCTTTTGTCGAAAATCAGCCGTTTTTGCTCGAACATTAAATGCCTCCAAATGGTATTTAATTAACTTCCCGAGCCCCTGGAAGCATGAAAATCACTTTAAACAAGCTAATTTTAGCTCTAACACTGATGATCCACCTACAAATGTGAACTGACGTTCAAAAATAAAACATTTGAAAACGGACCATTTTCCACATTTCTGAAGCATGACGTAATGGGGGGGTGTTATCTCTTTTGTCGAAAATCAGCCGTTTTTGCTCGAACATTAAATGCCTCCAAATGGTATTTAATTAACTTCCCGAGCCCCTGGAAGCATGAAAATCACTTTAAACATGCTAATTTTAGCTCTAACACTGATGATCCACCTACAAATGTGAACTGACGTTCAAAAATAAAACATTTGAAAACGGACCATTTTCCACATTTCTGAAGCATGACGTAATGGGGGGGTGTTATCTCTTTTGTCGAAAATCAGCCGTTTTTGCTCGAACATTAAATGCCTCCAAATGGTATTTAATTAACTTCCCGGGGTGAAGAAACCCTTTTTGAGAACTCAGAGTGAGTAAATTGGCCATTTTCATGCACTTTTAACCATTCCATAAATCTTGTGTTTTGGGCCCCTGGAAGCATGAAAATCACTTTAAACATGCTAATTTTAGCTCTAACACTGATGATCCACCTACAAATGTGAACTGACGTTCAAAAATAAAACATTTGAAAACGGACCATTTTCCACATTTCTGAAGCATGACGTAATGGGGGGGTGTTATCTCTTTTGTCGAAAATCAGCCGTTTTTGCTCGAACATTAAATGCCTCCAAATGGTATTTAATTAACTTCCCGAGCCCCTGGAAGCATGAAAATCACTTTAAACATGCTAATTTTAGCTCTAACACTGATGATCCACCTACAAATGTGAACTGACGTTCAAAAATAAAACATTTGAAAACGGACCATTTTCCACATTTCTGAAGCATGACGTAATGGGGGGGTGTTATCTCTTTTGTCGAAAATCAGCCGTTTTTGCTCGAACATCAAATGCCTCCAAATGGTATTTAATTAACTTCCCGGGGTGAAGAAACCCTTTTTGAGAACTCAGAGTGAGTAAATTGGCCATTTTCATGCACTTTTAACCATTCCATAAATCTTGTGTTTTGGGCCCCTGGAAGCATGAAAATCCCTTTAAACATGCTAATTTTAGCTCTAACACTGATGATCCACCTACAAATGTGAACTGACGTTCAAAAATAAAACATTTGAAAACGGACCATTTTCCACATTTCTGAAGCATGACGTAATGGGGGGGTTTTATCTCTTTTGTCGAAAATCAGCCGTTTTTGCTCGAACATTAAATGCCTCCAAATGGTATTTAATTAACTTCCCGAGCCCCTGGAAGCATGAAAATCACTTTAAACATGCTAATTTTAGCTCTAACACTGATGATCCACCTACAAATGTGAACTGACGTTCAAAAATAAAACATTTGAAAACGGACCATTTTCCACATTTCTGAAGCATGACGTAATGGGGGGGTGTTATCTCTTTTGTCGAAAATCAGCCGTTTTTGCTCGTACATTAAATGCCTCCAAATGGTATTTAATTAACTTCCCGGGGTGAAGAAACCCTTTTTGAGAACTCAGAGTGAGTAAATTGGCCATTTTCATGCACTTTTAACCATTCCATAAATCTTGTGTTTTGGGCCCCTGGAAGCATGAAAATCACTTTAAACATGCTAATTTTAGCTCTAACACTGATGATCCACCTACAAATGTGAACTGACGTTCAAAAATAAAACATTTGAAAACGGACCATTTTCCACATTTCTGAAGCATGACGTAATGGGGGGGCGTTATCTCTTTTGTCGAAAATCAGCCGTTTTTGCTCGAACATTAAATGCCTCCAAATGGTATTTAATTAACTTCCCGAGCCCCTGGAAGCATGAAAATCACTTTAAACATGCTAAGTTTAGCTCTAACACTGATGATCCACCTACAAATGTGAACTGACGTTCAAAAATAAAACATTTGAAAACGGACCATTTTCCACATTTCTGAAGCATGACGTAATGGGGGGGTGTTATCTCTTTTGTCGAAAATCAGCCGTTTTTGCTCGAACATTAAATGCCTCCAAATGGTATTTAATTAACTTCCCGGGGTGAAGAAACCCTTTTTGAGAACTCAGAGTGAGTAAATTGGCCATTTTCATGCACTTTTAACCATTCCATAAATCTTGTGTTTTGGGCCCCTGGAAGCATGAAAATCACTTTAAACATGCTAATTTTAGCTCTAACACTGATGATCCACCTACAAATGTGAACTGACGTTCAAAAATAAAACATTTGAAAACGGACCATTTTCCACATTTCTGAAGCATGACGTAATGGGGGGGTGTTATCTCTTTTGTCGAAAATCAGCCGTTTTTGCTCGAACATTAAATGCCTCCAAATGGTATTTAATTAACTTCCCGAGCCCCTGGAAGCATGAAAATCACTTTAAACATGCTAATTTTAGCTCTAACCCTGATGATCCACCTACAAATGTGAACTGACGTTCAAAAATAAAACATTTGAAAACGGACCATTTTCCACATTTCTGAAGCATGACGTAATGGGGGGGTGTTATCTCTTTTGTCGAAAATCAGCCGTTTTTGCTCGAACATTAAATGCCTCCAAATGGTATTTAATTAACTTCCCGAGCCCCTGGAAGCATGAAAATCACTTTAAACATGCTAATTTTAGCTCTAACACTGATGATCCACCTACAAATGTGAACTGACGTTCAAAAATAAAACATTTGAAAACGGACCATTTTCCACATTTCTGAAGCATGACGTAATGGGGGGGTGTTATCTCTTTTGTCGAAAATCAGCCGTTTTTGCTCGAACATTAAATGCCTCCAAATGGTATTTAATTAACTTCCCGAGGTGAAGAAACCCTTTTTGAGAACTCAGAGTGAGTAAATTGGCCATTTTCATGCACTTTTAACCATTCCATAAATCTTGTGTTTTGGGCCCCTGGAAGCATGAAAATCACTTTAAACATGCTAATTTTAGCTCTAACACTGATGATCCACCTACAAATGTGAACTGACGTTCAAAAATAAAACATTTGAAAACAGACCATTTTCCACATTTCTAAAGCATGACGTAATGGGAGGGTGTTATCTCTTTTGTCGAAAATCAGCCGTTTTTGCTCGAACATTAAATGCCTCCAAATGGTATTTAATTAACTTCCCGAGCCCCTGGAAGCATGAAAATCACTTTAAACATGCTAATTTTAGCTCTAACACTGATGATCCACCTACAAATGTGAACTGACGTTCAAAAATAAAACATTTGAAAACGGACCATTTTCCACATTTCTGAAGCATGACGTAATGGGGGGGGGTGTTATCTCTTTTGTCGAAAATCAGCCGTTTTTGCTCGAACATTAAATGCCTCCAAATGGTATTTATTTCACTTCCCGGGGTGCCTTTTTGAGAACTCAGAGTGAGTAAATTGGCCATTTTCATGCACTTCTAACCATTCCATAAATCTTGTGTTTTGGGCCCCTGGAAGCATGAAAATCACTTTAAACAAGCTAATTTTAGCTCTAACACTGATGATCCACCTACAAATGTGAACTGACGTTCAAAAATAAAACATTTGAAAACGGACCATTTTCCACATTTCTGAAGCATGACGTAATGGGGGGGTGTTATCTCTTTTGTCGAAAATCAGCCGTTTTTGCTCGAACATTAAATGCCTCCAAATGGTATTTAATTAACTTCCCGAGCCCCTGGAAGCATGAAAATCACTTTAAACATGCTAATTTTAGCTCTAACACTGATGATCCACCTACAAATGTGAACTGACGTTCAAAAATAAAACATTTGAAAACGGACCATTTTCCACATTTCTGAAGCATGACGTAATGGGGGGGTGTTATCTCTTTTGTCGAAAATCAGCCGTTTTTGCTCGAACATTAAATGCCTCCAAATGGTATTTATTTCACTTCCCGAGCCCCTGGAAGCATGAAAATCACTTTAAACATGCTAATTTTAGCTCTAACACTGATGATCCACCTACAAATGTGAACTGACGTTCAAAAATAAAACATTTGAAAACGGACCATTTTCCACATTTCTGAAGCATGACGTAATCGGGGGGTGTTATCTCTTTTGTCGAAAATCAGCCGTTTTTGCTCGAACATTAAATGCCTCCAAATGGTATTTAATTAACTTCCCGGGGTGAAGAAACCCTTTTTGAGAACTCAGAGTGAGTAAATTGGCCATTTTCATGCACTTTTAACCATTCCATAAATCTTGTGTTTTGGGCCCCTGGAAGCATGAAAATCACTTTAAACATGCTAATTTTAGCTCTAACACTGATGATCCACCTACAAATGTGAACTAACGTTCAAAAATAAAACATTTGAAAACGGACCATTTTCCACATTTCTGAAGCATGACGTAATGGGGGGGTGTTATCTCTTTTGTCGAAAATCAGCCGTTTTTGCTCGAACATTAAATGCCTCCAAATGGTATTTAATTAACTTCCCGGGGTGAAGAAACCCTTTTTGAGAACTCAGAGTGAGTAAATTGGCCATTTTCATGCACTTTTAACCATTCCATAAATCTTGTGTTTTGGGCCCCTGGAAGCATGAAAATCACTTTAAACATGCTAATTTTAGCTCTAACACTGATGATCCACCTACAAATGTGAACTGACGCTCAAAAATAAAACATTTGAAAACGGACCATTTTCCACATTTCTGAAGCATGACGTAATGGGGGGGGGTTATCTCTTTTGTCGAAAATCAGCCGTTTTTGCTCGAACATTAAATGCCTCCAAATGGTATTTATTTCACTTCCCGGGGTGAAGAAACCCTTTTTGAGAACTCAGAGTGAGTAAATTGGCCATTTTCATGCACTTTTAACCATTCCATAAATCTTGTGTTTTGGGCCCCTGGAAGCATGAAAATCACTTTAAACATGCTAATTTTAGCTCTAACACTGATGATCCACCTACAAATGTGAACTGACGTTCAAAAATAAAACATTTGAAAACGGACCATTTTCCACATTTCTGAAGCATGACGTAATGGGGGGGTGTTATCTCTTTTGTCGAAAATCAGCCGTTTTTGCTCGAACATTAAATGCCTCCAAATGGTATTTAATTAACTTCCCGGGGTGAAGAAACCCTTTTTGAGAACTCAGAGTGAGTAAATTGGCCATTTTCATGCACTTTTAACCATTCCATAAATCTTGTGTTTTGGGCCCCTGGAAGCATGAAAATCACTTTAAACATGCTAATTTTAGCTCTAACACTGATGATCCACCTACAAATGTGAACTGACGTTCAAAAATAAAACATTTGAAAACGGACCATTTTCCACATTTCTGAAGCATGACGTAATGGGGGGGTGTTATCTCTTTTGTCGAAAATCAGCCGTTTTTGCTCGAACATTAAATGCCTCCAAATGGTATTTAATTAACTTCCCGGGGTGAAGAAACCCTTTTTGAGAACTCAGAGTGAGTAAATTGGCCATTTTCATGCACTTTTAACCATTCCATAAATCTTGTGTTTTGGGCCCCTGGAAGCATGAAAATCACTTTAAACATGCTAATTTTAGCTCTAACAATGATGATCCACCTACAAATGTGAACTGACGTTCAAAAATAAAACATTTGAAAACGGACCATTTTCCACATTTCTGAAGCATGACGTAATGGGGGGGTGTTATCTCTTTTGTCGAAAATCAGCCGTTTTTGCTCGAACATTAAATGCCTCCAAATGGTATTTAATTAACTTCCCGAGCCCTCTGGAAGCATGAAAATCACTTTAAACATGCTAATTTTAGCTCTAACACTGATGATCCACCTACAAATGTGAACTGACGTTCAAAAATAAAACATTTGAAAACGGACCATTTTCCACATTTCTGAAGCATGACGTAATGGGGGGGTGTTATCTCTTTTGTCGAAAATCAGCCGTTTTTGCTCGAACATTAAATGCCTCCAAAAGGTATTTATTTCACTTCCCGGGGTGAAGAAACCCTTTTTGAGAACTCAGAGTGAGTAAATTGGCCATTTTCATGCACTTTTAACCATTCCATAAATCTTGTGTTTTGGGCCCCTGGAAGCATGAAAATCACTTTAAACATGCTAATTTTAGCTCTAACACTGATGATCCACCTACAAATGTGAACTGACGTTCAAAAATAAAACATTTGAAAACGGACCATTTTCCACATTTCTGAAGCATGACGTAATGGGGGGGTGTTATCTCTTTTGTCGAAAATCAGCCGTTTTTGCTCGAACATTAAATGCCTCCAAATGGTATTTAATTAACTTCCCGAGCCCCTGGAAGCATGAAAATCACTTTAAACATGCTAATTTTAGCTCTAACACTGATGATCCACCTACAAATGTGAACTGACGTTCAAAAATAAAACATTTGAAAACGGACCATTTTCCACATTTCTGAAGCATGACGTAATGGGGGGGTGTTATCTCTTTTGTCGAAAATCAGCCGTTTTTGCTCGAACATTAAATGCCTCCAAATGGTATTTAATTAACTTCCCGGGGTGAAGAAACCCTTTTTGAGAACTCAGAGTGAGTAAATTGGCCATTTTCATGCACTTTTAACCATTCCATAAATCTTGTGTTTTGGGCCCCTGGAAGCATGAAAATCACTTTAAACATGCTAATTTTAGCTCTAACACTGATGATCCACCTACAAATGTGAACTGACGTTCAAAAATAAAACATTTGAAAACGGACCATTTTCCACATTTCTGAAGCATGACGTAATGGGGGGGTGTTATCTCTTTTGTCGAAAATCAGCCGTTTTTGCTCGAACATTAAATGCCTCCAAATGGTATTTAATTAACTTCCCGAGCCCCTGGAAGCATGAAAATCACTTTAAACATGCTAATTTTAGCTCTAACACTGATGATCCACCTACAAATGTGAACTGACGTTCAAAAATAAAACATTTGAAAACGGACCATTTTCCACATTTCTGAAGCATGACGTAATGGGGGGGTGTTATCTCTTTTGTCGAAAATCAGCCGTTTTTGCTCGAACATTAAATGCCTCCAAATGGTATTTAATTAACTTCCCGAGCCCCTGGAAGCATGAAAATCACTTTAAACATGCTAATTTTAGCTCTAACACTGATGATCCACCTACAAATGTGAACTGACGTTCAAAAATAAAACATTTGAAAACGGACCATTTTCCACATTTCTGAAGCATGACGTAATGGGGGGTGTTATCTCTTTTGTCGAAAATCAGCCGTTTTTGCTCGAACATTAAATGCCTCCAAATGGTATTTAATTAACTTCCCGGGGTGCCTTTTTGAGAACTCAGAGTGAGTAAATTGGCCATTTTCATGCACTTCTAACCATTCCATAAATCTTGTGTTTTGGGCCCCTGGAAGCATGAAAATCACTTTAAACAAGCTAATTTTAGCTCTAACACTGATGATCCACCTACAAATGTGAACTGACGTTCAAAAATAAAACATTTGAAAACAGACCATTTTCCACATTTCTGAAGCATGACGTAATGGGGGGGTGTTATCTCTTTTGTCGAAAATCAGCCGTTTTTGCTCGAACATTAAATGCCTCCAAATGGTATTTAATTAACTTCCCGAGCCCCTGGAAGCATGAAAATCACTTTAAACCTGCTAATTTTAGCTCTAACACTGATGATCCACCTACAAATGTGAACTGACGTTCAAAAATAAAACATTTGAAAACGGACCATTTTCCACATTTCTGAAGCATGACGTAATGGGGGGGTGTTATCTCTTTTGTCGAAAATCAGCCGTTTTTGCTCGAACATTAAATGCCTCCAAATGGTATTTAATTAACTTCCCGGGGTGAAGAAACCCTTTTTGAGAACTCAGAGTGAGTAAATTGGCCATTTTCATGCACTTTTAACCATTCCATAAATCATGTGTTTTGGGCCCCTGGAAGCATGAAAATCACTTTAAACATGCTAATTTTAGCTCTAACACTGATGATCCACCTACAAATGTGAACTGACGTTCAAAAATAAAACATTTGAAAACAGACCATTTTCCACATTTCTGAAGCATGACGTAATGGGGGGGCGTTATCTCTTTTGTCGAAAATCAGCCGTTTTTGCTCGAACATTAAATGCCTCCAAATGGTATTTAATTAACTTCCCGAGCCCCTGGAAGCATGAAAATCACTTTAAACATGCTAAGTTTAGCTCTAACACTGATGATCCACCTACAAATGTGAACTGACGTTCAAAAATAAAACATTTGAAAACGGACCATTTTCCACATTTCTGAAGCATGATGTAATGGGGGGGTGTTATCTCTTTTGTCGAAAATCAGCCGTTTTTGCTCGAACATTAAATGCCTCCAAATGGTATTTAATTAACTTCCCGGGGTGAAGAAACCCTTTTTGAGAACTCAGAGTGAGTAAATTGGCCATTTTCATGCACTTTTAACCATTCCATAAATCTTGTGTTTTGGGCCCCTGGAAGCATGAAAATCACTTTAAACATGCTAATTTTAGCTCTAACACTGATGATCCACCTACAAATGTGAACTGACGTTCAAAAATAAAACATTTGAAAACGGACCATTTTCCACATTTCTGAAGCATGACGTAATGGGGGGGTGTTATCTCTTTTGTCGAAAATCAGCCGTTTTTGCTCGAACATTAAATGCCTCCAAATGGTATTTAATTAACTTCCCGAGCCCCTGGAAGCATGAAAATCACTTTAAACATGCTAATTTTAGCTCTAACACTGATGATCCACCTACAAATGTGAACTGACGTTCAAAAATAAAACATTTGAAAACGGACCATTTTCCACATTTCTGAAGCATGACGTAATGGGGGGGTGTTATCTCTTTTGTCGAAAATCAGCCGTTTTTGCTCGAACATTAAATGCCTCCAAATGGTATTTAATTAACTTCCCGAGCCCCTGGAAGCATGAAAATCACTTTAAACATGCTAATTTTAGCTCTAACCCTGATGATCCACCTACAAATGTGAACTGACGTTCAAAAATAAAACATTTGAAAACGGACCATTTTCCACATTTCTGAAGCATGACGTAATGGGGGGGTGTTATCTCTTTTGTCGAAAATCAGCCGTTTTTGCTCGAACATTAAATGCCTCCAAATGGTATTTAATTAACTTCCCGAGCCCCTGGAAGCATGAAAATCACTTTAAACATGCTAATTTTAGCTCTAACACTGATGATCCACCTACAAATGTGAACTGACGTTCAAAAATAAAACATTTGAAAATGGACCATTTTCCACATTTCTGAAGCATGACGTAATGGGGGGGGTGTTATCTCTTTTGTCGAAAATCAGCCGTTTTTGCTCGAACATTAAATGCCTCCAAATGGTATTTAATTAACTTCCCGAGGTGAAGAAACCCTTTTTGAGAACTCAGAGTGAGTAAATTGGCCATTTTCATGCACTTTTAACCATTCCATAAATCTTGTGTTTTGGGCCCCTGGAAGCATGAAAATCACTTTAAACATGCTAATTTTAGCTCTAACACTGATGATCCACCTACAAATGTGAACTGACGTTCAAAAATAAAACATTTGAAAACAGACCATTTTCCACATTTCTAAAGCATGACGTAATGGGAGGGTGTTATCTCTTTTGTCGAAAATCAGCCGTTTTTGCTCGAACATTAAATGCCTCCAAATGGTATTTAATTAACTTCCCGAGCCCCTGGAAGCATGAAAATCACTTTAAACATGCTAATTTTAGCTCTAACACTGATGATCCACCTACAAATGTGAACTGACGTTCAAAAATAAAACATTTGAAAACGGACCATTTTCCACATTTCTGAAGCATGACGTAATGGGGGGGGTGTTATCTCTTTTGTCGAAAATCAGCCGTTTTTGCTCGAACATTAAATGCCTCCAAATGGTATTTATTTCACTTCCCGGGGTGCCTTTTTGAGAACTCAGAGTGAGTAAATTGGCCATTTTCATGCACTTCTAACCATTCCATAAATCTTGTGTTTTGGGCCCCTGGAAGCATGAAAATCACTTTAAACAAGCTAATTTTAGCTCTAACACTGATGATCCACCTACAAATGTGAACTGACGTTCAAAAATAAAACATTTGAAAACGGACCATTTTCCACATTTCTGAAGCATGACGTAATGGGGGGGTGTTATCTCTTTTGTCGAAAATCAGCCGTTTTTGCTCGAACATTAAATGCCTCCAAATGGTATTTAATTAACTTCCCGAGCCCCTGGAAGCATGAAAATCACTTTAAACATGCTAATTTTAGCTCTAACACTGATGATCCACCTACAAATGTGAACTGACGTTCAAAAATAAAACATTTGAAAACGGACCATTTTCCACATTTCTGAAGCATGACGTAATGGGGGGGTGTTATCTCTTTTGTCGAAAATCAGCCGTTTTTGCTCGAACATTAAATGCCTCCAAATGGTATTTAATTAACTTCCCGGGGTGAAGAAACCCTTTTTGAGAACTCAGAGTGAGTAAATTGGCCATTTTCATGCACTTTTAACCATTCCATAAATCTTGTGTTTTGGGCCCCTGGAAGCATGAAAATCACTTTAAACATGCTAATTTTAGCTCTAACACTGATGATCCACCTACAAATGTGAACTGACGTTCAAAAATAAAACATTTGAAAACGGAACATTTTCCACATTTCTGAAGAATGACGTAATGGGGGGGCGTTATCTCTTTTGTCGAAAATCAGCCGTTTTTGCTCGAACATTAAATGCCTCCAAATGGTATTTAATTAACTTCCCGAGCCCCTGGAAGCATGAAAATCACTTTAAACATGCTAAGTTTAGCTCTAACACTGATGATCCACCTTCAAATGTGAACTGACGTTCAAAAATAAAACATTTGAAAACGGACCATTTTCCACATTTCTGAAGCATGACGTAATGGGGGGGTGTTATCTCTTTTGTCGAAAATCAGCCGTTTTTGCTCGAACATTAAATGCCTCCAAATGGTATTTAATTAACTTCCCGGGGTGAAGAAACCCTTTTTGAGAACTCAGAGTGAGTAAATTGGCCATTTTCATGCACTTTTAACCATTCCATAAATCTTGTGTTTTGGGCCCCTGGAAGCATGAAAATCACTTTAAACATGCTAATTTTAGCTCTAACACTGATGATCCACCTACAAATGTGAACTGACGTTCAAAAATAAAACATTTGAAAACGGACCATTTTCCACATTTCTGAAGCATGACGTAATGGGGGGGTGTTATCTCTTTTGTCGAAAATCAGCCGTTTTTGCTCGAACATTAAATGCCTCCAAATGGTATTTAATTAACTTCCCGAGCCCCTGGAAGCATGAAAATCACTTTAAACATGCTAATTTTAGCTCTAACACTGATGATCCACCTACAAATGTGAACTGACGTTCAAAAATAAAACATTTGAAAACGGACCATTTTCCACATTTCTGAAGCATGACGTAATGGGGGGGTGTTATCTCTTTTGTCGAAAATCAGCCGTTTTTGCTCGAACATTAAATGCCTCCAAATGGTATTTAATTAACTTCCCGAGCCCCTGGAAGCATGAAAATCACTTTAAACATGCTAATTTTAGCTCTAACACTGATGATCCACCTACAAATGTGAACTGACGTTCAAAAATAAAACATTTGAAAATGGACCATTTTCCACATTTCTGAAGCATGACGTAATGGGGGGGGTGTTATCTCTTTTGTCGAAAATCAGCCGTTTTTGCTCGAACATTAAATGCCTCCAAATGGTATTTAATTAACTTCCCGAGGTGAAGAAACCCTTTTTGAGAACTCAGAGTGAGTAAATTGGCCATTTTCATGCACTTTTAACCATTCCATAAATCTTGTGTTTTGGGCCCCTGGAAGCATGAAAATCACTTTAAACATGCTAATTTTAGCTCTAACACTGATGATCCACCTACAAATGTGAACTGACGTTCAAAAATAAAACATTTGAAAACAGACCATTTTCCACATTTCTAAAGCATGACGTAATGGGAGGGTGTTATCTCTTTTGTCGAAAATCAGCCGTTTTTGCTCGAACATTAAATGCCTCCAAATGGTATTTAATTAACTTCCCGAGCCCCTGGAAGCATGAAAATCACTTTAAACATGCTAATTTTAGCTCTAACACTGATGATCCACCTACAAATGTGAACTGACGTTCAAAAATAAAACATTTGAAAACGGACCATTTTCCACATTTCTGAAGCATGACGTAATGGGGGGGGTGTTATCTCTTTTGTCGAAAATCAGCCGTTTTTGCTCGAACATTAAATGCCTCCAAATGGTATTTATTTCACTTCCCGGGGTGCCTTTTTGAGAACTCAGAGTGAGTAAATTGGCCATTTTCATGCACTTCTAACCATTCCATAAATCTTGTGTTTTGGGCCCCTGGAAGCATGAAAATCACTTTAAACAAGCTAATTTTAGCTCTAACACTGATGATCCACCTACAAATGTGAACTGACGTTCAAAAATAAAACATTTGAAAACGGACCATTTTCCACATTTCTGAAGCATGACGTAATGGGGGGGTGTTATCTCTTTTGTCGAAAATCAGCCGTTTTTGCTCGAACATTAAATGCCTCCAAATGGTATTTAATTAACTTCCCGAGCCCCTGGAAGCATGAAAATCACTTTAAACATGCTAATTTTAGCTCTAACACTGATGATCCACCTACAAATGTGAACTGACGTTCAAAAATAAAACATTTGAAAACGGACCATTTTCCACATTTCTGAAGCATGACGTAATGGGGGGGTGTTATCTCTTTTGTCGAAAATCAGCCGTTTTTGCTCGAATATTAAATGCCTCCAAATGGTATTTAATTAACTTCCCGGGGTGAAGAAACCCTTTTTGAGAACTCAGAGTGAGTAAATTGGCCATTTTCATGCACTTTTAACCATTCCATAAATCTTGTGTTTTGGGCCCCTGGAAGCATGAAAATCACTTTAAACATGCTAATTTTAGCTCTAACACTGATGATCCACCTACAAATGTGAACTGACGTTCAAAAATAAAACATTTGAAAACGGACCATTTTCCACATTTCTGAAGCATGACGTAATGGGGGGGTGTTATCTCTTTTGTCGAAAATCAGCCGTTTTTGTTCGAACATTAAATGCCTCCAAATGGTATTTAATTAACTTCCCGAGCCCCTGGAAGCATGAAAATCACTTTAAACATGCTAATTTTAGCTCTAACACTGATGATCCACCTACAAATGTGAACTGACGTTCAAAAATAAAACATTTGAAAACGGACCATTTTCCACATTTCTGAAGCATGACGTAATGGGGGGGTGTTATCTCTTTTGTCGAAAATCAGCCGTTTTTGCTCGAACATTAAATGCCTCCAAATGGTATTTAATTAACTTCCCGAGCCCCTGGAAGCATGAAAATCACTTTAAACATGCTAATTTTAGCTCTAACACTGATGATCCACCTACAAATGTGAACTGACGTTCAAAAATAAAACATTTGAAAACGGACCATTTTCCACATTTCTGAAGCATGACGTAATGGGGGGGTGTTATCTCTTTTGTCGAAAATCAGCCATTTTTGCTCGAACATTAAATGCCTCCAAATGGTATTTAATTAACTTCCCGAGGTGAAGAAACCCTTTTTGAGAACTCAGAGTGAGTAAATTGGCCATTTTCATGCACTTTTAACCATTCCATAAATCTTGTGTTTTGGGCCCCTGGAAGCATGAAAATCACTTTAAACATGCTAATTTTAGCTCTAACACTGATGATCCACCTACAAATGTGAACTGACGTTCAAAAATAAAACATTTGAAAACAGACCATTTTCCACATTTCTAAAGCATGACGTAATGGGAGGGTGTTATCTCTTTTGTCGAAAATCAGCCGTTTTTGCTCGAACATTAAATGCCTCCAAATGGTATTTAATTAACTTCCCGAGCCCCTGGAAGCATGAATATCACTTTAAACATGCTAATTTTAGCTCTAACACTGATGATCCACCTACAAATGTGAACTGACGTTCAAAAATAAAACATTTGAAAACGGACCATTTTCCACATTTCTGAAGCATGACGTAATGGGGGGGGTGTTATCTCTTTTGTCGAAAATCAGCCGTTTTTGCTCGAACATTAAATGCCTCCAAATGGTATTTATTTCACTTCCCGGGGTGCCTTTTTGAGAACTCAGAGTGAGTAAATTGGCCATTTTCATGCACTTCTAACCATTCCATAAATCTTGTGTTTTGGGCCCCTGGAAGCATGAAAATCACTTTAAACAAGCTAATTTTAGCTCTAACACTGATGATCCACCTACAAATGTGAACTGACGTTCAAAAATAAAACATTTGAAAACGGACCATTTTCCACATTTCTGAAGCATGACGTAATGGGGGGGGTGTTATCTCTTTTGTCGAAAATCAGCCGTTTTTGCTCGAACATTAAATGCCTCCAAATGGTATTTAATTAACTTCCCGAGCCCCTGGAAGCATGAAAATCACTTTAAACATGCTAATTTTAGCTCTAACACTGATGATCCACCTACAAATGTGAACTGACGTTCAAAAATAAAACATTTGAAAACGGACCATTTTCCACATTTCTGAAGCATGACGTAATGGGGGGGTGTTATCTCTTTTGCCGAAAATCAGCCGTTTTTGCTCGAACATTAAATGCCTCCAAATGGTATTTAATTAACTTCCCGGGGTGAAGAAACCCTTTTTGAGAACTCAGAGTGAGTAAATTGGCCATTTTCATGCACTTTTAACCATTCCATAAATCTTGTGTTTTGGGCCCCTGGAAGCATGAAAATCACTTTAAACATGCTAATTTTAGCTCTAACACTGATGATCCACCTACAAATGTGAACTGACGTTCAAAAATAAAACATTTGAAAACGGACCATTTTCCACATTTCTGAAGCATGACGTAATGGGGGGTGTTATCTCTTTTGTCGAAAATCAGCCGTTTTTGCTCGAACATTAAATGCCTCCAAATGGTATTTAATTAACTTCCCGAGCCCCTGGAAGCATGAAAATCACTTTAAACATGCTAATTTTAGCTCTAACACTGATGATCCACCTACAAATGTGAACTGACGTTCAAAAATAAAACATTTGAAAACGGACCATTTTCCACATTTCTGAAGCATGACGTAATGGGGGGGTGTTATCTCTTTTGTCGAAAATCAGCCGTTTTTGCTCGAACATCAAATGCCTCCAAATGGTATTTAATTAACTTCCCGGGGTGAAGAAACCCTTTTTGAGAACTCAGAGTGAGTAAATTGGCCATTTTCATGCACTTTTAACCGTTCCATAAATCTTGTGTTTTGGGCCCCTGGAAGCATGAAAATCACTTTAAACATGCTAATTTTAGCTCTAACACTGATGATCCACCTACAAATGTGAACTGACGTTCAAAAATAAAACATTTGAAAACGGACCATTTTCCACATTTCTGAAGCATGACGTAATGTAGGGGTGTTATCTCTTTTGTCGAAAATCAGCCGTTTTTGCTCGAACATTAAATGCCTCCAAATGGTATTTAATTAACTTCCCGAGCCCCTGGAAGCATGAAAATCACTTTAAACATGCTAATTTTAGCTCTAACACTGATGATCCACCTACAAATGTGAACTGACGTTCAAAAATAAAACATTTGAAAACGGACCATTTTCCACATTTCTGAAGCATGACGTAATGGGGGGGTGTTATCTCTTTTGTCGAAAATCAGCCGTTTTTGCTCGAACATCAAATGCCTCCAAATGGTATTTAATTAACTTCCCGGGGTGAAGAAACCCTTTTTGAGAACTCAGAGTGAGTAAATTGGCCATTTTCATGCACTTTTAACCATTCCATAAATCTTGTGTTTTGGGCCCCTGGAAGCATGAAAATCCCTTTAAACATGCTAATTTTAGCTCTAACACTGATGATCCACCTACAAATGTGAACTGACGTTCAAAAATAAAACATTTGAAAACGGACCATTTTCCACATTTCTGAAGCATGACGTAATGGGGGGGTTTTATCTCTTTTGTCGAAAATCAGCCGTTTTTGCTCGAACATTAAATGCCTCCAAATGGTATTTAATTAACTTCCCGAGCCCCTGGAAGCATGAAAATCACTTTAAACATGCTAATTTTAGCTCTAACACTGATGATCCACCTACAAATGTGAACTGACGTTCAAAAATAAAACATTTGAAAACGGACCATTTTCCACATTTCTGAAGCATGACGTAATGGGGGGGTGTTATCTCTTTTGTCGAAAATCAGCCGTTTTTGCTCGTACATTAAATGCCTCCAAATGGTATTTAATTAACTTCCCGGGGTGAAGAAACCCTTTTTGAGAACTCAGAGTGAGTAAATTGGCCATTTTCATGCACTTTTAACCATTCCATAAATCTTGTGTTTTGGGCCCCTGGAAGCATGAAAATCACTTTAAACATGCTAATTTTAGCTCTAACACTGATGATCCACCTACAAATGTGAACTGACGTTCAAAAATAAAACATTTGAAAACGGACCATTTTCCACATTTCTGAAGCATGACGTAATGGGGGGGCGTTATCTCTTTTGTCGAAAATCAGCCGTTTTTGCTCGAACATTAAATGCCTCCAAATGGTATTTAATTAACTTCCCGAGCCCCTGGAAGCATGAAAATCACTTTAAACATGCTAAGTTTAGCTCTAACACTGATGATCCACCTACAAATGTGAACTGACGTTCAAAAATAAAACATTTGAAAACGGACCATTTTCCACATTTCTGAAGCATGACGTAATGGGGGGGTGTTATCTCTTTTGTCGAAAATCAGCCGTTTTTGCTCGAACATTAAATGCCTCCAAATGGTATTTAATTAACTTCCCGGGGTGAAGAAACCCTTTTTGAGAACTCAGAGTGAGTAAATTGGCCATTTTCATGCACTTTTAACCATTCCATAAATCTTGTGTTTTGGGCCCCTGGAAGCATGAAAATCACTTTAAACATGCTAATTTTAGCTCTAACACTGATGATCCACCTACAAATGTGAACTGACGTTCAAAAATAAAACATTTGAAAACGGACCATTTTCCACATTTCTGAAGCATGACGTAATGGGGGGGTGTTATCTCTTTTGTCGAAAATCAGCCGTTTTTGCTCGAACATTAAATGCCTCCAAATGGTATTTAATTAACTTCCCGAGCCCCTGGAAGCATGAAAATCACTTTAAACATGCTAATTTTAGCTCTAACCCTGATGATCCACCTACAAATGTGAACTGACGTTCAAAAATAAAACATTTGAAAACGGACCATTTTCCACATTTCTGAAGCATGACGTAATGGGGGGGTGTTATCTCTTTTGTCGAAAATCAGCCGTTTTTGCTCGAACATTAAATGCCTCCAAATGGTATTTAATTAACTTCCCGAGCCCCTGGAAGCATGAAAATCACTTTAAACATGCTAATTTTAGCTCTAACACTGATGATCCACCTACAAATGTGAACTGACGTTCAAAAATAAAACATTTGAAAACGGACCATTTTCCACATTTCTGAAGCATGACGTAATGGGGGGGTGTTATCTCTTTTGTCGAAAATCAGCCGTTTTTGCTCGAACATTAAATGCCTCCAAATGGTATTTAATTAACTTCCCGAGGTGAAGAAACCCTTTTTGAGAACTCAGAGTGAGTAAATTGGCCATTTTCATGCACTTTTAACCATTCCATAAATCTTGTGTTTTGGGCCCCTGGAAGCATGAAAATCACTTTAAACATGCTAATTTTAGCTCTAACACTGATGATCCACCTACAAATGTGAACTGACGTTCAAAAATAAAACATTTGAAAACAGACCATTTTCCACATTTCTAAAGCATGACGTAATGGGAGGGTGTTATCTCTTTTGTCGAAAATCAGCCGTTTTTGCTCGAACATTAAATGCCTCCAAATGGTATTTAATTAACTTCCCGAGCCCCTGGAAGCATGAAAATCACTTTAAACATGCTAATTTTAGCTCTAACACTGATGATCCACCTACAAATGTGAACTGACGTTCAAAAATAAAACATTTGAAAACGGACCATTTTCCACATTTCTGAAGCATGACGTAATGGGGGGGGGTGTTATCTCTTTTGTCGAAAATCAGCCGTTTTTGCTCGAACATTAAATGCCTCCAAATGGTATTTATTTCACTTCCCGGGGTGCCTTTTTGAGAACTCAGAGTGAGTAAATTGGCCATTTTCATGCACTTCTAACCATTCCATAAATCTTGTGTTTTGGGCCCCTGGAAGCATGAAAATCACTTTAAACAAGCTAATTTTAGCTCTAACACTGATGATCCACCTACAAATGTGAACTGACGTTCAAAAATAAAACATTTGAAAACGGACCATTTTCCACATTTCTGAAGCATGACGTAATGGGGGGGTGTTATCTCTTTTGTCGAAAATCAGCCGTTTTTGCTCGAACATTAAATGCCTCCAAATGGTATTTAATTAACTTCCCGAGCCCCTGGAAGCATGAAAATCACTTTAAACATGCTAATTTTAGCTCTAACACTGATGATCCACCTACAAATGTGAACTGACGTTCAAAAATAAAACATTTGAAAACGGACCATTTTCCACATTTCTGAAGCATGACGTAATGGGGGGGTGTTATCTCTTTTGTCGAAAATCAGCCGTTTTTGCTCGAACATTAAATGCCTCCAAATGGTATTTATTTCACTTCCCGAGCCCCTGGAAGCATGAAAATCACTTTAAACATGCTAATTTTAGCTCTAACACTGATGATCCACCTACAAATGTGAACTGACGTTCAAAAATAAAACATTTGAAAACGGACCATTTTCCACATTTCTGAAGCATGACGTAATCGGGGGGTGTTATCTCTTTTGTCGAAAATCAGCCGTTTTTGCTCGAACATTAAATGCCTCCAAATGGTATTTAATTAACTTCCCGGGGTGAAGAAACCCTTTTTGAGAACTCAGAGTGAGTAAATTGGCCATTTTCATGCACTTTTAACCATTCCATAAATCTTGTGTTTTGGGCCCCTGGAAGCATGAAAATCACTTTAAACATGCTAATTTTAGCTCTAACACTGATGATCCACCTACAAATGTGAACTAACGTTCAAAAATAAAACATTTGAAAACGGACCATTTTCCACATTTCTGAAGCATGACGTAATGGGGGGGTGTTATCTCTTTTGTCGAAAATCAGCCGTTTTTGCTCGAACATTAAATGCCTCCAAATGGTATTTAATTAACTTCCCGGGGTGAAGAAACCCTTTTTGAGAACTCAGAGTGAGTAAATTGGCCATTTTCATGCACTTTTAACCATTCCATAAATCTTGTGTTTTGGGCCCCTGGAAGCATGAAAATCACTTTAAACATGCTAATTTTAGCTCTAACACTGATGATCCACCTACAAATGTGAACTGACGCTCAAAAATAAAACATTTGAAAACGGACCATTTTCCACATTTCTGAAGCATGACGTAATGGGGGGGGGTTATCTCTTTTGTCGAAAATCAGCCGTTTTTGCTCGAACATTAAATGCCTCCAAATGGTATTTATTTCACTTCCCGGGGTGAAGAAACCCTTTTTGAGAACTCAGAGTGAGTAAATTGGCCATTTTCATGCACTTTTAACCATTCCATAAATCTTGTGTTTTGGGCCCCTGGAAGCATGAAAATCACTTTAAACATGCTAATTTTAGCTCTAACACTGATGATCCACCTACAAATGTGAACTGACGTTCAAAAATAAAACATTTGAAAACGGACCATTTTCCACATTTCTGAAGCATGACGTAATGGGGGGGTGTTATCTCTTTTGTCGAAAATCAGCCGTTTTTGCTCGAACATTAAATGCCTCCAAATGGTATTTAATTAACTTCCCGGGGTGAAGAAACCCTTTTTGAGAACTCAGAGTGAGTAAATTGGCCATTTTCATGCACTTTTAACCATTCCATAAATCTTGTGTTTTGGGCCCCTGGAAGCATGAAAATCACTTTAAACATGCTAATTTTAGCTCTAACACTGATGATCCACCTACAAATGTGAACTGACGTTCAAAAATAAAACATTTGAAAACGGACCATTTTCCACATTTCTGAAGCATGACGTAATGGGGGGGTGTTATCTCTTTTGTCGAAAATCAGCCGTTTTTGCTCGAACATTAAATGCCTCCAAATGGTATTTAATTAACTTCCCGGGGTGAAGAAACCCTTTTTGAGAACTCAGAGTGAGTAAATTGGCCATTTTCATGCACTTTTAACCATTCCATAAATCTTGTGTTTTGGGCCCCTGGAAGCATGAAAATCACTTTAAACATGCTAATTTTAGCTCTAACAATGATGATCCACCTACAAATGTGAACTGACGTTCAAAAATAAAACATTTGAAAACGGACCATTTTCCACATTTCTGAAGCATGACGTAATGGGGGGGTGTTATCTCTTTTGTCGAAAATCAGCCGTTTTTGCTCGAACATTAAATGCCTCCAAATGGTATTTAATTAACTTCCCGAGCCCTCTGGAAGCATGAAAATCACTTTAAACATGCTAATTTTAGCTCTAACACTGATGATCCACCTACAAATGTGAACTGACGTTCAAAAATAAACATTTGAAAACGGACCATTTTCCACATTTCTGAAGCATGACGTAATGGGGGGGTGTTATCTCTTTTGTCGAAAATCAGCCGTTTTTGCTCGAACATTAAATGCCTCCAAAAGGTATTTATTTCACTTCCCGGGGTGAAGAAACCCTTTTTGAGAACTCAGAGTGAGTAAATTGGCCATTTTCATGCACTTTTAACCATTCCATAAATCTTGTGTTTTGGGCCCCTGGAAGCATGAAAATCACTTTAAACATGCTAATTTTAGCTCTAACACTGATGATCCACCTACAAATGTGAACTGACGTTCAAAAATAAAACATTTGAAAACGGACCATTTTCCACATTTCTGAAGCATGACGTAATGGGGGGGTGTTATCTCTTTTGTCGAAAATCAGCCGTTTTTGCTCGAACATTAAATGCCTCCAAATGGTATTTAATTAACTTCCCGAGCCCCTGGAAGCATGAAAATCACTTTAAACATGCTAATTTTAGCTCTAACACTGATGATCCACCTACAAATGTGAACTGACGTTCAAAAATAAAACATTTGAAAACGGACCATTTTCCACATTTCTGAAGCATGACGTAATGGGGGGGTGTTATCTCTTTTGTCGAAAATCAGCCGTTTTTGCTCGAACATTAAATGCCTCCAAATGGTATTTAATTAACTTCCCGGGGTGAAGAAACCCTTTTTGAGAACTCAGAGTGAGTAAATTGGCCATTTTCATGCACTTTTAACCATTCCATAAATCTTGTGTTTTGGGCCCCTGGAAGCATGAAAATCACTTTAAACATGCTAATTTTAGCTCTAACACTGATGATCCACCTACAAATGTGAACTGACGTTCAAAAATAAAACATTTGAAAACGGACCATTTTCCACATTTCTGAAGCATGACGTAATGGGGGGGTGTTATCTCTTTTGTCGAAAATCAGCCGTTTTTGCTCGAACATTAAATGCCTCCAAATGGTATTTAATTAACTTCCCGAGCCCCTGGAAGCATGAAAATCACTTTAAACATGCTAATTTTAGCTCTAACACTGATGATCCACCTACAAATGTGAACTGACGTTCAAAAATAAAACATTTGAAAACGGACCATTTTCCACATTTCTGAAGCATGACGTAATGGGGGGGTGTTATCTCTTTTGTCGAAAATCAGCCGTTTTTGCTCGAACATTAAATGCCTCCAAATGGTATTTAATTAACTTCCCGAGCCCCTGGAAGCATGAAAATCACTTTAAACATGCTAATTTTAGCTCTAACACTGATGATCCACCTACAAATGTGAACTGACGTTCAAAAATAAAACATTTGAAAACGGACCATTTTCCACATTTCTGAAGCATGACGTAATGGGGGGGTGTTATCTCTTTTGTCGAAAATCAGCCGTTTTTGCTCGAACATTAAATGCCTCCAAATGGTATTTAATTAACTTCCCGGGGTGCCTTTTTGAGAACTCAGAGTGAGTAAATTGGCCATTTTCATGCACTTCTAACCATTCCATAAATCTTGTGTTTTGGGCCCCTGGAAGCATGAAAATCACTTTAAACAAGCTAATTTTAGCTCTAACACTGATGATCCACCTACAAATGTGAACTGACGTTCAAAAATAAAACATTTGAAAACAGACCATTTTCCACATTTCTGAAGCATGACGTAATGGGGGGGTGTTATCTCTTTTGTCGAAAATCAGCCGTTTTTGCTCGAACATTAAATGCCTCCAAATGGTATTTAATTAACTTCCCGAGCCCCTGGAAGCATGAAAATCACTTTAAACCTGCTAATTTTAGCTCTAACACTGATGATCCACCTACAAATGTGAACTGACGTTCAAAAATAAAACATTTGAAAACGGACCATTTTCCACATTTCTGAAGCATGACGTAATGGGGGGGTGTTATCTCTTTTGTCGAAAATCAGCCGTTTTTGCTCGAACATTAAATGCCTCCAAATGGTATTTAATTAACTTCCCGGGGTGAAGAAACCCTTTTTGAGAACTCAGAGTGAGTAAATTGGCCATTTTCATGCACTTTTAACCATTCCATAAATCATGTGTTTTGGGCCCCTGGAAGCATGAAAATCACTTTAAACATGCTAATTTTAGCTCTAACACTGATGATCCACCTACAAATGTGAACTGACGTTCAAAAATAAAACATTTGAAAACAGACCATTTTCCACATTTCTGAAGCATGACGTAATGGGGGGGCGTTATCTCTTTTGTCGAAAATCAGCCGTTTTTGCTCGAACATTAAATGCCTCCAAATGGTATTTAATTAACTTCCCGAGCCCCTGGAAGCATGAAAATCACTTTAAACATGCTAAGTTTAGCTCTAACACTGATGATCCACCTACAAATGTGAACTGACGTTCAAAAATAAAACATTTGAAAACGGACCATTTTCCACATTTCTGAAGCATGATGTAATGGGGGGGTGTTATCTCTTTTGTCGAAAATCAGCCGTTTTTGCTCGAACATTAAATGCCTCCAAATGGTATTTAATTAACTTCCCGGGGTGAAGAAACCCTTTTTGAGAACTCAGAGTGAGTAAATTGGCCATTTTCATGCACTTTTAACCATTCCATAAATCTTGTGTTTTGGGCCCCTGGAAGCATGAAAATCACTTTAAACATGCTAATTTTAGCTCTAACACTGATGATCCACCTACAAATGTGAACTGACGTTCAAAAATAAAACATTTGAAAACGGACCATTTTCCACATTTCTGAAGCATGACGTAATGGGGGGGTGTTATCTCTTTTGTCGAAAATCAGCCGTTTTTGCTCGAACATTAAATGCCTCCAAATGGTATTTAATTAACTTCCCGAGCCCCTGGAAGCATGAAAATCACTTTAAACATGCTAATTTTAGCTCTAACACTGATGATCCACCTACAAATGTGAACTGACGTTCAAAAATAAAACATTTGAAAACGGACCATTTTCCACATTTCTGAAGCATGACGTAATGGGGGGGTGTTATCTCTTTTGTCGAAAATCAGCCGTTTTTGCTCGAACATTAAATGCCTCCAAATGGTATTTAATTAACTTCCCGAGCCCCTGGAAGCATGAAAATCACTTTAAACATGCTAATTTTAGCTCTAACCCTGATGATCCACCTACAAATGTGAACTGACGTTCAAAAATAAAACATTTGAAAACGGACCATTTTCCACATTTCTGAAGCATGACGTAATGGGGGGGTGTTATCTCTTTTGTCGAAAATCAGCCGTTTTTGCTCGAACATTAAATGCCTCCAAATGGTATTTAATTAACTTCCCGAGCCCCTGGAAGCATGAAAATCACTTTAAACATGCTAATTTTAGCTCTAACACTGATGATCCACCTACAAATGTGAACTGACGTTCAAAAATAAAACATTTGAAAATGGACCATTTTCCACATTTCTGAAGCATGACGTAATGGGGGGGGTGTTATCTCTTTTGTCGAAAATCAGCCGTTTTTGCTCGAACATTAAATGCCTCCAAATGGTATTTAATTAACTTCCCGAGGTGAAGAAACCCTTTTTGAGAACTCAGAGTGAGTAAATTGGCCATTTTCATGCACTTTTAACCATTCCATAAATCTTGTGTTTTGGGCCCCTGGAAGCATGAAAATCACTTTAAACATGCTAATTTTAGCTCTAACACTGATGATCCACCTACAAATGTGAACTGACGTTCAAAAATAAAACATTTGAAAACAGACCATTTTCCACATTTCTAAAGCATGACGTAATGGGAGGGTGTTATCTCTTTTGTCGAAAATCAGCCGTTTTTGCTCGAACATTAAATGCCTCCAAATGGTATTTAATTAACTTCCCGAGCCCCTGGAAGCATGAAAATCACTTTAAACATGCTAATTTTAGCTCTAACACTGATGATCCACCTACAAATGTGAACTGACGTTCAAAAATAAAACATTTGAAAACGGACCATTTTCCACATTTCTGAAGCATGACGTAATGGGGGGGGTGTTATCTCTTTTGTCGAAAATCAGCCGTTTTTGCTCGAACATTAAATGCCTCCAAATGGTATTTATTTCACTTCCCGGGGTGCCTTTTTGAGAACTCAGAGTGAGTAAATTGGCCATTTTCATGCACTTCTAACCATTCCATAAATCTTGTGTTTTGGGCCCCTGGAAGCATGAAAATCACTTTAAACAAGCTAATTTTAGCTCTAACACTGATGATCCACCTACAAATGTGAACTGACGTTCAAAAATAAAACATTTGAAAACGGACCATTTTCCACATTTCTGAAGCATGACGTAATGGGGGGGTGTTATCTCTTTTGTCGAAAATCAGCCGTTTTTGCTCGAACATTAAATGCCTCCAAATGGTATTTAATTAACTTCCCGAGCCCCTGGAAGCATGAAAATCACTTTAAACATGCTAATTTTAGCTCTAACACTGATGATCCACCTACAAATGTGAACTGACGTTCAAAAATAAAACATTTGAAAACGGACCATTTTCCACATTTCTGAAGCATGACGTAATGGGGGGGTGTTATCTCTTTTGTCGAAAATCAGCCGTTTTTGCTCGAACATTAAATGCCTCCAAATGGTATTTAATTAACTTCCCGGGGTGAAGAAACCCTTTTTGAGAACTCAGAGTGAGTAAATTGGCCATTTTCATGCACTTTTAACCATTCCATAAATCTTGTGTTTTGGGCCCCTGGAAGCATGAAAATCACTTTAAACATGCTAATTTTAGCTCTAACACTGATGATCCACCTACAAATGTGAACTGACGTTCAAAAATAAAACATTTGAAAACGGAACATTTTCCACATTTCTGAAGAATGACGTAATGGGGGGGCGTTATCTCTTTTGTCGAAAATCAGCCGTTTTTGCTCGAACATTAAATGCCTCCAAATGGTATTTAATTAACTTCCCGAGCCCCTGGAAGCATGAAAATCACTTTAAACATGCTAAGTTTAGCTCTAACACTGATGATCCACCTTCAAATGTGAACTGACGTTCAAAAATAAAACATTTGAAAACGGACCATTTTCCACATTTCTGAAGCATGACGTAATGGGGGGGTGTTATCTCTTTTGTCGAAAATCAGCCGTTTTTGCTCGAACATTAAATGCCTCCAAATGGTATTTAATTAACTTCCCGGGGTGAAGAAACCCTTTTTGAGAACTCAGAGTGAGTAAATTGGCCATTTTCATGCACTTTTAACCATTCCATAAATCTTGTGTTTTGGGCCCCTGGAAGCATGAAAATCACTTTAAACATGCTAATTTTAGCTCTAACACTGATGATCCACCTACAAATGTGAACTGACGTTCAAAAATAAAACATTTGAAAACGGACCATTTTCCACATTTCTGAAGCATGACGTAATGGGGGGGTGTTATCTCTTTTGTCGAAAATCAGCCGTTTTTGCTCGAACATTAAATGCCTCCAAATGGTATTTAATTAACTTCCCGAGCCCCTGGAAGCATGAAAATCACTTTAAACATGCTAATTTTAGCTCTAACACTGATGATCCACCTACAAATGTGAACTGACGTTCAAAAATAAAACATTTGAAAACGGACCATTTTCCACATTTCTGAAGCATGACGTAATGGGGGGGTGTTATCTCTTTTGTCGAAAATCAGCCGTTTTTGCTCGAACATTAAATGCCTCCAAATGGTATTTAATTAACTTCCCGAGCCCCTGGAAGCATGAAAATCACTTTAAACATGCTAATTTTAGCTCTAACACTGATGATCCACCTACAAATGTGAACTGACGTTCAAAAATAAAACATTTGAAAATGGACCATTTTCCACATTTCTGAAGCATGACGTAATGGGGGGGGTGTTATCTCTTTTGTCGAAAATCAGCCGTTTTTGCTCGAACATTAAATGCCTCCAAATGGTATTTAATTAACTTCCCGAGGTGAAGAAACCCTTTTTGAGAACTCAGAGTGAGTAAATTGGCCATTTTCATGCACTTTTAACCATTCCATAAATCTTGTGTTTTGGGCCCCTGGAAGCATGAAAATCACTTTAAACATGCTAATTTTAGCTCTAACACTGATGATCCACCTACAAATGTGAACTGACGTTCAAAAATAAAACATTTGAAAACAGACCATTTTCCACATTTCTAAAGCATGACGTAATGGGAGGGTGTTATCTCTTTTGTCGAAAATCAGCCGTTTTTGCTCGAACATTAAATGCCTCCAAATGGTATTTAATTAACTTCCCGAGCCCCTGGAAGCATGAAAATCACTTTAAACATGCTAATTTTAGCTCTAACACTGATGATCCACCTACAAATGTGAACTGACGTTCAAAAATAAAACATTTGAAAACGGACCATTTTCCACATTTCTGAAGCATGACGTAATGGGGGGGGTGTTATCTCTTTTGTCGAAAATCAGCCGTTTTTGCTCGAACATTAAATGCCTCCAAATGGTATTTATTTCACTTCCCGGGGTGCCTTTTTGAGAACTCAGAGTGAGTAAATTGGCCATTTTCATGCACTTCTAACCATTCCATAAATCTTGTGTTTTGGGCCCCTGGAAGCATGAAAATCACTTTAAACAAGCTAATTTTAGCTCTAACACTGATGATCCACCTACAAATGTGAACTGACGTTCAAAAATAAAACATTTGAAAACGGACCATTTTCCACATTTCTGAAGCATGACGTAATGGGGGGGTGTTATCTCTTTTGTCGAAAATCAGCCGTTTTTGCTCGAACATTAAATGCCTCCAAATGGTATTTAATTAACTTCCCGAGCCCCTGGAAGCATGAAAATCACTTTAAACATGCTAATTTTAGCTCTAACACTGATGATCCACCTACAAATGTGAACTGACGTTCAAAAATAAAACATTTGAAAACGGACCATTTTCCACATTTCTGAAGCATGACGTAATGGGGGGGTGTTATCTCTTTTGTCGAAAATCAGCCGTTTTTGCTCGAATATTAAATGCCTCCAAATGGTATTTAATTAACTTCCCGGGGTGAAGAAACCCTTTTTGAGAACTCAGAGTGAGTAAATTGGCCATTTTCATGCACTTTTAACCATTCCATAAATCTTGTGTTTTGGGCCCCTGGAAGCATGAAAATCACTTTAAACATGCTAATTTTAGCTCTAACACTGATGATCCACCTACAAATGTGAACTGACGTTCAAAAATAAAACATTTGAAAACGGACCATTTTCCACATTTCTGAAGCATGACGTAATGGGGGGGTGTTATCTCTTTTGTCGAAAATCAGCCGTTTTTGTTCGAACATTAAATGCCTCCAAATGGTATTTAATTAACTTCCCGAGCCCCTGGAAGCATGAAAATCACTTTAAACATGCTAATTTTAGCTCTAACACTGATGATCCACCTACAAATGTGAACTGACGTTCAAAAATAAAACATTTGAAAACGGACCATTTTCCACATTTCTGAAGCATGACGTAATGGGGGGGTGTTATCTCTTTTGTCGAAAATCAGCCGTTTTTGCTCGAACATTAAATGCCTCCAAATGGTATTTAATTAACTTCCCGAGCCCCTGGAAGCATGAAAATCACTTTAAACATGCTAATTTTAGCTCTAACACTGATGATCCACCTACAAATGTGAACTGACGTTCAAAAATAAAACATTTGAAAACGGACCATTTTCCACATTTCTGAAGCATGACGTAATGGGGGGGTGTTATCTCTTTTGTCGAAAATCAGCCATTTTTGCTCGAACATTAAATGCCTCCAAATGGTATTTAATTAACTTCCCGAGGTGAAGAAACCCTTTTTGAGAACTCAGAGTGAGTAAATTGGCCATTTTCATGCACTTTTAACCATTCCATAAATCTTGTGTTTTGGGCCCCTGGAAGCATGAAAATCACTTTAAACATGCTAATTTTAGCTCTAACACTGATGATCCACCTACAAATGTGAACTGACGTTCAAAAATAAAACATTTGAAAACAGACCATTTTCCACATTTCTAAAGCATGACGTAATGGGAGGGTGTTATCTCTTTTGTCGAAAATCAGCCGTTTTTGCTCGAACATTAAATGCCTCCAAATGGTATTTAATTAACTTCCCGAGCCCCTGGAAGCATGAATATCACTTTAAACATGCTAATTTTAGCTCTAACACTGATGATCCACCTACAAATGTGAACTGACGTTCAAAAATAAAACATTTGAAAACGGACCATTTTCCACATTTCTGAAGCATGACGTAATGGGGGGGGTGTTATCTCTTTTGTCGAAAATCAGCCGTTTTTGCTCGAACATTAAATGCCTCCAAATGGTATTTATTTCACTTCCCGGGGTGCCTTTTTGAGAACTCAGAGTGAGTAAATTGGCCATTTTCATGCACTTCTAACCATTCCATAAATCTTGTGTTTTGGGCCCCTGGAAGCATGAAAATCACTTTAAACAAGCTAATTTTAGCTCTAACACTGATGATCCACCTACAAATGTGAACTGACGTTCAAAAATAAAACATTTGAAAACGGACCATTTTCCACATTTCTGAAGCATGACGTAATGGGGGGGGTGTTATCTCTTTTGTCGAAAATCAGCCGTTTTTGCTCGAACATTAAATGCCTCCAAATGGTATTTAATTAACTTCCCGAGCCCCTGGAAGCATGAAAATCACTTTAAACATGCTAATTTTAGCTCTAACACTGATGATCCACCTACAAATGTGAACTGACGTTCAAAAATAAAACATTTGAAAACGGACCATTTTCCACATTTCTGAAGCATGACGTAATGGGGGGGTGTTATCTCTTTTGTCGAAAATCAGCCGTTTTTGCTCGAACATTAAATGCCTCCAAATGGTATTTAATTAACTTCCCGGGGTGAAGAAACCCTTTTTGAGAACTCAGAGTGAGTAAATTGGCCATTTTCATGCACTTTTAACCATTCCATAAATCTTGTGTTTTGGGCCCCTGGAAGCATGAAAATCACTTTAAACATGCTAATTTTAGCTCTAACACTGATGATCCACCTACAAATGTGAACTGACGTTCAAAAATAAAACATTTGAAAACGGACCATTTTCCACATTTCTGAAGCATGACGTAATGGGGGGTGTTATCTCTTTTGTCGAAAATCAGCCGTTTTTGCTCGAACATTAAATGCCTCCAAATGGTATTTAATTAACTTCCCGAGCCCCTGGAAGCATGAAAATCACTTTAAACATGCTAATTTTAGCTCTAACACTGATGATCCACCTACAAATGTGAACTGACGTTCAAAAATAAAACATTTGAAAACGGACCATTTTCCACATTTCTGAAGCATGACGTAATGGGGGGGTGTTATCTCTTTTGTCGAAAATCAGCCGTTTTTGCTCGAACATCAAATGCCTCCAAATGGTATTTAATTAACTTCCCGGGGTGAAGAAACCCTTTTTGAGAACTCAGAGTGAGTAAATTGGCCATTTTCATGCACTTTTAACCGTTCCATAAATCTTGTGTTTTGGGCCCCTGGAAGCATGAAAATCACTTTAAACATGCTAATTTTAGCTCTAACACTGATGATCCACCTACAAATGTGAACTGACGTTCAAAAATAAAACATTTGAAAACGGACCATTTTCCACATTTCTGAAGCATGACGTAATGTAGGGGTGTTATCTCTTTTGTCGAAAATCAGCCGTTTTTGCTCGAACATTAAATGCCTCCAAATGGTATTTAATTAACTTCCCGAGACCCTGGAAGCATGAAAATCACTTTAAACATGCTAATTTTAGCTCTAACACTGATGATCCACCTACAAATGTGAACTGACGTTCAAAAATAAAACATTTGAAAACGGACCATTTTCCACATTTCTGAAGCATGACGTAATGGGGGGGGTGTTATCTCTTTTGTCGAAAATCAGCCGTTTTTGCTCGAACATCAAATGCCTCCAAATGGTATTTAATTAACTTCCCTGGGTGAAGAAACCCTTTTTGAGAACTCAGAGTGAGTAAATTGGCCATTTTCATGCACTTTTAACCATTCCATAAATCTTGTGTTTTGGGCCCCTGGAAGCATGAAAATCACTTTAAACATGCTAATTTTAGCTCTAACACTGATGATCCACCTACAAATGTGAACTGACGTTCAAAAATAAAACATTTGAAAACGGACCATTTTCCACATTTCTGAAGCATGACGTAATGGGGGGGTGTTATCTCTTTTGTCGAAAATCAGCCGTTTTTGCTCGAACATTAAATGCCTCCAAATGGTATTTAATTAACTTCCCGAGCCCCTGGAAGCATGAAAATCACTTTAAACATGCTAATTTTAGCTCTAACACTGATGATCCACCTACAAATGTGAACTGACGTTCAAAAATAAAACATTTGAAAACGGACCATTTTCCACATTTCTGAAGCATGACGTAATGGGGGGGTGTTATCTCTTTTGTCGAAAATCAGCCGTTTTTGCTCGAACATTAAATGCCTCCAAATGGTATTTAATTAACTTCCCGAGCCCCTGGAAGCATGAAAATCACTTTAAACATGCTAATTTTAGCTCTAACACTGATGATCCACCTACAAATGTGAACTGACGTTCAAAAATAAAACATTTGAAAACGGACCATTTTCCACATTTCTGAAGCATGACGTAATGGGGGGGGTGTTATCTCTTTTGTCTAAAATCAGCCGTTTTTGCTCGAACATTAAATGCCTCCAAATGGTATTTAATTAACTTCCCGAGCCCCTGGAAGCATGAAAATCACTTTAAACATGCTAATTTTAGCTCTAACACTGATGATCCACCTACAAATGTGAACTGACGTTCAAAAATAAAACATTTGAAAACGGACCATTTTCCACATTTCTGAAGCATGACGTAATGGGGGGGTGTTATCTCTTTTGTCGAAAATCAGCCGTTTTTGCTCGAACATTAAATGCCTCCAAATGGTATTTAATTAACTTCCCGGGGTGAAGAAACCCTTTTTGAGAACTCAGAGTGAGTAAATTGGCCATTTTCATGCACTTTTAACCATTCCATAAATCTTGTGTTTTGGGCCCCTGGAAGCATGAAAATCACTTTAAACATGCTAATTTTAGCTCTAACACTGATGATCCACCTACAAATGTGAACTGACGTTCAAAAATAAAACATTTGAAAACGGACCATTTTCCACATTTCTGAAGCATGACGTAATGGGGGGGCGTTATCTCTTTTGTCGAAAATCAGCCGTTTTTGCTCGAACATTAAATGCCTCCAAATGGTATTTAATTAACTTCCTGAGCCCCTGGAAGCATGAAAATCACTTTAAACAAGCTAATTTTAGCTCTAACACTGATGATCCACCTACAAATGTGAACTGACGTTCAAAAATAAAACATTTGAAAACGGACCATTTTCCACATTTCTGAAGCATGACGTAATGGGGGGGTGTTATCTCTTTTGTCGAAAATCAGCCGTTTTTGCTCGAACATTAAATGCCTCCAAATGGTATTTAATTAACTTCCCGAGCCCCTGGAAGCATGAAAATCACTTTAAACATGCTAATTTTAGCTCTAACACTGATGATCCACCTACAAATGTGAACTGACGTTCAAAAATAAAACATTTGAAAACGGACCATTTTCCACATTTCTGAAGCATGACGTAATGGGGGGGTGTTATCTCTTTTGTCGAAAATCAGCCGTTTTTGCTCGAACATTAAATGCCTCCAAATGGTATTTAATTAACTTCCCGAGCCCCTGGAAGCATGAAAATCACTTTAAACATGCTAATTTTAGCTCTAACACTGATGATCCACCTACAAATGTGAACTGACGTTCAAAAATAAAACATTTGAAAACGGACCATTTTCCACATTTCTGAAGCATGACGTAATTGGGGGGTGTTATCTCTTTTGTCGAAAATCAGCCATTTTTGCTCGAACATTAAATGCCTCCAAATGGTATTTAATTAACTTCCCGAGGTGAAGAAACCCTTTTTGAGAACTCAGAGTGAGTAAATTGGCCATTTTCAAGCACTTTTAACCATTCCATAAATCTTGTGTTTTGGGCCCCTGGAAGCATGAAAATCACTTTAAACATGCTAATTTTAGCTCTAACACTGATGATCCACCTACAAATGTGAACTGACGTTCAAAAATAAAACATTTGAAAACAGACCATTTTCCACATTTCTAAAGCATGACGTAATGGGAGGGTGTTATCTCTTTTGTCGAAAATCAGCCGTTTTTGCTCGAACATTAAATGCCTCCAAATGGTATTTAATTAACTTCCCGAGCCCCTGGAAGCATGAATATCACTTTAAACATGCTAATTTTAGCTCTAACACTGATGATCCACCTACAAATGTGAACTGACGTTCAAAAATAAAACATTTGAAAACGGACCATTTTCCACATTTCTGAAGCATGACGTAATGGGGGGGTGTTATCTCTTTTGTCGAAAATCAGCCGTTTTTGCTCGAACATTAAATGCCTCCAAATGGTATTTAATTAACTTCCCGAGCCCCTGGAAGCATGAAAATCACTTTAAACATGCTAATTTTAGCTCTAACACTGATGATCCACCTACAAATGTGAACTGACGTTCAAAAATAAAACATTTGAAAACGGACCATTTTCCACATTTCTGAAGCATGACGTAATGGGGGGGTGTTATCTCTTTTGTCGAAAATCAGCCATTTTTGCTCGAACATTAAATGCCTCCAAATGGTATTTAATTAACTTCCCGAGGTGAAGAAACCCTTTTTGAGAACTCAGAGTGAGTAAATTGGCCATTTTCATGCACTTTTAACCATTCCATAAATCTTGTGTTTTGGGCCCCTGGAAGCATGAAAATCACTTTAAACATGCTAATTTTAGCTCTAACACTGATGATCCACCTACAAATGTGAACTGACGTTCAAAAATAAAACATTTGAAAACAGACCATTTTCCACATTTCTAAAGCATGACGTAATGGGAGGGTGTTATCTCTTTTGTCGAAAATCAGCCGTTTTTGCTCGAACATTAAATGCCTCCAAATGGTATTTAATTAACTTCCCGAGCCCCTGGAAGCATGAATATCACTTTAAACATGCTAATTTTAGCTCTAACACTGATGATCCACCTACAAATGTGAACTGACGTTCAAAAATAAAACATTTGAAAACGGACCATTTTCCACATTTCTGAAGCATGACGTAATGGGGGGGGTGTTATCTCTTTTGTCGAAAATCAGCCGTTTTTGCTCGAACATTAAATGCCTCCAAATGGTATTTATTTCACTTCCCGGGGTGCCTTTTTGAGAACTCAGAGTGAGTAAATTGGCCATTTTCATGCACTTCTAACCATTCCATAAATCTTGTGTTTTGGGCCCCTGGAAGCATGAAAATCACTTTAAACAAGCTAATTTTAGCTCTAACACTGATGATCCACCTACAAATGTGAACTGACGTTCAAAAATAAAACATTTGAAAACGGACCATTTTCCACATTTCTGAAGCATGACGTAATGGGGGGGGTGTTATCTCTTTTGTCGAAAATCAGCCGTTTTTGCTCGAACATTAAATGCCTCCAAATGGTATTTAATTAACTTCCCGAGCCCCTGGAAGCATGAAAATCACTTTAAACATGCTAATTTTAGCTCTAACACTGATGATCCACCTACAAATGTGAACTGACGTTCAAAAATAAAACATTTGAAAACGGACCATTTTCCACATTTCTGAAGCATGACGTAATGGGGGGGTGTTATCTCTTTTGTCGAAAATCAGCCGTTTTTGCTCGAACATTAAATGCCTCCAAATGGTATTTAATTAACTTCCCGGGGTGAAGAAACCCTTTTTGAGAACTCAGAGTGAGTAAATTGGCCATTTTCATGCACTTTTAACCATTCCATAAATCTTGTGTTTTGGGCCCCTGGAAGCATGAAAATCACTTTAAACATGCTAATTTTAGCTCTAACACTGATGATCCACCTACAAATGTGAACTGACGTTCAAAAATAAAACATTTGAAAACGGACCATTTTCCACATTTCTGAAGCATGACGTAATGGGGGGTGTTATCTCTTTTGTCGAAAATCAGCCGTTTTTGCTCGAACATTAAATGCCTCCAAATGGTATTTAATTAACTTCCCGAGCCCCTGGAAGCATGAAAATCACTTTAAACATGCTAATTTTAGCTCTAACACTGATGATCCACCTACAAATGTGAACTGACGTTCAAAAATAAAACATTTGAAAACGGACCATTTTCCACATTTCTGAAGCATGACGTAATGGGGGGGTGTTATCTCTTTTGTCGAAAATCAGCCGTTTTTGCTCGAACATCAAATGCCTCCAAATGGTATTTAATTAACTTCCCGGGGTGAAGAAACCCTTTTTGAGAACTCAGAGTGAGTAAATTGGCCATTTTCATGCACTTTTAACCGTTCCATAAATCTTGTGTTTTGGGCCCCTGGAAGCATGAAAATCACTTTAAACATGCTAATTTTAGCTCTAACACTGATGATCCACCTACAAATGTGAACTGACGTTCAAAAATAAAACATTTGAAAACGGACCATTTTCCACATTTCTGAAGCATGACGTAATGTAGGGGTGTTATCTCTTTTGTCGAAAATCAGCCGTTTTTGCTCGAACATTAAATGCCTCCAAATGGTATTTAATTAACTTCCCGAGACCCTGGAAGCATGAAAATCACTTTAAACATGCTAATTTTAGCTCTAACACTGATGATCCACCTACAAATGTGAACTGACGTTCAAAAATAAAACATTTGAAAACAGACCATTTTCCACATTTCTGAAGCATGACGTAATGGGGGGGTGTTATCTCTTTTGTCGAAAATCAGCCGTTTTTGCTCGAACATCAAATGCCTCCAAATGGTATTTAATTAACTTCCCTGGGTGAAGAAACCCTTTTTGAGAACTCAGAGTGAGTAAATTGGCCATTTTCATGCACTTTTAACCATTCCATAAATCTTGTGTTTTGGGCCCCTGGAAGCATGAAAATCACTTTAAACATGCTAATTTTAGCTCTAACACTGATGATCCACCTACAAATGTGAACTGACGTTCAAAAATAAAACATTTGAAAACGGACCATTTTCCACATTTCTGAAGCATGACGTAATGGGGGGGTGTTATCTCTTTTGTCGAAAATCAGCCGTTTTTGCTCGAACATTAAATGCCTCCAAATGGTATTTAATTAACTTCCCGAGCCCCTGGAAGCATGAAAATCACTTTAAACATGCTAATTTTAGCTCTAACACTGATGATCCACCTACAAATGTGAACTGACGTTCAAAAATAAAACATTTGAAAACGGACCATTTTCCACATTTCTGAAGCATGACGTAATGGGGGGGTGTTATCTCTTTTGTCGAAAATCAGCCGTTTTTGCTCGAACATTAAATGCCTCCAAATGGTATTTAATTAACTTCCCGAGCCCCTGGAAGCATGAAAATCACTTTAAACATGCTAATTTTAGCTCTAACACTGATGATCCACCTACAAATGTGAACTGACGTTCAAAAATAAAACATTTGAAAACGGACCATTTTCCACATTTCTGAAGCATGACGTAATGGGGGGGTGTTATCTCTTTTGTCTAAAATCAGCCGTTTTTGCTCGAACATTAAATGCCTCCAAATGGTATTTAATTAACTTCCCGAGCCCCTGGAAGCATGAAAATCACTTTAAACATGCTAATTTTAGCTCTAACACTGATGATCCACCTACAAATGTGAACTGACGTTCAAAAATAAAACATTTGAAAACGGACCATTTTCCACATTTCTGAAGCATGACGTAATGGGGGGGTGTTATCTCTTTTGTCGAAAATCAGCCGTTTTTGCTCGAACATTAAATGCCTCCAAATGGTATTTAATTAACTTCCCGGGGTGAAGAAACCCTTTTTGAGAACTCAGAGTGAGTAAATTGGCCATTTTCATGCACTTTTAACCATTCCATAAATCTTGTGTTTTGGGCCCCTGGAAGCATGAAAATCACTTTAAACATGCTAATTTTAGCTCTAACACTGATGATCCACCTACAAATGTGAACTGACGTTCAAAAATAAAACATTTGAAAACGGACCATTTTCCACATTTCTGAAGCATGACGTAATGGGGGGCGTTATCTCTTTTGTCGAAAATCAGCCGTTTTTGCTCGAACATTAAATGCCTCCAAATGGTATTTAATTAACTTCCTGAGCCCCTGGAAGCATGAAAATCACTTTAAACAAGCTAATTTTAGCTCTAACACTGATGATCCACCTACAAATGTGAACTGACGTTCAAAAATAAAACATTTGAAAACGGACCATTTTCCACATTTCTGAAGCATGACGTAATGGGGGGGTGTTATCTCTTTTGTCGAAAATCAGCCGTTTTTGCTCGAACATTAAATGCCTCCAAATGGTATTTAATTAACTTCCCGAGCCCCTGGAAGCATGAAAATCACTTTAAACATGCTAATTTTAGCTCTAACACTGATGATCCACCTACAAATGTGAACTGACGTTCAAAAATAAAACATTTGAAAACGGACCATTTTCCACATTTCTGAAGCATGACGTAATGGGGGGGTGTTATCTCTTTTGTCGAAAATCAGCCGTTTTTGCTCGAACATTAAATGCCTCCAAATGGTATTTAATTAACTTCCCGAGCCCCTGGAAGCATGAAAATCACTTTAAACATGCTAATTTTAGCTCTAACACTGATGATCCACCTACAAATGTGAACTGACGTTCAAAAATAAAACATTTGAAAACGGACCATTTTCCACATTTCTGAAGCATGACGTAATGGGGGGGTGTTATCTCTTTTGTCGAAAATCAGCCATTTTTGCTCGAACATTAAATGCCTCCAAATGGTATTTAATTAACTTCCCGAGGTGAAGAAACCTTTTTGAGAACTCAGAGTGAGTAAATTGGCCATTTTCATGCACTTTTAACCATTCCATAAATCTTGTGTTTTGGGCCCCTGGAAGCATGAAAATCACTTTAAACATGCTAATTTTAGCTCTAACACTGATGATCCACCTACAAATGTGAACTGACGTTCAAAAATAAAACATTTGAAAACAGACCATTTTCCACATTTCTAAAGCATGACGTAATGGGAGGGTGTTATCTCTTTTGTCGAAAATCAGCCGTTTTTGCTCGAACATTAAATGCCTCCAAATGGTATTTAATTAACTTCCCGAGCCCCTGGAAGCATGAATATCACTTTAAACATGCTAATTTTAGCTCTAACACTGATGATCCACCTACAAATGTGAACTGACGTTCAAAAATAAAACATTTGAAAACGGACCATTTTCCACATTTCTGAAGCATGACGTAATGGGGGGGGTGTTATCTCTTTTGTCGAAAATCAGCCGTTTTTGCTCGAACATTAAATGCCTCCAAATGGTATTTATTTCACTTCCCGGGGTGCCTTTTTGAGAACTCAGAGTGAGTAAATTGGCCATTTTCATGCACTTCTAACCATTCCATAAATCTTGTGTTTTGGGCCCCTGGAAGCATGAAAATCACTTTAAACAAGCTAATTTTAGCTCTAACACTGATGATCCACCTACAAATGTGAACTGACGTTCAAAAATAAAACATTTGAAAACGGACCATTTTCCACATTTCTGAAGCATGACGTAATGGGGGGGGGTGTTATCTCTTTTGTCGAAAATCAGCCGTTTTTGCTCGAACATTAAATGCCTCCAAATGGTATTTAATTAACTTCCCGAGCCCCTGGAAGCATGAAAATCACTTTAAACATGCTAATTTTAGCTCTAACACTGATGATCCACCTACAAATGTGAACTGACGTTCAAAAATAAAACATTTGAAAACGGACCATTTTCCACATTTCTGAAGCATGACGTAATGGGGGGGTGTTATCTCTTTTGTCGAAAATCAGCCGTTTTTGCTCGAACATTAAATGCCTCCAAATGGTATTTAATTAACTTCCCGGGGTGAAGAAACCCTTTTTGAGAACTCAGAGTGAGTAAATTGGCCATTTTCATGCACTTTTAACCATTCCATAAATCTTGTGTTTTGGGCCCCTGGAAGCATGAAAATCACTTTAAACATGCTAATTTTAGCTCTAACACTGATGATCCACCTACAAATGTGAACTGACGTTCAAAAATAAAACATTTGAAAACGGACCATTTTCCACATTTCTGAAGCATGACGTAATGGGGGGTTTTATCTCTTTTGTCGAAAATCAGCCGTTTTTGCTCGAACATTAAATGCCTCCAAATGGTATTTAATTAACTTCCCGAGCCCCTGGAAGCATGAAAATCACTTTAAACATGCTAATTTTAGCTCTAACACTGATGATCCACCTACAAATGTGAACTGACGTTCAAAAATAAAACATTTGAAAACGGACCATTTTCCACATTTCTGAAGCATGACGTAATGGGGGGGTGTTATCTCTTTTGTCGAAAATCAGCCGTTTCTGCTCGAACATCAAATGCCTCCAAATGGTATTTAATTAACTTCCCGGGGTGAAGAAACCCTTTTTGAGAACTCAGAGTGAGTAAATTGGCCATTTTCATGCACTTTTAACCGTTCCATAAATCTTGTGTTTTGGGCCCCTGGAAGCATGAAAATCACTTTAAACATGCTAATTTTAGCTCTAACACTGATGATCCACCTACAAATGTGAACTGACGTTCAAAAATAAAACATTTGAAAACGGACCATTTTCCACATTTCTGAAGCATGACGTAATGTAGGGGTGTTATCTCTTTTGTCGAAAATCAGCCGTTTTTGCTCGAACATTAAATGCCTCCAAATGGTATTTAATTAACTTCCCGAGACCCTGGAAGCATGAAAATCACTTTAAACATGCTAATTTTAGCTCTAACACTGATGATCCACCTACAAATGTGAACTGACGTTCAAAAATAAAACATTTGAAAACGGACCATTTTCCACATTTCTGAAGCATGACGTAATGGGGGGGTGTTATCTCTTTTGTCGAAAATCAGCCGTTTTTGCTCGAACATCAAATGCCTCCAAATGGTATTTAATTAACTTCCCTGGGTGAAGAAACCCTTTTTGAGAACTCAGAGTGAGTAAATTGGCCATTTTCATGCACTTTTAACCATTCCATAAATCTTGTGTTTTGGGCCCCTGGAAGCATGAAAATCACTTTAAACATGCTAATTTTAGCTCTAACACTGATGATCCACCTACAAATGTGAACTGACGTTCAAAAATAAAACATTTGAAAACGGACCATTTTCCACATTTCTGAAGCATGACGTAATGGGGGGGTGTTATCTCTTTTGTCGAAAATCAGCCGTTTTTGCTCGAACATTAAATGCCTCCAAATGGTATTTAATTAACTTCCCGAGCCCCTGGAAGCATGAAAATCACTTTAAACATGCTAATTTTAGCTCTAACACTGATGATCCACCTACAAATGTGAACTGACGTTCAAAAATAAAACATTTGAAAACGGACCATTTTCCACATTTCTGAAGCATGACGTAATGGGGGGGTGTTATCTCTTTTGTCGAAAATCAGCCGTTTTTGCTCGAACATTAAATGCCTCCAAATGGTATTTAATTAACTTCCCGAGCCCCTGGAAGCATGAAAATCACTTTAAACATGCTAATTTTAGCTCTAACACTGATGATCCACCTACAAATGTGAACTGACGTTCAAAAATAAAACATTTGAAAACGGACCATTTTCCACATTTCTGAAGCATGACGTAATGGGGGGGTGTTATCTCTTTTGTCTAAAATCAGCCGTTTTTGCTCGAACATTAAATGCCTCCAAATGGTATTTAATTAACTTCCCGAGCCCCTGGAAGCATGAAAATCACTTTAAACATGCTAATTTTAGCTCTAACACTGATGATCCACCTACAAATGTGAACTGACGTTCAAAAATAAAACATTTGAAAACGGACCATTTTCCACATTTCTGAAGCATGACGTAATGGGGGGGTGTTATCTCTTTTGTCGAAAATCAGCCGTTTTTGCTCGAACATTAAATGCCTCCAAATGGTATTTAATTAACTTCCCGGGGTGAAGAAACCCTTTTTGAGAACTCAGAGTGAGTAAATTGGCCATTTTCATGCACTTTTAACCATTCCATAAATCTTGTGTTTTGGGCCCCTGGAAGCATGAAAATCACTTTAAACATGCTAATTTTAGCTCTAACACTGATGATCCACCTACAAATGTGAACTGACGTTCAAAAATAAAACATTTGAAAACGGACCATTTTCCACATTTCTGAAGCATGACGTAATGGGGGGGCGTTATCTCTTTTGTCGAAAATCAGCCGTTTTTGCTCGAACATTAAATGCCTCCAAATGGTATTTAATTAACTTCCTGAGCCCCTGGAAGCATGAAAATCACTTTAAACAAGCTAATTTTAGCTCTAACACTGATGATCCACCTACAAATGTGAACTGACGTTCAAAAATAAAACATTTGAAAACGGACCATTTTCCACATTTCTGAAGCATGACGTAATGGGGGGGGTGTTATCTCTTTTGTCGAAAATCAGCCGTTTTTGCTCGAACATTAAATGCCTCCAAATGGTATTTAATTAACTTCCCGAGCCCCTGGAAGCATGAAAATCACTTTAAACATGCTAATTTTAGCTCTAACACTGATGATCCACCTACAAATGTGAACTGACGTTCAAAAATAAAACATTTGAAAACGGACTATTTTCCACATTTCTGAAGCATGACGTAATGGGGGGGTGTTATCTCTTTTGTCGAAAATCAGCCGTTTTTGCTCGAACATTAAATGCCTCCAAATGGTATTTAATTAACTTCCCGGGGTGAAGAAACCCTTTTTGAGAACTCAGAGTGAGTAAATTGGCCATTTTCATGCACTTTTAACCATTCCATAAATCTTGTGTGTTGGGCCCCTGGAAGCATGAAAATCACTTTAAACATGCTAATTTTAGCTCTAACACTGATGATCCACCTACAAATGTGAACTGACGTTCAAAAATAAAACATTTGAAAACGGACCATTTTCCACATTTCTGAAGCATGACGTAATGGGGGGGTGTTATCTCTTTTGTCGAAAATCAGCCGTTTTTGCTCGAACATTAAATGCCTCCAAATGGTATTTAATTAACTTCCCGAGCCCCTGGAAGCATGAAAATTACTTTAAACATGCTAATTTTAGCTCTAACACTGATGATCCACCTACAAATGTGAACTGACGTTCAAAAATAAAACATTTGAAAACGGACCATTTTCCACATTTCTGAAGCATGACGTAATGGGGGGGTGTTATCTCTTTTGTCGAAAATCAGCCGTTTTTGCTCGAACATCAAATGCCTCCAAATGGTATTTAATTAACTTCCCGGGGTGAAGAAACCCTTTTTGAGAACTCAGAGTGAGTAAATTGGCCATTTTCATGCACTTTTAACCATTCCATAAATCTTGTGTTTTGGGCCCCTGGAAGCATGAAAATCACTTTAAACATGCTAATTTTAGCTCTAACACTGATGATCCACCTACAAATGTGAACTGACGTTCAAAAATAAAACATTTGAAAACGGACCATTTTCCACATTTCTGAAGCATGACGTAATGGGGGGTGTTATCTCTTTTGTCGAAAATCAGCCGTTTTTGCTCGAACATTAAATGCCTCCAAATGGTATTTAATTAACTTCCCGAGCCCCTGGAAGCATGAAAATCACTTTAAACATGCTAATTTTTAGCTCTAACACTGATGATCCACCTACAAATGTGAACTGACGTTCAAAAATAAAACATTTGAAAACGGACCATTTTCCACATTTCTGAAGCATGACGTAATGGGGGGGTGTTATCTCTTTTGTCGAAAATCAGCCGTTTTTGCTCGAACATTAAATGCCTCCAAATGGTATTTAATTAACTTCCCGAGCCCCTGGAAGCATGAAAATCACTTTAAACATGCTAATTTTAGCTCTAACACTGATGATCCACCTACAAATGTGAACTGACGTTCAAAAATAAAACATTTGAAAACGGACCATTTTCCACATTTCTGAAGCATGACGTAATGGGGGGGTGTTATCTCTTTTGTCGAAAATCAGCCGTTTTTGCTCGAACATTAAATGCCTCCAAATGGTATTTAATTAACTTCCCGAGCCCCTGGAAGCATGAAAATCACTTTAAACATGCTAATTTTAGCTCTAACACTGATGATCCACCTACAAATGTGAACTGACGTTCAAAAATAAAACATTTGAAAACGGACCATTTTCCACATTTCTGAAGCATGACGTAATGGGGGGGTGTTATCTCTTTTGTCGAAAATCAGCCGTTTTTGCTCGGACATTAAATGCCTCCAAATGGTATTTAATTAACTTCCCGGGGTGAAGAAACCCTTTTTGAGAACTCAGAGTGAGTAAATTGGCCATTTTCATGCACTTTTAACCATTCCATAAATCTTGTGTTTTGGGGCCCCTGGAAGCATGAAAATCACTTTAAACATGCTAATTTTAGCTCTAACACTGATGATCCACCTACAAATGTGAACTGACGTTCAAAAATAAAACATTTGAAAACGGACCATTTTCCACATTTCTGAAGCATGACGTAATGGGGGGGTGTTATCTCTTTTGTCGAAAATCAGCCGTTTTTGCTCGAACATTAAATGCCTCCAAATGGTATTTAATTAACTTCCCGAGCCCCTGGAAGCATGAAAATCACTTTAAACATGCTAATTTTAGCTCTAACACTGATGATCCACCTACAAATGTGAACTGACGTTCAAAAATAAAACATTTGAAAACGGACCATTTTCCACATTTCTGAAGCATGACGTAATGGGGGGGTGTTATCTCTTTTGTCGAAAATCAGCCGTTTTTGCTCGAACATTAAATGCCTCCAAATGGTATTTAATTAACTTCCCGAGCCCCTGGAAGCATGAAAATCACTTTAAACATGCTAATTTTAGCTCTAACACTGATGATCCACCTACAAATGTGAACTGACGTTCAAAAATAAAACATTTGAAAACGGACCATTTTCCACATTTCTGAAGCATGACGTAATGGGGGGGTGTTATCTCTTTTGTCGAAAATCAGCCGTTTTTGCTCGAACATTAAATGCCTCCAAATGGTATTTAATTAACTTCCCGGGGTGAAGAAACCCTTTTTGAGAACTCAGAGTGAGTAAATTGGCCATTTTCATGCACTTTTAACCATTCCATAAATCTTGTGTTTTGGGCCCCTGGAAGCATGAAAATCACTTTAAACATGCTAATTTTAGCTCTAACACTGATGATCCACCTACAAATGTGAACTGACGTTCAAAAATAAAACATTTGAAAACGGACCATTTTCCACATTTCTGAAGCATGACGTAATGGGGGGGCGTTATCTCTTTTGTCGAAAATCAGCCGTTTTTGCTCGAACATTAAATGCCTCCAAATGGTATTTAATTAACTTCCCGAGCCCCTGGAAGCATGAAAATCACTTTAAACATGCTAAGTTTAGCTCTAACACTGATGATCCACCTACAAATGTGAACTGACGTTCAAAAATAAAACATTTGAAAACGGACCATTTTCCACATTTCTGAAGCATGACGTAATGGGGGGGTGTTATCTCTTTTGTCGAAAATCAGCCGTTTTTGCTCGAACATTAAATGCCTCCAAATGGTATTTAATTAACTTCCCGAGCCCCTGGAAGCATGAAAATCACTTTAAACATGCTAATTTTAGCTCTAACACTGATGATCCACCTACAAATGTGAACTGACGTTCAAAAATAAAACATTTGAAAACGGACCATTTTCCACATTTCTGAAGCATGACGTAATGGGGGGTGTTATCTCTTTTGTCGAAAATCAGCCGTTTTTGCTCGAACATTAAATGCCTCCAAATGGTATTTAATTAACTTCCCGAGGTGAAGAAACCCTTTTTGAGAACTCAGAGTGAGTAAATTGGCCATTTTCATGCACTTTTAACCATTCCATAAATCTTGTGTTTTGGGCCCCTGGAAGCATGAAAATCACTTTAAACATGCTAATTTTAGCTCTAACACTGATGATCCACCTACAAATGTGAACTGACGTTCAAAAATAAAACATTTGAAAACAGACCATTTTCCACATTTCTAAAGCATGACGTAATGGGAGGGTGTTATCTCTTTTGTCGAAAATCAGCCGTTTTTGCTCGAACATTAAATGCCTCCAAATGGTATTTAATTAACTTCCCGAGCCCCTGGAAGCATGAAAATCACTTTAAACATGCTAATTTTAGCTCTAACACTGATGATCCACCTACAAATGTGAACTGACGTTCAAAAATAAAACATTTGAAAACGGACCATTTTCCACATTTCTGAAGCATGACGTAATGGGGGGGGTGTTATCTCTTTTGTCGAAAATCAGCCGTTTTTGATCGAACATTAAATGCCTCCAAATGGTATTTATTTCACTTCCCGGGGTGCCTTTTTGAGAACTCAGAGTGAGTAAATTGGCCATTTTCATGCACTTCTAACCATTCCGGAAATCTTGTGTTTTGGGCCCCTGGAAGCATGAAAATCACTTTAAACAAGCTAATTTTAGCTCTAACACTGATGATCCACCTACAAATGTGAACTGACGTTCAAAAATAAAACATTTGAAAACGGACCATTTTCCACATTTCTGAAGCATGACGTAATGGGGGGGGTGTTATCTCTTTTGTCGAAAATCAGCCGTTTTTGCTCGAACATTAAATGCCTCCAAATGGTAATTAATTAACTTCCCGAGCCCCTGGAAGCATGAAAATCACTTTAAACATGCTAATTTTAGCTCTAACACTGATGATCCACCTACAAATGTGAACTGACGTTCAAAAATAAAACATTTGAAAACGGACCATTTTCCACATTTCTGAAGCATGACGTAATGGGGGGGTGTTATCTCTTTTGTCGAAAATCAGCCGTTTTTGCTCGAACATTAAATGCCTCCAAATGGTATTTAATTAACTTCCCGGGGTGAAGAAACCCTTTTTGAGAACTCAGAGTGAGTAAATTGGCCATTTTCATGCACTTTTAACCATTCCATAAATCTTGTGGTTTGGGCCCCTGGAAGCATGAAAATCACTTTAAACATGCTAATTTTAGCTCTGACACTGATGATCCACCTACAAATGTGAACTGACGTTCAAAAATAAAACATTTGAAAACGGACCATTTTCCACATTTCTGAAGCATGACGTAATGGGGGGGTGTTATCTCTTTTGTCGAAAATCAGCCGTTTTTGCTCGAACATTAAATGCCTCCAAATGGTATTTAATTAACTTCCCGAGCCCCTGGAAGCATGAAAATCACTTTAAACATGCTAATTTTAGCTCTAACACTGATGATCCACCTACAAATGTGAACTGACGTTCAAAAATAAAACATTTGAAAACGGACCATTTTCCACATTTCTGAAGCATGACGTAATGGGGGGGTGTTATCTCTTTTGTCGAAAATCAGCCGTTTTTGCTCGAACATCAAATGCCTCCAAATGGTATTTAATTAACTTCCCGGGGTGAAGAAACCCTTTTTGAGAACTCAGAGTGAGTAAATTGGCCATTTTCATGCACTTTTAACCATTCCATAAATCTTGTGTTTTGGGCCCCTGGAAGCATGAAAATCACTTTAAACATGCTAATTTTAGCTCTAACACTGATGATCCACCTACAAATGTGAACTGACGTTCAAAAATAAAACATTTGAAAACGGACCATTTTCCACATTTCTGAAGCATGACGTAATGGGGGGGTGTTATCTCTTTTGTCGAAAATCAGCCGTTTTTGCTCGAACATTAAATGCCTCCAAATGGTATTTAATAAACTTCCCGAGCCCCTGGAAGCATGAAAATCACTTTAAACATGCTAATTTTAGCTCTAACACTGATGATCCACCTACAAATGTGAACTGACGTTCAAAAATAAAACATTTGAAAACGGACCATTTTCCACATTTCTGAAGCATGACGTAATGGGGGGGTGTTATCTCTTTTGTCGAAAATCAGCCGTTTTTGCTCGAACATTAAATGCCTCCAAATGGTATTTAATTAACTTCCCGAGCCCCTGGAAGCATGAAAATCACTTTAAACATGCTAATTTTAGCTCTAACACTGATGATCCACCTACAAATGTGAACTGACGTTCAAAAATAAAACATTTGAAAACGGACCATTTTCCACATTTCTGAAGCATGACGTAATGGGGGGGTGTTATCTCTTTTGTCGAAAATCAGCCGTTTTTGCTCGAACATTAAATGCCTCCAAATGGTATTTAATTAACTTCCCGAGCCCCTGGAAGCATGAAAATCACTTTAAACATGCTAATTTTAGCTCTAACACTGATGATCCACCTACAAATGTGAACTGACGTTCAAAAATAAAACATTTGAAAACTGACCATTTTCCACATTTCTGAAGCATGACGTAATGGGGGGGTGTTATCTCTTTTGTCGAAAATCAGCCGTTTTTGCTCGAACATTAAATGCCTCCAAATGGTATTTAATTAACTTCCCGGGGTGAAGAAACCCTTTTTGAGAACTCAGAGTGAGTAAATTGGCCATTTTCATGCACTTTTAACCATTCAATAAATCTTGTGTTTTGGGCCCCTGGAAGCATGAAAATCACTTTAAACATGCTAATTTTAGCTCTAACACTGATGATCCACCTACAAATGTGAACTGACGTTCAAAAATAAAACATTTGAAACGGACCATTTTCCACATTTCTGAAGCATGACGTAATGGGGGGGTGTTATCTCTTTTGTCGAAAATCAGCCGTTTTTGCTCGAACATTAAATGCCTCCAAATGGTATTTAATTAACTTCCCGGGGTGAAGAAACCCTTTTTGAGAACTCAGAGTGAGTAAATTGGCCATTTTCATGCACTTTTAACCATTCCATAAATCTTGTGTTTTGGGCCCCTGGAAGCATGAAAATCACTTTAAACATGCTAATTTTAGCTCTAACACTGATGATCCACCTACAAATGTGAACTGACGTTCAAAAATAAAACATTTGAAAACGGACCATTTTCCACATTTCTGAAGCATGACGTAATGGGGGGGTGTTATCTCTTTTGTCGAAAATCAGCCGTTTTTGCTCGAACATTAAATGCCTCCAAATGGTATTTAATTAACTTCCCGAGCCCCTGGAAGCATGAAAATCACTTTAAACATGCTAATTTTAGCTCTAACACTGATGATCCACCTACAAATGTGAACTGACGTTCAAAAATAAAACATTTGAAAACGGACCATTTTCCACATTTCTGAAGCATGACGTAATGGGGGGGTGTTATCTCTTTTGTCGAAAATCAGCCGTTTTGCTCGAACATCAAATGCCTCCAAATGGTATTTAATTAACTTCCCGGGGTGAAGAAACCCTTTTTGAGAACTCAGAGTGAGTAAATTGGCCATTTTCATGCACTTTTAACCATTCCATAAATCTTGTGTTTTGGGCCCCTGGAAGCATGAAAAAATCACTTTAAACATGCTAATTTTAGCTCTAACACTGATGATCCACCTACAAATGTGAACTGACGTTCAAAAATAAAACATTTGAAAACGGACCATTTTCCACATTTCTGAAGCATGACGTAATGGGGGGGTGTTATCTCTTTTGTCGAAAATCAGCCGTTTTTGCTCGAACATTAAATGCCTCCAAATGGTATTTAATTAACTTCCCGAGCCCCTGGAAGCATGAAAATCACTTTAAACATGCTAATTTTAGCTCTAACACTGATGATCCACCTACAAATGTGAACTGACGTTCAAAAATAAAACATTTGAAAACGGACCATTTTCCACATTTCTGAAGCATGACGTAATGGGGGGGTGTTATCTCTTTTGTCGAAAATCAGCCGTTTTTGCTCGAACATTAAATGCCTCCAAATGGTATTTAATTAACTTCCCGGGGTGAAGAAACCCTTTTTGAGAACTCAGAGTGAGTAAATTGGCCATTTTCATGCACTTTTAACCATTCCATAAATCTTGTGTTTTGGGCCCCTGGAAGCATGAAAATCACTTTAAACATGCTAATTTTAGCTCTAACACTGATGATCCACCTACAAATGTGAACTGACGTTCAAAAATAAAACATTTGAAAACGGACCATTTTCCACATTTCTGAAGCATGACGTAATGGGGGGGCGTTATCTCTTTTGTCGAAAATCAGCCGTTTTTGCTCGAACATTAAATGCCTCCAAATGGTATTTAATTAACTTCCCGAGCCCCTGGAAGCATGAAAATCACTTTAAACATGCTAAGTTTAGCTCTAACACTGATGATCCACCTACAAATGTGAACTGACGTTCAAAAATAAAACATTTGAAAACGGACCATTTTCCACATTTCTGAAGCATGACGTAATGGGGGGGTGTTATCTCTTTTGTCGAAAATCAGCCGTTTTTGCTCGAACATTAAATGCCTCCAAATGGTATTTAATTAACTTCCCGGGGTGAAGAAACCCTTTTTGAGAACTCAGAGTGAGTAAATTGGCCATTTTCATGCACTTTTAACCATTCCATAAATCTTGTGTTTTGGGCCCCTGGAAGCATGAAAATCACTTTAAACATGCTAATTTTAGCTCTAACACTGATGATCCACCTACAAATGTGAACTGACGTTCAAAAATAAAACATTTGAAAACGGACCATTTTCCACATTTCTGAAGCATGACGTAATGGGGGGGTGTTATCTCTTTTGTCGAAAATCTGCCGTTTTTGCTCGAACATTAAATGCCTCCAAATGGTATTTAATTAACTTCCCGAGCCCCTGGAAGCATGAAAATCACTTTAAACATGCTAATTTTAGTTCTAACACTGATGATCCACCTACAAATGTGAACTGACGTTCAAAAATAAAACATTTGAAAACGGACCATTTTCCACATTTCTGAAGCATGACGTAATGGGGGGGTGTTATCTCTTTTGTCGAAAATCAGCCGTTTTTGCTCGAACATTAAATGCCTCCAAATGGTATTTAATTAACTTCCCGAGCCCCTGGAAGCATGAAAATCACTTTAAACATGCTAATTTTAGCTCTAACACTGATGATCCACCTACAAATGTGAACTGACGTTCAAAAATAAAACATTTGAAAACGGACCATTTTCCACATTTTTGAAGCATGACGTAATGGGGGGGTGTTATCTCTTTTGTCGGAAATCAGCCGTTTTTGCTCGAACATTAAATGCCTCCAAATGGTATTTAATTAACTTCCCGAGGTGAAGAAACCCTTTTTGAGAACTCTGAGTGAGTAAATTGGCCATTTTCATGCACTTTTAACCATTCCATAAATCTTGTGTTTTGGGCCCCTGGAAGCATGAAAATCACTTTAAACATGCTAATTTTAGCTCTAACACTGATGATCCACCTACAAATGTGAACTGACGTTCAAAAATAAAACATTTGAAAACAGACCATTTTCCACATTTCTAAAGCATGACGTAATGGGAGGGTGTTATCTCTTTTGTCGAAAATCAGCCGTTTTTGCTCGAACATTAAATGCCTCCAAATGGTATTTAATTAACTTCCCGAGCCCCTGGAAGCATGAAAATCACTTTAAACATGCTAATTTTAGCTCTAACACTGATGATCCACCTACAAATGTGAACTGACGTTCAAAAATAAAACATTTGAAAACGGACCATTTTCCACATTTCTGAAGCATGACGTAATGGGGGGTGTTATCTCTTTTGTCAAAAATCAGCCGTTTTTGCTCGAACATTAAATGCCTCCAAATGGTATTTATTTCACTTCCCGGGGTGAAGAAACCCTTTTTGAGAACTCAGAGTGAGTAAATTGGCCATTTTCATGCACTTTTAACCATTCCATAAATCTTGTGTTTTGGGCCCCTGGAAGCATGAAAATCACTTTAAACATGCTAATTTTAGCTCTAACACTGATGATCCACCTACAAATGTGAACTGACGTTCAAAAATAAAACATTTGAAAACGGACCATTTTCCACATTTCTGAAGCATGACGTAATGGGGGGGCGTTATCTCTTTTGTCGAAAATCAGCCATTTTTGCTCGAACATTAAATGCCTCCAAATGGTATTTAATTAACTTCCCGAGCCCCTGGAAGCATGAAAATCACTTTAAACATGCTAAGTTTAGCTCTAACACTGATGATCCACCTACAAATGTGAACTGACGTTCAAAAATAAAACATTTGAAAACGGACCATTTTCCACATTTCTGAAGCATGACGTAATGGGGGGGTGTTATCTCTTTTGTCGAAAATCAGCCGTTTTTGCTCGAACATTAAATGCCTCCAAATGGTATTTAATTAACTTCCCGGGGTGAAGAAACCCTTTTTGAGAACTCAGAGTGAGTAAATTGGCCATTTTCATGCACTTTTAACCATTCCATAAATCTTGTGTTTTGGGCCCCTGGAAGCATGAAAATCACTTTAAACATGCTAATTTTAGCTCTAACACTGATGATCCACCTACAAATGTGAACTGACGTTCAAAAATAAAACATTTGAAAACGGACCATTTTCCACATTTCTGAAGCATGACGTAATGGGGGGGTGTTATCTCTTTTGTCGAAAATCTGCCGTTTTTGCTCGAACATTAAATGCCTCCAAATGGTATTTAATTAACTTCCCGAGCCCCTGGAAGCATGAAAATCACTTTAAACATGCTAATTTTAGTTCTAACACTGATGATCCACCTACAAATGTGAACTGACGTTCAAAAATAAAACATTTGAAAACGGACCATTTTCCACATTTCTGAAGCATGACGTAATGGGGGGGTGTTATCTCTTTTGTCGAAAATCAGCCGTTTTTGCTCGAACATTAAATGCCTCCAAATGGTATTTAATTAACTTCCCGAGCCCCTGGAAGCATGAAAATCACTTTAAACATGCTAATTTTAGCTCTAACACTGATGATCCACCTACAAATGTGAACTGACGTTCAAAAATAAAACATTTGAAAACGGACCATTTTCCACATTTTTGAAGCATGACGTAATGGGGGGGTGTTATCTCTTTTGTCGGAAATCAGCCGTTTTTGCTCGAACATTAAATGCCTCCAAATGGTATTTAATTAACTTCCCGAGGTGAAGAAACCCTTTTTGAGAACTCAGAGTGAGTAAATTGGCCATTTTCATGCACTTTTAACCATTCCATAAATCTTGTGTTTTGGGCCCCTGGAAGCATGAAAATCACTTTAAACATGCTAATTTTAGCTCTAACACTGATGATCCACCTACAAATGTGAACTGACGTTCAAAAATAAAACATTTGAAAACAGACCATTTTCCACATTTCTAAAGCATGACGTAATGGGAGGGTGTTATCTCTTTTGTCGAAAATCAGCCGTTTTTGCTCGAACATTAAATGCCTCCAAATGGTATTTAATTAACTTCCCGAGCCCCTGGAAGCATGAAAATCACTTTAAACATGCTAATTTTAGCTCTAACACTGATGATCCACCTACAAATGTGAACTGACGTTCAAAAATAAAACATTTGAAAACGGACCATTTTCCACATTTCTGAAGCATGACGTAATGGGGGGTGTTATCTCTTTTGTCAAAAATCAGCCGTTTTTGCTCGAACATTAAATGCCTCCAAATGGTATTTATTTCACTTCCCGGGGTGAAGAAACCCTTTTTGAGAACTCAGAGTGAGTAAATTGGCCATTTTCATGCACTTTTAACCATTCCATAAATCTTGTGTTTTGGGCCCCTGGAAGCATGAAAATCACTTTAAACATGCTAATTTTAGCTCTAACACTGATGATCCACCTACAAATGTGAACTGACGTTCAAAAATAAAACATTTGAAAACGGACCATTTTCCACATTTCTGAAGCATGACGTAATGGGGGGGTGTTATCTCTTTTGTCGAAAATCAGCCATTTTTGCTCGAACATTAAATGCCTCCAAATGGTATTTAATTAACTTCCCGAGCCCCTGGAAGCATGAAAATCACTTTAAACATGCTAATTTTAGCTCTAACACTGATGATCCACCTACAAATGTGAACTGACGTTCAAAAATAAAACATTTGAAAACGGACCATTTTCCACATTTCTGAAGCATGACGTAATGGGGGGGTGTTATCTCTTTTGTCGAAAATCAGCCGTTTTTGCTCGAACATCAAATGCCTCCAAATGGTATTTAATTAACTTCCCGGGGTGAAGAAACCCTTTTTGAGAACTCAGAGTGAGTAAATTGGCCATTTTCATGCACTTTTAACCATTCCATAAATCTTGTGTTTTGGGCCCCTGGAAGCATGAAAATCACTTTAAACATGCTAATTTTAGCTCTAACACTGATGATCCACCTACAAATGTGAACTGACGTTCAAAAATAAAACATTTGAAAACGGACCATTTTCCACATTTCTGAAGCATGACGTAATGGGGGGGTGTTATCTCTTTTGTCGAAAATCAGCCGTTTTTGCTCGAACATTAAATGCCTCCAAATGGTATTTAATTAACTTCCCGAGCCCCTGGAAGCATGAAAATCACTTTAAACATGCTAATTTTAGCTCTAACACTGATGATCCACCTACAAATGTGAACTGACGTTCAAAAATAAAACATTTGAAAACGGACCATTTTCCACATTTTTGAAGCATGACGTAATGGGGGGGTGTTATCTCTTTTGTCGGAAATCAGCCGTTTTTGCTCGAACATTAAATGCCTCCAAATGGTATTTAATTAACTTCCCGAGGTGAAGAAACCCTTTTTGAGAACTCAGAGTGAGTAAATTGGCCATTTTCATGCACTTTTAACCATTCCATAAATCTTGTGTTTTGGGCCCCTGGAAGCATGAAAATCACTTTAAACATGCTAATTTTAGCTCTAACACTGATGATCCACCTACAAATGTGAACTGACGTTCAAAAATAAAACATTTGAAAACAGACCATTTTCCACATTTCTAAAGCATGACGTAATGGGAGGGTGTTATCTCTTTTGTCGAAAATCAGCCGTTTTTGCTCGAACATTAAATGCCTCCAAATGGTATTTAATTAACTTCCCGAGCCCCTGGAAGCATGAAAATCACTTTAAACATGCTAATTTTAGCTCTAACACTGATGATCCACCTACAAATGTGAACTGACGTTCAAAAATAAAACATTTGAAAACGGACCATTTTCCACATTTCTGAAGCATGACGTAATGGGGGGTGTTATCTCTTTTGTCAAAAATCAGCCGTTTTTGCTCGAACATTAAATGCCTCCAAATGGTATTTAATTAACTTCCCGGGGTGAAGAAACCCTTTTTGAGAACTCAGAGTGAGTAAATTGGCCATTTTCATGCACTTTTAACCATTCCATAAATCTTGTGTTTTGGGCCCCTGGAAGCATGAAAATCACTTTAAACATGCTAATTTTAGCTCTAACACTGATGATCCACCTACAAATGTGAACTGACGTTCAAAAATAAAACATTTGAAAACGGACCATTTTCCACATTTCTGAAGCATGACGTAATGGGGGGGTGTTATCTCTTTTGTCGAAAATCAGCCGTTTTTGCTCGAACATTAAATGCCTCCAAATGGTATTTAATTAACTTCCCGAGCCCCTGGAAGCATGAAAATCACTTTAAACATGCTAATTTTAGCTCTAACACTGATGATCCACCTACAAATGTGAACTGACGTTCAAAAATAAAACATTTGAAAACGGACCATTTTCCACATTTCTGAAGCATGACGTAATGGGGGGGTGTTATCTCTTTTGTCGAAAATCAGCCGTTTTTGCTCGAACATCAAATGCCTCCAAATGGTATTTAATTAACTTCCCGGGGTGAAGAAACCCTTTTTGAGAACTCAGAGTGAGTAAATTGGCCATTTTCATGCACTTTTAACCATTCCATAAATCTTGTGTTTTGGGCCCCTGGAAGCATGAAAATCACTTTAAACATGCTAATTTTAGCTCTAACACTGATGATCCACCTACAAATGTGAACTGACGTTCAAAAATAAAACATTTGAAAACGGACCATTTTCCACATTTCTGAAGCATGACGTAATGGGGGGGTGTTATCTCTTTTGTCGAAAATCAGCCGTTTTTGCTCGAACATTAAATGCCTCCAAATGGTATTTAATTAACTTCCCGAGCCCCTGGAAGCATGAAAATCACTTTAAACATGCTAATTTTAGCTCTAACACTGATGATCCACCTACAAATGTGAACTGACGTTCAAAAATAAAACATTTGAAAACGGACCATTTTCCACATTTCTGAAGCATGACGTAATGGGGGGGTGTTATCTCTTTTGTCGAAAATCAGCCGTTTTTGCTCGAACATTAAATGCCTCCAAATGGTATTTAATTAACTTCCCGGGGTGAAGAAACCCTTTTTGAGAACTCAGAGTGAGTAAATTGGCCATTTTCATGCACTTTTAACCATTCCATAAATCTTGTGTTTTGGGCCCCTGGAAGCATGAAAATCACTTTAAACATGCTAATTTTAGCTCTCACACTGATGATCCACCTACAAATGTGAACTGACGTTCAAAAATAAAACATTTGAAAACTGACCATTTTCCACATTTCTGAAGCATGACGTAATGGGGGGGCGTTATCTCTTTTGTCGAAAATCAGCCGTTTTTGCTCGAACATTAAATGCCTCCAAATGGTATTTAATTAACTTCCCGAGCCCCTGGAAGCATGAAAATCACTTTAAACATGCTAAGTTTAGCTCTAACACTGATGATCCACCTACAAATGTGAACTGACGTTCAAAAATAAAACATTTGAAAACGGACCATTTTCCACATTTCTGAAGCATGACGTAATGGGGGGGTGTTATCTCTTTTGTCGAAAATCAGCCGTTTTTGCTCGAACATTAAATGCCTCCAAATGGTATTTAATTAACTTCCCGGGGTGAAGAAACCCTTTTTGAGAACTCAGAGTGAGTAAATTGGCCATTTTCATGCACTTTTAACCATTCCATAAATCTTGTGTTTTGGGCCCCTGGAAGCATGAAAATCACTTTAAACATGCAAATTTTAGCTCTAACACTGATGATCCACCTACAAATGTGAACTGACGTTCAAAAATAAAACATTTGAAAACGGACCATTTTCCACATTTCTGAAGCATGACGTAATGGGGGGGTGTTATCTCTTTTGTCGAAAATCTGCCGTTTTTGCTCGAACATTAAATGCCTCCAAATGGTATTTAATTAACTTCCCGAGCCCCTGGAAGCATGAAAATCACTTTAAACATGCTAATTTTAGTTCTAACACTGATGATCCACCTACAAATGTGAACTGACGTTCAAAAATAAAACATTTGAAAACGGACCATTTTCCACATTTCTGAAGCATGACGTAATGGGGGGGTGTTATCTCTTTTGTCGAAAATCAGCCGTTTTTGCTCGAACATTAAATGCCTCCAAATGGTATTTAATTAACTTCCCGAGCCCCTGGAAGCATGAAAATCACTTTAAACATGCTAATTTTAGCTCTAACACTGATGATCCACCTACAAATGTGAACTGACGTTCAAAAATAAAACATTTGAAAACGGACCATTTTCCACATTTTTGAAGCATGACGTAATGGGGGGGTGTTATCTCTTTTGTCGGAAATCAGCCGTTTTTGCTCGAACATTAAATGCCTCCAAATGGTATTTAATTAACTTCCCGAGGTGAAGAAACCCTTTTTGAGAACTCAGAGTGAGTAAATTGGCCATTTTCATGCACTTTTAACCATTCCATAAATCTTGTGTTTTGGGCCCCTGGAAGCATGAAAATCACTTTAAACATGCTAATTTTAGCTCTAACACTGATGATCCACCTACAAATGTGAACTGACGTTCAAAAATAAAACATTTGAAAACAGACCATTTTCCACATTTCTAAAGCATGACGTAATGGGAGGGTGTTATCTCTTTTGTCGAAAATCAGCCGTTTTTGCTCGAACATTAAATGCCTCCAAATGGTATTTAATTAACTTCCCGAGCCCCTGGAAGCATGAAAATCACTTTAAACATGCTAATTTTAGCTCTAACACTGATGATCCACCTACAAATGTGAACTGACGTTCAAAAATAAAACATTTGAAAACGGACCATTTTCCACATTTCTGAAGCATGACGTAATGGGGGGTGTTATCTCTTTTGTCAAAAATCAGCCGTTTTTGCTCGAACATTAAATGCCTCCAAATGGTATTTATTTCACTTCCCGGGGTGAAGAAACCCTTTTTGAGAACTCAGAGTGAGTAAATTGGCCATTTTCATGCACTTTTAACCATTCCATAAATCTTGTGTTTTGGGCCCCTGGAAGCATGAAAATCACTTTAAACATGCTAATTTTAGCTCTAACACTGATGATCCACCTACAAATGTGAACTGACGTTCAAAAATAAAACATTTGAAAACGGACCATTTTCCACATTTCTGAAGCATGACGTAATGGGGGGGCGTTATCTCTTTTGTCGAAAATCAGCCGTTTTTGCTCGAACATTAAATGCCTCCAAATGGTATTTAATTAACTTCCCGAGCCCCTGGAAGCATGAAAATCACTTTAAACATGCTAAGTTTAGCTCTAACACTGATGATCCACCTACAAATGTGAACTGACGTTCAAAAATAAAACATTTGAAAACGGACCATTTTCCACATTTCTGAAGCATGACGTAATGGGGGGGTGTTATCTCTTTTGTCGAAAATCAGCCGTTTTTGCTCGAACATTAAATGCCTCCAAATGGTATTTAATTAACTTCCCGAGCCCCTGGAAGCATGAAAATCACTTTAAACATGCTAATTTTAGCTCTAACACTGATGATCCACCTACAAATGTGAACTGACGTTCAAAAATAAAACATTTGAAAACGGACCATTTTCCACATTTCTGAAGCATGACGTAATGGGGGGGTGTTATCTCTTTTGTCGAAAATCAGCCGTTTTTGCTCGAACATTAAATGCCTCCAAATGGTATTTAATTAACTTCCCGGGGTGAAGAAACCCTTTTTGAGAACTCAGAGTGAGTAAATTGGCCATTTTCATGCACTTTTAACCATTCCATAAATCTTGTGTTTTGGGCCCCTGGAAGCATGAAAATCACTTTAAACATGCTAATTTTAGCTCTAACACTGATGATCCACCTACAAATGTGAACTGACGTTCAAAAATAAAACATTTGAAAACGGACCATTTTCCACATTTCTGAAGCATGACGTAATGGGGGGGCGTTATCTCTTTTGTCGAAAATCAGCCGTTTTTGCTCGAACATTAAATGCCTCCAAATGGTATTTAATTAACTTCCCGAGCCCCTGGAAGCATGAAAATCACTTTAAACATGCTAAGTTTAGCTCTAACACTGATGATCCACCTACAAATGTGAACTGACGTTCAAAAATAAAACATTTGAAAACGGACCATTTTCCACATTTCTGAAGCATGACGTAATGGGGGGGTGTTATCTCTTTTGTCGAAAATCAGCCGTTTTTGCTCGAACATTAAATGCCTCCAAATGGTATTTAATTAACTTCCCGAGCCCCTGGAAGCATGAAAATCACTTTAAACATGCTAATTTTAGCTCTAACACTGATGATCCACCTACAAATGTGAACTGACGTTCAAAAATAAAACATTTGAAAACGGACCATTTTCCACATTTTTGAAGCATGACGTAATGGGGGGGTGTTATCTCTTTTGTCGGAAATCAGCCGTTTTTGCTCGAACATTAAATGCCTCCAAATGGTATTTAATTAACTTCCCGAGGTGAAGAAACCCTTTTTGAGAACTCAGAGTGAGTAAATTGGCCATTTTCATGCACTTTTAACCATTCCATAAATCTTGTGTTTTGGGCCCCTGGAAGCATGAAAATCACTTTAAACATGCTAATTTTAGCTCTAACACTGATGATCCACCTACAAATGTGAACTGACGTTCAAAAATAAAACATTTGAAAACAGACCATTTTCCACATTTCTAAAGCATGACGTAATGGGAGGGTGTTATCTCTTTTGTCGAAAATCAGCCGTTTTTGCTCGAACATTAAATGCCTCCAAATGGTATTTAATTAACTTCCCGAGCCCCTGGAAGCATGAAAATCACTTTAAACATGCTAATTTTAGCTCTAACACTGATGATCCACCTACAAATGTGAACTGACGTTCAAAAATAAAACATTTGAAAACGGACCATTTTCCACATTTCTGAAGCATGACGTAATGGGGGGTGTTATCTCTTTTGTCAAAAATCAGCCGTTTTTGCTCGAACATTAAATGCCTCCAAATGGTATTTAATTAACTTCCCGGGGTGAAGAAACCCTTTTTGAGAACTCAGAGTGAGTAAATTGGCCATTTTCATGCACTTTTAACCATTCCATAAATCTTGTGTTTTGGGCCCCTGGAAGCATGAAAATCACTTTAAACATGCTAATTTTAGCTCTAACACTGATGATCCACCTACAAATGTGAACTGACGTTCAAAAATAAAACATTTGAAAACGGACCATTTTCCACATTTCTGAAGCATGACGTAATGGGGGGGTGTTATCTCTTTTGTCGAAAATCAGCCGTTTTTGCTCGAACATTAAATGCCTCCAAATGGTATTTAATTAACTTCCCGAGCCCCTGGAAGCATGAAAATCACTTTAAACATGCTAATTTTAGCTCTAACACTGATGATCCACCTACAAATGTGAACTGACGTTCAAAAATAAAACATTTGAAAACGGACCATTTTCCACATTTCTGAAGCATGACGTAATGGGGGGGTGTTATCTCTTTTGTCGAAAATCAGCCGTTTTTGCTCGAACATCAAATGCCTCCAAATGGTATTTAATTAACTTCCCGGGGTGAAGAAACCCTTTTTGAGAACTCAGAGTGAGTAAATTGGCCATTTTCATGCACTTTTAACCATTCCATAAATCTTGTGTTTTGGGCCCCTGGAAGCATGAAAATCACTTTAAACATGCTAATTTTAGCTCTAACACTGATGATCCACCTACAAATGTGAACTGACGTTCAAAAATAAAACATTTGAAAACGGACCATTTTCCACATTTCTGAAGCATGACGTAATGGGGGGGTGTTATCTCTTTTGTCGAAAATCAGCCGTTTTTGCTCGAACATTAAATGCCTCCAAATGGTATTTAATTAACTTCCCGAGCCCCTGGAAGCATGAAAATCACTTTAAACATGCTAATTTTAGCTCTAACACTGATGATCCACCTACAAATGTGAACTGACGTTCAAAAATAAAACATTTGAAAACGGACCATTTTCCACATTTCTGAAGCATGACGTAATGGGGGGGTGTTATCTCTTTTGTCGAAAATCAGCCGTTTTTGCTCGAACATTAAATGCCTCCAAATGGTATTTAATTAACTTCCCGGGGTGAAGAAACCCTTTTTGAGAACTCAGAGTGAGTAAATTGGCCATTTTCATGCACTTTTAACCATTCCATAAATCTTGTGTTTTGGGCCCCTGGAAGCATGAAAATCACTTTAAACATGCTAATTTTAGCTCTAACACTGATGATCCACCTACAAATGTGAACTGACGTTCAAAAATAAAACATTTGAAAACGGACCATTTTCCACATTTCTGAAGCATGACGTAATGGGGGGGCGTTATCTCTTTTGTCGAAAATCAGCCGTTTTTGCTCGAACATTAAATGCCTCCAAATGGTATTTAATTAACTTCCCGAGCCCCTGGAAGCATGAAAATCACTTTAAACATGCTAAGTTTAGCTCTAACACTGATGATCCACCTACAAATGTGAACTGACGTTCAAAAATAAAACATTTGAAAACGGACCATTTTCCACATTTCTGAAGCATGACGTAATGGGGGGGTGTTATCTCTTTTGTCGAAAATCAGCCGTTTTTGCTCGAACATTAAATGCCTCCAAATGGTATTTAATTAACTTCCCGGGGTGAAGAAACCCTTTTTGAGAACTCAGAGTGAGTAAATTGGCCATTTTCATGCACTTTTAACCATTCCATAAATCTTGTGTTTTGGGCCCCTGGAAGCATGAAAATCACTTTAAACATGCTAATTTTAGCTCTAACACTGATGATCCACCTACAAATGTGAACTGACGTTCAAAAATAAAACATTTGAAAACGGACCATTTTCCACATTTCTGAAGCATGACGTAATGGGGGGGTGTTATCTCTTTTGTCGAAAATCTGCCGTTTTTGCTCGAACATTAAATGCCTCCAAATGGTATTTAATTAACTTCCCGAGCCCCTGGAAGCATGAAAATCACTTTAAACATGCTAATTTTAGTTCTAACACTGATGATCCACCTACAAATGTGAACTGACGTTCAAAAATAAAACATTTGAAAACGGACCATTTTCCACATTTCTGAAGCATGACGTAATGGGGGGGTGTTATCTCTTTTGTCGAAAATCAGCCGTTTTTGCTCGAACATTAAATGCCTCCAAATGGTATTTAATTAACTTCCCGAGCCCCTGGAAGCATGAAAATCACTTTAAACATGCTAATTTTAGCTCTAACACTGATGATCCACCTACAAATGTGAACTGACGTTCAAAAATAAAACATTTGAAAACGGACCATTTTCCACATTTTTGAAGCATGACGTAATGGGGGGGTGTTATCTCTTTTGTCGGAAATCAGCCGTTTTTGCTCGAACATTAAATGCCTCCAAATGGTATTTAATTAACTTCCCGAGGTGAAGAAACCCTTTTTGAGAACTCAGAGTGAGTAAATTGGCCATTTTCATGCACTTTTAACCATTCCATAAATCTTGTGTTTTGGGCCCCTGGAAGCATGAAAATCACTTTAAACATGCTAATTTTAGCTCTAACACTGATGATCCACCTACAAATGTGAACTGACGTTCAAAAATAAAACATTTGAAAACAGACCATTTTCCACATTTCTAAAGCATGACGTAATGGGAGGGTGTTATCTCTTTTGTCGAAAATCAGCCGTTTTTGCTCGAACATTAAATGCCTCCAAATGGTATTTAATTAACTTCCCGAGCCCCTGGAAGCATGAAAATCACTTTAAACATGCTAATTTTAGCTCTAACACTGATGATCCACCTACAAATGTGAACTGACGTTCAAAAATAAAACATTTGAAAACGGACCATTTTCCACATTTCTGAAGCATGACGTAATGGGGGGTGTTATCTCTTTTGTCAAAAATCAGCCGTTTTTGCTCGAACATTAAATGCCTCCAAATGGTATTTATTTCACTTCCCGGGGTGAAGAAACCCTTTTTGAGAACTCAGAGTGAGTAAATTGGCCATTTTCATGCACTTTTAACCATTCCATAAATCTTGTGTTTTGGGCCCCTGGAAGCATGAAAATCACTTTAAACATGCTAATTTTAGCTCTAACACTGATGATCCACCTACAAATGTGAACTGACGTTCAAAAATAAAACATTTGAAAACTGACCATTTTCCACATTTCTGAAGCATGACGTAATGGGGGGGCGTTATCTCTTTTGTCGAAAATCAGCCGTTTTTGCTCGAACATTAAATGCCTCCAAATGGTATTTAATTAACTTCCCGAGCCCCTGGAAGCATGAAAATCACTTTAAACATGCTAAGTTTAGCTCTAACACTGATGATCCACCTACAAATGTGAACTGACGTTCAAAAATAAAACATTTGAAAACGGACCATTTTCCACATTTCTGAAGCATGACGTAATGGGGGGGTGTTATCTCTTTTGTCGAAAATCAGCCGTTTTTGCTCGAACATTAAATGCCTCCAAATGGTATTTAATTAACTTCCCGGGGTGAAGAAACCCTTTTTGAGAACTCAGAGTGAGTAAATTGGCCATTTTCATGCACTTTTAACCATTCCATAAATCTTGTGTTTTGGGCCCCTGGAAGCATGAAAATCACTTTAAACATGCTAATTTTAGCTCTAACACTGATGATCCACCTACAAATGTGAACTGACGTTCAAAAATAAAACATTTGAAAACGGACCATTTTCCACATTTCTGAAGCATGACGTAATGGGGGGGTGTTATCTCTTTTGTCGAAAATCTGCCGTTTTTGCTCGAACATTAAATGCCTCCAAATGGTATTTAATTAACTTCCCGAGCACCTGGAAGCATGAAAATCACTTTAAACATGCTAATTTTAGTTCTAACACTGATGATCCACCTACAAATGTGAACTGACGTTCAAAAATAAAACATTTGAAAACGGACCATTTTCCACATTTCTGAAGCATGACGTAATGGGGGGGTGTTATCTCTTTTGTCGAAAATCAGCCGTTTTTGCTCGAACATTAAATGCCTCCAAATGGTATTTAATTAACTTCCCGAGCCCCTGGAAGCATGAAAATCACTTTAAACATGCTAATTTTAGCTCTAACACTGATGATCCACCTACAAATGTGAACTGACGTTCAAAAATAAAACATTTGAAAACGGACCATTTTCCACATTTTTGAAGCATGACGTAATGGGGGGGTGTTATCTCTTTTGTCGGAAATCAGCCGTTTTTGCTCGAACATTAAATGCCTCCAAATGGTATTTAATTAACTTCCCGAGGTGAAGAAACCCTTTTTGAGAACTCAGAGTGAGTAAATTGGCCATTTTCATGCACTTTTAACCATTCCATAAATCTTGTGTTTTGGGCCCCTGGAAGCATGAAAATCACTTTAAACATGCTAATTTTAGCTCTAACACTGATGATCCACCTACAAATGTGAACTGACGTTCAAAAATAAAACATTTGAAAACAGACCATTTTCCACATTTCTAAAGCATGACGTAATGGGAGGGTGTTATCTCTTTTGTCGAAAATCAGCCGTTTTTGCTCGAACATTAAATGCCTCCAAATGGTATTTAATTAACTTCCCGAGCCCCTGGAAGCATGAAAATCACTTTAAACATGCTAATTTTAGCTCTAACACTGATGATCCACCTACAAATGTGAACTGACGTTCAAAAATAAAACATTTGAAAACGGACCATTTTCCACATTTCTGAAGCATGACGTAATGGGGGGGTGTTATCTCTTTTGTCGAAAATCAGCCGTTTTTGCTCGAACATCAAATGCCTCCAAATGGTATTTAATTAACTTCCCGGGGTGAAGAAACCCTTTTTGAGAACTCAGAGTGAGTAAATTGGCCATTTTCATGCACTTTTAACCATTCCATAAATCTTGTGTTTTGGGCCCCTGGAAGCATGAAAATCACTTTAAACATGCTAATTTTAGCTCTAACACTGATGATCCACCTACAAATGTGAACTGACGTTCAAAAATAAAACATTTGAAAACGGACCATTTTCCACATTTCTGAAGCATGACGTAATGGGGGGGTGTTATCTCTTTTGTCGAAAATCAGCCGTTTTTGCTCGAACATTAAATGCCTCCAAATGGTATTTAATTAACTTCCCGGGGTGAAGAAACCCTTTTTGAGAACTCAGAGTGAGTAAATTGGCCATTTTCATGCACTTTTAACCATTCCATAAATCTTGTGTTTTGGGCCCCTGGAAGCATGAAAATCACTTTAAACATGCTAATTTTAGCTCTAACACTGATGATCCACCTACAAATGTGAACTGACGTTCAAAAATAAAACATTTGAAAACGGACCATTTTCCACATTTCTGAAGCATGACGTAATGGGGGGGTGTTATCTCTTTTGTCGAAAATCAGCCGTTTTTGCTCGAACATTAAATGCCTCCAAATGGTATTTAATTAACTTCCCGAGCCCCTGGAAGCATGAAAATCACTTTAAACATGCTAATTTTAGCTCTAACACTGATGATCCACCTACAAATGTGAACTGACGTTCAAAAATAAAACATTTGAAAACGGACCATTTTCCACATTTTTGAAGCATGACGTAATGGGGGGGTGTTATCTCTTTTGTCGGAAATCAGCCGTTTTTGCTCGAACATTAAATGCCTCCAAATGGTATTTAATTAACTTCCCGAGGTGAAGAAACCCTTTTTGAGAACTCAGAGTGAGTAAATTGGCCATTTTCATGCACTTTTAACCATTCCATAAATCTTGTGTTTTGGGCCCCTGGAAGCATGAAAATCACTTTAAACATGCTAATTTTAGCTCTAACACTGATGATCCACCTACAAATGTGAACTGACGTTCAAAAATAAAACATTTGAAAACAGACCATTTTCCACATTTCTAAAGCATGACGTAATGGGAGGGTGTTATCTCTTTTGTCGAAAATCAGCCGTTTTTGCTCGAACATTAAATGCCTCCAAATGGTATTTAATTAACTTCCCGAGCCCCTGGAAGCATGAAAATCACTTTAAACATGCTAATTTTAGCTCTAACACTGATGATCCACCTACAAATGTGAACTGACGTTCAAAAATAAAACATTTGAAAACGGACCATTTTCCACATTTCTGAAGCATGACGTAATGGGGGGTGTTATCTCTTTTGTCAAAAATCAGCCGTTTTTGCTCGAACATTAAATGCCTCCAAATGGTATTTATTTCACTTCCCGGGGTGAAGAAACCCTTTTTGAGAACTCAGAGTGAGTAAATTGGCCATTTTCATGCACTTTTAACCATTCCATAAATCTTGTGTTTTGGGCCCCTGGAAGCATGAAAATCACTTTAAACATGCTAATTTTAGCTCTAACACTGATGATCCACCTACAAATGTGAACTGACGTTCAAAAATAAAACATTTGAAAACTGACCATTTTCCACATTTCTGAAGCATGACGTAATGGGGGGGTGTTATCTCTTTTGTCGAAAATCAGCCGTTTTTGCTCGAACATTAAATGCCTCCAAATGGTATTTAATTAACTTCCCGGGGTGAAGAAACCCTTTTTGAGAACTCAGAGTGAGTAAATTGGCCATTTTCATGCACTTTTAACCATTCCATAAATCTTGTGTTTTGGGCCCCTGGAAGCATGAAAATCACTTTAAACATGCTAATTTTAGCTCTAACACTGATGATCCACCTACAAATGTGAACTGACGTTCAAAAATAAAACATTTGAAAACGGACCATTTTCCACATTTCTGAAGCATGACGTAATGGGGGGGTGTTATCTCTTTTGTCGAAAATCAGCCGTTTTTGCTCGAACATTAAATGCCTCCAAATGGTATTTAATTAACTTCCCGGGGTGAAGAAACCCTTTTTGAGAACTCAGAGTGAGTAAATTGGCCATTTTCATGCACTTTTAACCATTCCATAAATCTTGTGTTTTGGGCCCCTGGAAGCATGAAAATCACTTTAAACATGCTAATTTTAGCTCTAACACTGATGATCCACCTACAAATGTGAACTGACGTTCAAAAATAAAACATTTGAAAACGGACCATTTTCCACATTTCTGAAGCATGACGTAATGGGGGGGTGTTATCTCTTTTGTCGAAAATCAGCCGTTTTTGCTCGAACATTAAATGCCTCCAAATGGTATTTAATTAACTTCCCGAGCCCCTGGAAGCATGAAAATCACTTTAAACATGCTAATTTTAGCTCTAACACTGATGATCCACCTACAAATGTGAACTGACGTTCAAAAATAAAACATTTGAAAACGGACCATTTTCCACATTTCTGAAGCATGACGTAATGGGGGGGTGTTATCTCTTTTGTCGAAAATCAGCCGTTTTTGCTCGAACATTAAATGCCTCCAAATGGTATTTAATTAACTTCCCGGGGTGAAGAAACCCTTTTTGAGAACTCAGAGTGAGTAAATTGGCCATTTTCATGCACTTTTAACCATTCCATAAATCTTGTGTTTTGGGCCCCTGGAAGCATGAAAATTACTTTAAACATGCTAATTTTAGCTCTAACACTGATGATCCACCTACAAATGTGAACTGACGTTCAAAAATAAAACATTTGAAAACCGACCATTTTCCACATTTCTGAAGCATGACGTAATGGGGGGGTGTTATCTCTTTTGTCGAAAATCAGCTGTTTTTGCTCGAACATTAAATGCCTCCAAATGGTATTTAATTAACTTCCCGAGCCCCTGGAAGCATGAAAATCACTTTAAACATGCTAATTTTAGCTCTAACACTGATGATCCACCTACAAATGTGAACTGACGTTCAAAAATAAAACATTTGAAAACGGACCATTTTCCACATTTCTGAAGCATGACGTAATGGGGGGGTGTTATCTCTTTTGTCGAAAATCAGCCGTTTTTGCTCGAACATTAAATGCCTCCAAATGGTATTATGGCTGAGATACCCGCCACCCCCTCTCAACACAATCCCCAAAAGGAGGGAAACCGGAAACAGTTCTTGAAGTTTTTGGAAGTGGGAGGGAGTGACCCTCCCGGCCGTATTTATTAAAACAAAATTAAAAACATTAAACGTTTCATGTTATGTACAATTTCATTACCACATTGCGATGTTTGGCTAACCTTAACAGATTCTCTAATACAGAGGTTCTCCTAGCCGATCTAACATCCTACAAAAACATTTTCTTGAAATATTGAAATTGTACATCCTAACGTTTAAGGGCCAACGGCAAGGTCATAACCGGTGTCAAGATCCCTAACTAGACTTACCCCTCCCACTTGGGAGGGGCGACAGCACGGAGGCGTACCTCAAGTGCAACTACTACCAATTTCCCTTGACTTGACGGGGGCACCTAAAAACTCGACGCCAGTTAAAGGTCGTTCGAAGACTCGTGTGAGGTATCTAGAAGGTATCGTAGACCTCCCCCCAACCCCACACAACTTACCGCATCTGCCGTCGCAGATGTCACTGGCCCCGGGAAATTCCCCAGGAGGGGGCTGTAACCCCTCCTACAAAGGAAGGGGCCTTGACCGCCTTTCCTTTACTTCCGGCGACCCATCCTTAGAAGGGACCGCCTCCCCATTGAGGGGCCAATGGCCACCTCTCCCGAGCGCTCCCATCCGTGTTGGGTGACGCCCACTCATAGGGATCTTCTAATTAGTGCTCACCGATCATGACCTTACCGCCTACCAAAATAAATACGACAATGCTTAACTAAACCTACGAATACATTGGCCACTATGACCGAAAGAGCATGCTTAAAAATCAACACTATATCCGAATCTCTTTAATCGCAAAACCTACACAAAATAGACCATTCTTTATTATACTCCACATCAACATGATACTATCACAACCTGTAAAACGAAACAGAAACAGAATTATTGATCAACTTTATTACAAACAACTGGCTGTCTTCAGGGGCTGGTGGGTGGGTCAAAATTGGCTCTTCGTTCTGTCTCGAGCTCACGTGCAGCGAGGAGGTGCAGCTTCAGAGCACAAGAACAAGAGGATGTCTTCTGGTCTTGCGTCCCTTTTTATCCGTCTTCAGGGCGGGCGTAAACCCGCCCCTGCCTGCCCCGAGGGCGTGGCTGGCTACGTCAGTGTCTAGGCCAGCCCACTCTAGGGTGGGAAAAAGCGCGCCCCGGCTACGCCGCTTCGGGCATACCAGCCAAGACGCGCCTCCCGCCCAAAAATGGCTTCCCGGGGGGATCGAGGCACTCCGCCATACGTTCGGGGGGACCGAGTGGTCGCCCCTTTCCATATGGCTGAGATACCCGCCACCCCCTCTCAACACAATCCCCAAAAGGAGGGAAACCGGAAACAGTTCTTGAAGTTTTTGGAAGTGGGAGGGAGTGACCCTCCCGGCCGTATTTATTAAAACAAAATTAAAAACATTAAACGTTTCATGTTATGTACAATTTCATTACCACATTGCGATGTTTGGCTAACCTTAACAGATTCTCTAATACAGAGGTTCTCCTAGCCGATCTAACATCCTACAAAAACATTTTCTTGAAATATTGAAATTGTACATCCTAACGTTTAAGGGCCAACGGCAAGGTCATAACCGGTGTCAAGATCCCTAACCAGACTTACCCCTCCCACTTGGGAGGGGCGACAGCACGGAGGCGTACTTCAAGTGCAACTACTACCAATTTCCCTTGACTTGACGGGGGCACCTAAAAACTCGACGCCAGTTAAAGGTCGTTCGAAGACTCGTGTGAGGTATCTAGAAGGTATCGTAGACCTCCCCCCAACCCCACACAACTTACCGCATCTGCCGTCGCAGATGTCACTGGCCCCGGGAAATTCCCCAGGAGGGGGCTGTAACCCCTCCTACAAAGGAAGGGGCCTTGACCGCCTTTCCTTTACTTCCGGCGACCCATCCTTAGAAGGGACCGCCTCCCCATTGAGGGGCCAATGGCCACCTCTCCCGAGCGCTCCCATCCGTGTTGGGTGACGCCCACTCATAGGGATCTTCTAATTAGTGCTCACCGATCATGACCTTACCGCCACAGGCCGGATAGTTGACCGGCTATCCGGACCCCCCACAAAACTCCTACCTAAAGGTCATGTTTCAACGTTTTTAACCATGCTAAGAAGTCTCCTATGAGTAACTCATTTCCCACCCGAGACAAATGCACACCATCCCCCAAATACATAATGTCATCATTGATACAACCATGCGAGATAGAATGCAATGTCTTGGAACGGAACAACCTACTCACTTTGTTATTAGGTTTTCTAACAGAATGGTTCAAAGCAGGAATCGAGATAGCCCCCCGCCACACTTTTCGTGGGATCATGAGACCACGCAATTATGCACCCCGGAACTTTCCTCGCCAACCAACTTACAGTGGAAAGCATTGCCTCTAGGAGAAGTCGTCTACCGGTGGTGACCAAATCATTGCCCCCTAAATGTACTATGACTATAGACGGCGGTGACCTCGTCCGCCCTAACAAACCCTCAAAGAATGCTTGAAACTGGTCAATACAGAGACCGCCTCTTCCGTAGAAGGACACCCTGTACCCGTATTCCCCAGCTACGTGAATCATGTCACCTGCTTCGAATACGTCTGCGGCACGCCTCCCGTATGAGTGGCCCACGACCCACACCTCTTTTCTCACAGCCGGTGATGTCTGACCGCTGGCCCGGTGTTGGGTCGACTGCATAGTCCGCCCCGCCTCGTAGGCTTGCGCAACTGAAAACCAAACAAAAGACAAGAAGCGTGAGTATATTATTACAGCTTCACAACATGTGCAACCGCACATATCTCTTATAACAATTGGAGGGCCAACGCCCCACTCGTTTTACTTGTTCAACATTAAGACCCCTGGCTGTAGCTTCAGTGGCAGCCCCTATCCGAAAGGAATGGGTCCCAAACTCGCCCGGGTCCAAGCCCGCTGCGGCAATTGACATCGCAAGCACCCGCTGAAACTGAAATTTCGTCAGTGGGGTGGCGTCCGCGTGTCTCAACAATGTCCCTCCCCATGATGCCACCCTTCGTGCTAGGTAATCTTCTAAACACTTTACCGGACACATGGAGGACCCGGGAATCCTGCGAATGATTATGCAGTCACCCATCCCATCTTGATCGGTCTTGGACCTGACAAAGGAGACAGTCATCGTCTCACCCCTGATCTGAACGTGTTCCTGGCACAAACCCCCCACCACATCCTGTTTGTTCCTTGCCACCAGCTCACTTATCCTCATCGCCCCGTGAAATGCAAGCGTAAAAGCAGCTCGGAACAAACACGTCTCGAACTGAGACGAGCATGTGGCAGGGAGTATGGCCAGCAACTGGGACAACCTATCCAGACCTATCGGGCGCCTCTCATCTACTCTGCGACCCTCAAGGCGTTGCCACCCACGCAGCGCTTTCTGTACCATGAAAGACGCTGTCGGGTCCTGGATATTATGAGCCCTGGCAACAAAGGAAATGGCAGCACGATGCCTCTGGGCCGTAGCCACCAACTTCCCAGCCCTACGCAAGGACATCAGAAAATGTACTACCCATTCCTCATGGCCCCAAAGCCCCTCTCTCTCAGTCCCCAAAAAGGCTAAATAGGCCCGAAACGCCCCTTCATATGCCTTCCTCGTCCTTGGTGCTAGACTCTCTCCCACGAGGTGACGAAGTTCGGGGCACCGAGAGACCAGAGAGCTTCGGGAAAGGGTGCCGGCTCTGGGTCCGCTGAGGGAAGGAAACCCGAGAAAGCCTGCATTTGAAAACGAGACAGTGCATCAGCCGCCTGATTCATCACCCCTGGGACATGTTTTGCTCTGAATATCACGTTCAGTTGCATACACAGTAAGACAATTTCTTTGAGCAGCCTTAAAATCAGTTTACAACGTGCTGCCTGACTATTGATGCATTTTACAACGGTCATATTGTCAGACCAAAATATGACAGAATGATCTTTGAACCCTTCGGGCCAGGTTCTGAGGGCCACCAAAATGGGAAACAGTTCAAGGAAAGCAATATTACTCGTCAGCCCCTCTTCATGCCACCATGTTGGCCACCTTTGTGCCGACCATTTTGTGCCGAAGATGGCGCCAAAGCCCATGCTTCCCGCTGAATCTGTCCATAGACCAAGCTCATCAGAGGACACGGCTGGTTTGTTCCAGACGACTCGACCATTGAAGTCCGCCAAAAATGCTAACCAAATACGCATGTCCTGGCGGACCTCAGCCGATAGTCTCGTGCGATGATGACCCTCCTTTAGGCCAACCATCGCTTGGGCAATTGAACGGGAAAATGGGCGGGCCATTGGGATCACCCTCAGGGCAAAATTCAACTACCCCACCAATTGCTGCAATTGATGCAGCGTAACTTTAGATGCATTTATACATGCTTGCAGGGCTGCCCTGAATTTCGACACTTTGGCAGCTGGTAAACGAAAACAACCCTCACTAGAGTCCAACTCGATCCCCAGAAACTCGAGGCAAGTCGTGGGACCCACAGTTTTACCTGGTGCCAATGGCACGCCAAATTGACCCATTAACACACAAAATTCAGCCAAGGCCCGGCCGCATTCGTGATCCCCGGCGGCCCCAAGGAACAGAAAGTCATCAAGGTAATGCATTACATTTCGGAAACCCGTTTTCTTCGTGAAGACCCATTGCAGAAAACTACTGAATTTCTCGAAATATGCACAAGATATAGAGCACCCCATCGGCATACACCTATCCATGTAATACGAACCTTGAAACATGAATCCCAGAAGACGCTGGTCGTCTGGGTGTACCGGGAGCAATCGGAACGCTGACTCGATATCTGATTTCGCCATCAGCGTCCCGGGCCCCAGGCGATTCAAAATGGCTACGGCTTCATCAAATGATGCGTACCGCACCGAACATACCTCTGGATCAATTGCATCGTTTACAGAAAGACCATGTGGAGCTGACAAATTATGAATCAATCGAAACTCACCAGGGTCCTTCTTGGGGACCACACCTAAAGGAGAACAGACAAAATTCTGTACCGGGGGTACACTAAACGGGCCGGCGACCCGACCTCGGATAACCTCTTTCCGGATCTTATCCTGCACTACGGTCGTATGCTGCAAGACGGAAAGTTGATTTTTGCACGTCCCGACACCCTGAAAGTCCCCTACCGGGATGCGGAAACCATATGAAAAACCGTTCCGCAGCACCCCAGCAGAAGTACGATCTGGGTATTCACTGAGCCAGGGAATCATCGCCAAGGTATCAATCGGGGTTGGTAAAGGCGCCCCTCGGACTACATTAGACCTGTTTGGCGCCTCCTCTACCCCCATTCTCACCCGTTCTGGCTCTGCACGAGGACTCAGGATGGGGCGACCCGCAACCACTACATTCGTGCTTGAACTTACACGATCCCTGGGGCCTAGTACATTTACCTTTGTTGAAATTGAAGCAGAAACCCCTTTTCCCTGTATTGCCGGCAGGTCTCGAGTAATCGTCGGTACCCGTACCTGACCGAAAGGGCGTCCCCGCATATTGGCGGGAAGACTCGCCAACATTGCTCCCCACCAACGGCATTTTCAACATTCCTGACTCTTTCATTTTATCCCATGTCAAAGAATCATAACAGTCCCAGGTTAAACTTTTGTTATGCTCCTTCGCCTTCCTGAAGAGGTTATCATAACAGAACCAATGGTTACCTTGGTGCGATGTCGAGTACCCCATAATTCGTGACTGATAGATTGGAAACTCAGGAAGCAACTCAGGCCTACGTTCCCCCAAAATTGACGTAAAAATTCCCCATGCATTGCCCCAATTGCCAATATTCTCATTCACTTTAAAGGCGGCCATTTTTGCGCGCCAAACACTCGGATGCATTAGATCCTTCTGACCCTTAACATGCTCCACCTCATAATGATCGACAAGCAAGGAGAAAATGTTCACATACTCCCCCGCCCAAATCTTTTCCTTTATTGCCAAAGGAACATGTTGCCCCAATTTTTCTCTACGAGAGGGTGCTGACTCATCCCTCGCGATCGGCAATGGCCGCTTACCTGCACCGGACGCTGCTTCCGCCACTTGCGGCTTGTCTATCACTGCAGCCGGCGCGGGCACCTTGGCTGCATCTCGTTTCTCGCGCAACTGTTTCATCAGCGCCTGTGCCTCGGCAGCCGTGGCGCCCTCGCTACTGTCGCCCAACCACGCTGCTAGCTGTGCCGCCAGCTCGGGGGGCATATCCTCAGTGGATGTCGGGGTGACCACGACGGGAATCGGATTCCCCTCCACCGGTTCCGGGGTTGGCGCCTCGAGCGGGGTACAGGGAACCGGGACGTCTCCCCCGGCTGGTCCCCTTCTTGGCCTCTTGGCTTTTCCTCCAGGAGCTGCTCCAGCCGATGGACGCCCCGATCCCCCCTCCCCGTCTCGCTCCGCCACCCGCTTCTTTAGTTCGGACATCTCCTTCATGAGGACCCGAACCATCTGGTCAGTCGTCATTCTCTTCGCGCCTTTCTTGGGCATCTTTCCGACAAAGTATCTGGAAGACAAAAAGAAAGATCAAAACGCTCAAAATTGGCTCTTCGTTCTGTCTCGAGCTCACGTGCAGCGAGGAGGTGCAGCTTCAGAGCACAAGAACAAGAGGATGTCTTCTGGTCTTGCGTCCCTTTTTATCCGTCTTCAGGGCGGGCGTAAACCCGCCCCTGCCTGCCCCGAGGGCGTGGCTGGCTACGTCAGTGTCTAGGCCAGCCCACTCTAGGGCGGGAAAAAGCTCGCCCCGGCTACGCCGCTTCGGGCATACCAGCCAAGACGCGCCTCCCGCCCAAAAATGGCTTCCCGGGGGGATCGAGGCACTCCGCCATACGTTCGGGGGGACCGAGTGGTCGCCCCTTTCCATTAATTAACTTCCCGGGGTGAAGAAACCCTTTTTGAGAACTCAGAGTGAGTAAATTGGCCATTTTCATGCACTTTTAACCATTCCATAAATCTTGTGTTTTGGGCCCCTGGAAGCATGAAAATCACTTTAAACATGCTAATTTTAGCTCTAACACTGATGATCCACCTACAAATGTGAACTGACGTTCAAAAATAAAACATTTGAAAACGGACCATTTTCCACATTTCTGAAGCATGACGTAATGGGGGGGTGTTATCTCTTTTGTCGAAAATCAGCCGTTTTTGCTCGAACATTAAATGCCTCCAAATGGTATTTAATTAACTTCCCGGGGTGAAGAAACCCTTTTTGAGAACTCAGAGTGAGTAAATTGGCCATTTTCATGCACTTTTAACCATTCCATAAATCTTGTGTTTTGGGCCCCTAGAAGCATGAAAATCACTTTAAACATGCTAATTTTAGCTCTAACACTGATGATCCACCTACAAATGTGAACTGACGTTCAAAAATAAAACATTTGAAAACGGACCATTTTCCACATTTCTGAAGCATGACGTAATGGGGGGGGTGTTATCTCTTTTGTCGAAAATCAGCCGTTTTTGCTCGAACATTAAATGCCTCCAAATGGTATTTAATTAACTTCCCGAGCCCCTGGAAGCATGAAAATCACTTTAAACATGCTAATTTTAGCTCTAACACTGATGATCCACCTACAAATGTGAACTGACGTTCAAAAATAAAACATTTGAAAACGGACCATTTTCCACATTTCTGAAGCATGACGTAATGGGGGGGTGTTATCTCTTTTGTCGAAAATCAGCCGTTTTTGCTCGAACATTAAATGCCTCCAAATGGTATTTAATTAACTTCCCGGGGTGAAGAAACCCTTTTTGAGAACTCAGAGTGAGTAAATTGGCCATTTTCATGCACTTTTAACCATTCCATAAATCTTGTGTTTTGGGCTCCTGGAAGCATGAAAATCACTTTAAACATGCTAATTTTAGCTCTAACACTGATGATCCACCTACAAATGTGAACTGACGTTCAAAAATAAAACATTTGAAAACGGACCATTTTCCACATTTCTGAAGCATGACGTAATGGGGGGGTGTTATCTCTTTTGTCGAAAATCAGCCGTTTTTGCTCGAACATTAAATGCCTCCAAATGGTATTTAATTAACTTCCCGAGGTGAAGAAACCCTTTTTGAGAACTCAGAGTGAGTAAATTGGCCATTTTCATGCACTTTTAACCATTCCATAAATCTTGTGTTTTGGGCCCCTGGAAGCATGAAAATCACTTTAAACATGCTAATTTTAGCTCTAACACTGATGATCCACCTACAAATGTGAACTGACGTTCAAAAATAAAACATTTGAAAACAGACCATTTTCCACATTTCTGAAGCATGACGTAATGGGAGGGTGTTATCTCTTTTGTCGAAAATCAGCCGTTTTTGGCCGAACATTAAATGCCTCCAAATGGTATTTAATTAACTTCCCGAGCCCCTGGAAGCATGAAAATCACTTTAAATATGCTAATTTTAGCTCTAACACTGATGATCCACCTACAAATGTGAACTGACGTTCAAAAATAAAACATTTGAAAACGGACCATTTTCCACATTTCTGAAGCATGACGTAATGGGGGGGTGTTATCTCTTTTGTCGAAAATCAGCCGTTTCTGCTCGAACATTAAATGCCTCCAAATGGTATTTAATTAACTTCCCGGGGTGAAGAAACCCTTTTTGAGAACTCAGAGTGAGTAAATTGGCCATTTTCATGCACTTTTAACCATTCCATAAATCTTGTGTTTTGGGCCCCTGGAAGCATGAAAATCACTTCAAACATGCTAATTTTATCTCTAACACTGATGATCCACCTACAAATGTGAACTGACGTTCAAAAATAAAACATTTGAAAACGGACCATTTTCCACATTTCTGAAGCATGACGTAATGGGGGGGGGGTGTTATCTCTTTTGTCGAAAATCAGCCGTTTTTGCTCGAACATTAAATGCCTCCAAATGGTATTTAATTAACTTCCCGGGGTGAAGAAACCCTTTTTGAGAACTCAGAGTGAGTAAATTGGCCATTTTCATGCACTTTTAACCATTCCATAAATCTTGTGTTTTGGGCCCCTGGAAGCATGAAAATCACTTTAAACATGCTAATTTTAGCTCTAACACTGATGATCCACCTACAAATGTGAACTGACGTTCAAAAATAAAACATTTGAAAACGGACCATTTTCCACATTTCTGAAGCATGACGTAATGGGGGGGTGTTATCTCTTTTGTCGAAAATCAGCCGTTTTTGCTCGAACATTAAATGCCTCCAAATGGTATTTAGTTCACTTCCCGGGGTGAAGAAACCCTTTTTGAGAACTCAGAGTGAGTAAATTGGCCATTTTCATGCACTTTTAACCATTCCATAAATCTTGTGTTTTGGGCCCCTGGAAGCATGAAAATCACTTTAAACATGCTAATTTTAGCTCTAACACTGATGATCCACCTACAAATGTGAACTGACGTTCAAAAATAAACCATTTGAAAACGGACCATTTTCCACATTTCTGAAGCATGACGTAATGGGGGGGTGTTATCTCTTTTGTCGAAAATCAGCCGTTTTTGCTCGAACATTAAATGCCTCCAAATGGTATTTAATTAACTTCCCGAGCCCCTGGAAGCATGAAAATCACTTTAAACATGCTAATTTTAGCTCTAACACTGATGATCCACCTACAAATGTGAACTGACGTTCAAAAATAAAACATTTGAAAACGGACCATTTTCCACATTTCTGAAGCATGACGTAATGGGGGGGTGTTATCTCTTTTGTCGAAAATCAGCCGTTTTTGCTCGAACATTAAATGCCTCCAAATGGTATTTAATTAACTTCCCGAGGTGAAGAAACCCTTTTTGAGAACTCAGAGTGAGTAAATTGGCCATTTTCATGCACTTTTAACCATTCCATAAATCTTGTGTTTTGGGCCCCTGGAAGCATGAAAATCACTTTAAACATGCTAATTTTAGCTCTAACACTGATGATCCACCTACAAATGTGAACTGACGTTCAAAAATAAAACATTTGAAAACAGACCATTTTCCACATTTCTGAAGCATGACGTAATGGGAGGGTGTTATCTCTTTTGTCGAAAATCAGCCGTTTTTGGCCGAACATTAAATGCCTCCAAATGGTATTTAATTAACTTCCCGAGCCCCTGGAAGCATGAAAATCACTTTAAATATGCTAATTTTAGCTCTAACACTGATGATCCACCTACAAATGTGAACTGACGTTCAAAAATAAAACATTTGAAAACGGACCATTTTCCACATTTCTGAAGCATGACGTAATGGGGGGGTGTTATCTCTTTTGTCGAAAATCAGCCGTTTCTGCTCGAACATTAAATGCCTCCAAATGGTATTTATTTCACTTCCCGGGGTGCCTTTTTGAGAACTCAGAGTGAGTAAATTGGCCATTTTCATGCACTTCTAACCATTCCATAAATCTTGTGTTTTGGGCCCCTGGAAGCATGAAAATCACTTTAAACAAGCTAATTTTAGCTCTAACACTGATGATCCACCTACAAATGTGAACTGACGTTCAAAAATAAAACATTTGAAAACGGACCATTTTCCACATTTCTGAAGCATGACGTAATGGGGGGGTGTTATCTCTTTTGTCGAAAATCAGCCGTTTTTGCTCGAACATTAAATGCCTCCAAATGGTATTTAATTAACTTCCCGAGCCCCTGGAAGCATGAAAATCACTTTAAACATGCTAATTTTAGCTCTAACACTGATGATTAACCTACAAATGTGAACTGACGTTCAAAAATAAAACATTTGAAAACGGACCATTTTCCACATTTCTGAAGCATGACGTAATGGGGGGGGTGTTATCTCTTTTGTCGAAAATCAGCCGTTTTTGCTCGAACATTAAATGCCTCCAAATGGTATTTAATTAACTTCCCGGGGTGAAGAAACCCTTTTTGAGAACTCAGAGTGAGTAAATTGGCCATTTTCATGCACTTTTAACCATTCCATAAATCTTGTGTTTTGGGCCCCTGGAAGCATGAAAATCACTTTAAACATGCTAATTTTAGCTCTAACACTGATGATCCACCTACAAATGTGAACTGACGTTCAAAAATAAAACATTTGAAAACGGACCATTTTCCACATTTCTGAAGCATGACGTAATGGGGGGGTGTTATCTCTTTTGTCGAAAATCAGCCGTTTTTGCTCGAACATTAAATGCCTCCAAATGGTATTTAATTAACTTCCCGAGCCCCTGGAAGCATGAAAATCACTTTAAACATGCTAATTTTAGCTCTAACACTGATGATCCACCTACAAATGTGAACTGACGTTCAAAAATAAAACATTTGAAAACGGACCATTTTCCACATTTCTGAAGCATGACGTAATGGGGGGGTGTTATCTCTTTTGTCGAAAATCAGCCGTTTTTGCTCGAACATCAAATGCCTCCAAATGGTATTTAATTAACTTCCCGGGGTGAAGAAACCCTTTTTGAGAACTCAGAGTGAGTAAATTGGCCATTTTCATGCACTTTTAACCATTCCATAAATCTTGTGTTTTGGGCCCCTGGAAGCATGAAAATCACTTTAAACATGCTAATTTTAGCTCTAACACTGATGATCCACCTACAAATGTGAACTGACGTTCAAAAATAAAACATTTGAAAACGGACCATTTTCCACATTTCTGAAGCATGACGTAATGGGGGGGTGTTATCTCTTTTGTCGAAAATCAGCCGTTTTTGCTCGAACATTAAATGCCTCCAAATGGTATTTAATTAACTTCCCGAGCCCCTGGAAGCATGAAAATCACTTTAAACATGCTAATTTTAGCTCTAACACTGATGATCCACCTACAAATGTGAACTGACGTTCAAAAATAAAACATTTGAAAACGGACCATTTTCCACATTTCTGAAGCATGACGTAATGGGGGGGTGTTATCTCTTTTGTCGAAAATCAGCCGTTTTTGCTCGAACATTAAATGCCTCCAAATGGTATTTAATTAACTTCCCGGGGTGAAGAAACCCTTTTTGAGAACTCAGAGTGAGTAAATTGGCCATTTTCATGCACTTTTAACCATTCCATAAATCTTGTGTTTTGGGCCCCTGGAAGCATGAAAATCACTTTAAACATGCTAATTTTAGCTCTAACACTGATGATCCACCTACAAATGTGAACTGACGTTCAAAAATAAAACATTTGAAAACGGACCATTTTCCACATTTCTGAAGCATGACGTAATGGGGGGGTGTTATCTCTTTTGTCGAAAATCAGCCGTTTTTGCTCGAACATTAAATGCCTCCAAATGGTATTTAATTAACTTCCCGGGGTGAAGAAACCCTTTTTGAGAACTCAGAGTGAGTAAATTGGCCATTTTCATGCACTTTTAACCATTCCATAAATCTTGTGTTTTGGGCCCCTGGAAGCATGAAAATCACTTTAAACATGCTAATTTTAGCTCTAACACTGATGATCCACCTACAAATGTGAACTGACGTTCAAAAATAAAACATTTGAAAACGGACCATTTTCCACATTTCTGAAGCATGACGTAATGGGGGGGTGTTATCTCTTTTGTCGAAAATCAGCCGTTTTTGCTCGAACATTAAATGCCTCCAAATGGTATTTATTTCACTTCCCGGGGTGAAGAAACCCTTTTTGAGAACTCAGAGTGAGTAAATTGGCCATTTTCATGCACTTTTAACCATTCCATAAATCTTGTGTTTTGGGCCCCTGGAAGCATGAAAATCACTTTAAACATGCTAATTTTAGCTCTAACACTGATGATCCACCTACAAATGTGAACTGACGTTCAAAAATAAAACATTTGAAAACGGACCATTTTCCACATTTCTGAAGCATGACGTAATGGGGGGGTGTTATCTCTTTTGTCGAAAATCAGCCGTTTTTGCTCGAACATTAAATACCTCCAAATGGTATTTAATTAACTTCCCGGGGTGAAGAAACCCTTTTTGAGAACTCAGAGTGAGTAAATTGGCCATTTTCATGCACTTTTAACCATTCCATAAATCTTGTGTTTTGGGCCCCTGGAAGCATGAAAATCACTTTAAACATGCTAATTTTAGCTCTAACACTGATGATCCACCTACAAATGTGAACTGACGTTCAAAAATAAAACATTTGAAAACGGACCATTTTCCACATTTCTGAAGCATGACGTAATGGGGGGGTGTTATCTCTTTTGTCGAAAATCAGCCGTTTTTGCTCGAACATTAAATGCCTCCAAATGGTATTTATTTCACTTCCCGGGGTGAAGAAACCCTTTTTGAGAACTCAGAGTGAGTAAATTGGCCATTTTCATGCACTTTTAACCATTCCATAAATCTTGTGTTTTGGGCCCCTGGAAGCATGAAAATCACTTTAAACATGCTAATTTTAGCTCTAACACTGATGATCCACCTACAAATGTGAACTGACGTTCAAAAATAAAACATTTGAAAACGGACCATTTTCCACATTTCTGAAGCATGACGTAATGGGAGGGTGTTATCTCTTTTGTCGAAAATCAGCCGTTTTTGCTCGAACATTAAATGCCTCCAAATGGTATTTAATTAACTTCCCGAGCCCCTGGAAGCATGAAAATCACTTTAAACATGCTAATTTTAGCTCTAACACTGATGATCCACCTACAAATGTGAACTGACGTTCAAAAATAAAACATTTGAAAACGGACCATTTTCCACATTTCTGAAGCATGACGTAATGGGGGGGTGTTATCTCTTTTGTCGAAAATCAGCCGTTTTTGCTCGAACATTAAATGCCTCCAAATGGTATTTAATTAACTTCCCGGGGTGAAGAAACCCTTTTTGAGAACTCAGAGTGAGTAAATTGGCCATTTTCATGCACTTTTAACCATTCCATAAATCTTGTGTTTTGGGCCCCTGGAAGCATGAAAATCACTTTAAACATGCTAATTTTAGCTCTAACACTGATGATCCATCTACAAATGTGAACTGACGTTCAAAAATAAAACATTTGAAAACGGACCATTTTCCACATTTCTGAAGCATGACGTAATGGGGGGGGTGTTATCTCTTTTGTCGAAAATCAGCCGTTTTTGCTCGAACATTAAATGCCTCCAAATGGTATTTAATTAACTTCCCGAGCCCCTGGAAGCATGAAAATCACTTTAAACATGCAAATTTTAGCTCTAACACTGATGATCCACCTACAAATGTGAACTGACGTTCAAAAATAAAACATTTGAAAACGGACCATTTTCCACATTTCTGAAGCATGACGTAATGGGGGGGTGTTATCTCTTTTGTCGAAAATCAGCCGTTTTTGCTCGAACATTAAATGCCTCCAAATGGTATTTAATTAACTTCCCGAGCCCCTGGAAGCATGAAAATCACTTTAAACTGCTAATTTTAGCTCTAACACTGATGATCCACCTACAAATGTGAACTGACGTTCAAAAATAAAACATTTGAAAACGGACCATTTTCCACATTTCTGAAGCATGACGTAAGGGGGGGTGGTATCTCTTTTGTCGAAAATCAGCCGTTTTGCTCGAACATTAAATGCCTCCAAATGGTATTTAATTAACTTCCCGAGCCCCTGGAAGCATGAAAATCACTTTAAACATGCTAATTTGAGCTCTAACACTGATGATCCACCTACAAATGTGAACTGACGTTCAAAAATAAAACATTTGAAAACGGACCATTTTCCACATTTCTGAAGCATGACGTAATGGGGGGGGGTGTTATCTCTTTTGTCGAAAATCAGCCGTTTTTGCTCGAACATTAAATGCCTCCAAATGGTATTTATTTCACTTCCCGGGGTGAAGAAACCCTTTTTGAGAACTCAGAGTGAGTAAATTGGCCATTTTCATGCACTTTTAACCAATTCCATTAATCTTGTGTTTTGGGCCCCTGGAAGCATGAAAATCACTTTAAACATGCTAATTTTAGCTCTAACACTGATGATCCACCTACAAATGTGAACTGACGTTCAAAAATAAAACATTTGAAAACGGACCATTTTCCACATTTCTGAAGCATGACGTAATGGGGGGGTGTTATCTCTTTTGTCGAAAATCAGCCGTTTTTGCTCGAACATTAAATGCCTCCAAATGGTATTTAAATAACTTCCCAAGCCGCTGGAAGCATGAAAATCACTTTAAACATGCTAATTTTAGCTCTAACACTGATGATCCACCTACAAATGTGAACTGACGTTCAAAAATAAAACATTTGAAAACGGACCATTTTCCACATTTCTGAAGCATGACGTAATGGGGGGGTGTTATCTCTTTTGTCGAAAATCAGCCGTTTTTGCTCGAACATTAAATGCCTCCAAATGGTATTTATTTCACTTCCCGAGCCCCTGGAAGCATGAAAATCACTTTAAACATGCTAATTTTAGCTCTAACACTGATGATCCACCTACAAATGTGAACTGACGTTCAAAAATAAAACATTTGAAAACGGACCATTTTCCACATTTCTGAAGCATGACGTAATGGGGGGGTGTTATCTCTTTTGTCGAAAATCAGCCGTTTTTGCTCAAACATTAAATGCCTCCAAATGGTATTTAATTAACTTCCCGAGCCCCTGGAAGCATGAAAATCACTTTAAACATGCTAATTTTAGCTCTAACACTGATGATCCACCTACAAATGTGAACTGACGTTCAAAAATAAAACATTTGAAAACGGACCATTTTCCACATTTCTGAAGCATGATGTAATGGGGGGGTGTTATCTCTTTTGTCGAAAATCAGCCGTTTTTGCTCGAACATTAAATGCCTCCAAATGGTATTTAATTAACTTCCCGAGCCCCTGGAAGCATGAAAATCACTTTAAACATGCTAATTTTAGCTCTAACACTGATGATCCACCTACAAATGTGAACTGACGTTCAAAAATAAAATATTTGAAAACGGACCATTTTCCACATTTCTGAAGCATGACGTAATGGGGGGGTGTTATCTCTTTTGTCGAAAATCAGCCGTTTTTGCTCGAACATTAAATGCCTCCAAACGGTATTTAATTAACTTCCCGGGGTGAAGAAACCCTTTTTGAGAACTCAGAGTGAGTAAATTGGCCATTTTCATGCACTTTTAACCATTCCATAAATCTTGTGTTTTGGGCCCCTGGAAGCATGAAAATCACTTTAAACATGCTAATTTTAGCTCTAACACTGATGATCCACCTACAAATGTGAACTGACGTTCAAAAATAAAACATTTGAAAACGGACCATTTTCCACATTTCTGAAGCATGACGTAATGGGGGGGTGTTATCTCTTTTGTCGAAAATCAGCCGTTTTTGCTCGAACATTAAATGCCTCCAAATGGTATTTAATTAACTTCCCGGGGTGAAGAAACCCTTTTTGAGAACTCAGAGTGAGTAAATTGGCCATTTTCATGCACTTTTAACCATTCCATAAATCTTGTGTTTTGGGCCCCTGGAAGCATGAAAATCACTTTAAACATGCTAATTTTAGCTCTAACACTGATGATCCACCTACAAATGTGAACTGACGTTCAAAAATAAAACATTTGAAAACGGACCATTTTCCACATTTCTGAAGCATGACGTAATGGGGGGGTGTTATCTCTTTTGTCGAAAATCAGCCGTTTTTGCTCGAACATTAAATGCCTCCAAATGGTATTTATTTCACTTCCCGGGGTGAAGAAACCCTTTTTGAGAACTCAGAGTGAGTAAATTGGCCATTTTCATGCTCTTTTAACCATTCCATAAATCTTGTGTTTTGGGCCCCTGGAAGCATGAAAATCACTTTAAACATGCTAATTTTAGCTCTAACACTGATGATCCACCTACAAATGTGAACTGACGTTCAAAAATAAAACATTTGAAAACGGACCATTTTCCACATTTCTGAAGCATGACGTAATGGGGGGGGTGTTATCTCTTTTGTCGAAAATCAGCCGTTTTTGCTCGAACATTAAATGGCTCCAAATGGTATTTAATTAACTTCCCGGGGTGAAGAAACCCTTTTTGAGAACTCAGAGTGAGTAAATTGGCCATTTTCATGCACTTTTAACCATTCCATAAATCTTGTGTTTTGGGCCCCTGGAAGCATGAAAATCACTTTAAACATGCTAATTTTAGCTCTAACACTGATGATCCATCTACAAATGTGAACTGACGTTCAAAAATAAAACATTTGAAAACGGACCATTTTCCACATTTCTGAAGCATGACGTAATGGGGGGGTGTTATCTCTTTTGTCGAAAATCAGCCGTTTTTGCTCGAACATTAAATGCCTCCAAATGGTATTTAATTAACTTCCCGAGCCCCTGGAAGCATGAAAATCACTTTAAACATGCTAATTTTAGCTCTAACACTGATGATCCACCTACAAATGTGAACTGACGTTCAAAAATAAAACATTTGAAAACGGACCATTTTCCACATTTCTGAAGCATGACGTAAGGGGGGGTGGTATCTCTTTTGTCGAAAATCAGCCGTTTTTGCTCGAACATTAAATGCTTCCAAATGGTATTTAATTAACTTCCCGAGCCCCTGGAAGCATGAAAATCACTTTAAACATGCTAATTTGAGCTCTAACACTGATGATCCACCTACAAATGTGAACTGACGTTCAAAAATAAAACATTTGAAAACGGACCATTTTCCACATTTCTGAAGCATGACGTAATGGGGGGGGGTGTTATCTCTTTTGTCGAAAATCAGCCGTTTTTGCTCGAACATTAAATGCCTCCAAATGGTATTTATTTCACTTCCCGGGGTGAAGAAACCCTTTTTGAGAACTCAGAGTGAGTAAATTGGCCATTTTCATGCACTTTTAACCATTCCATTAATCTTGTGTTTTGGGCCCCTGGAAGCATGAAAATCACTTTAAACATGCTAATTTTAGCTCTAACACTGATGATCCACCTACAAATGTGAACTGACGTTCAAAAATAAAACATTTGAAAACGGACCATTTTCCACATTTCTGAAGCATGACGTAATGGGGGGGTGTTATCTCTTTTGTCGAAAATCAGCCGTTTTTGCTCGAACATTAAATGCCTCCAAATGGTATTTAAATAACTTCCCAAGCCGCTGGAAGCATGAAAATCACTTTAAACATGCTAATTTTAGCTCTAACACTGATGATCCACCTACAAATGTGAACTGACGTTCAAAAATAAAACATTTGAAAACGGACCATTTTCCACATTTCTGAAGCATGACGTAATGGGGGGGTGTTATCTCTTTTGTCGAAAATCAGCCGTTTTTGCTCGAACATTAAATGCCTCCAAATGGTATTTATTTCACTTCCCGAGCCCCTGGAAGCATGAAAATCACTTTAAACATGCTAATTTTAGCTCTAACACTGATGATCCACCTACAAATGTGAACTGACGTTCAAAAATAAAACATTTGAAAACGGACCATTTTCCACATTTCTGAAGCATGACGTAATGGGGGGGTGTTATCTCTTTTGTCGAAAATCAGCCGTTTTTGCTCAAACATTAAATGCCTCCAAATGGTATTTAATTAACTTCCCGAGCCCCTGGAAGCATGAAAATCACTTTAAACATGCTAATTTTAGCTCTAACACTGATGATCCACCTACAAATGTGAACTGACGTTCAAAAATAAAACATTTGAAAACGGACCATTTTCCACATTTCTGAAGCATGACGTAATGGGGGGGTGTTATCTCTTTTGTCGAAAATCAGCCGTTTTTGCTCGAACATTAAATGCCTCCAAATGGTATTTAATTAACTTCCCGAGCCCCTGGAAGCATGAAAATCACTTTAAACATGCTAATTTTAGCTCTAACACTGATGATCCACCTACAAATGTGAACTGACGTTCAAAAATAAAATATTTGAAAACGGACCATTTTCCACATTTCTGAAGCATGACGTAATGGGGGGGTGTTATCTCTTTTGTCGAAAATCAGCCGTTTTTGCTCGAACATTAAATGCCTCCAAATGGTATTTAATTAACTTCCCGGGGTGAAGAAACCCTTTTTGAGAACTCAGAGTGAGTAAATTGGCCATTTTCATGCACTTTTAACCATTCCATAAATCTTGTGTTTTGGGCCCCTGGAAGCATGAAAATCACTTTAAACATGCTAATTTTAGCTCTAACACTGATGATCCACCTACAAATGTGAACTGACGTTCAAAAATAAAACATTTGAAAACGGACCATTTTCCACATTTCTGAAGCATGACGTAATGGGGGGGTGTTATCTCTTTTGTCGAAAATCAGCCGTTTTTGCTCGAACATTAAATGCCTCCAAATGGTATTTAATTAACTTCCCGGGGTGAAGAAACCCTTTTTGAGAACTCAGAGTGAGTAAATTGGCCATTTTCATGCACTTTTAACCATTCCATAAATCTTGTGTTTTGGGCCCCTGGAAGCATGAAAATCACTTTAAACATGCTAATTTTAGCTCTAACACTGATGATCCACCTACAAATGTGAACTGACGTTCAAAAATAAAACATTTGAAAACGGACCATTTTCCACATTTCTGAAGCATGACGTAATGGGGGGGTGTTATCTCTTTTGTCGAAAATCAGCCGTTTTTGCTCGAACATTAAATGCCTCCAAATGGTATTTATTTCACTTCCCGGGGTGAAGAAACCCTTTTTGAGAACTCAGAGTGAGTAAATTGGCCATTTTCATGCACTTTTAACCATTCCATAAATCTTGTGTTTTGGGCCCCTGGAAGCATGAAAATCACTTTAAACATGCTAATTTTAGCTCTAACACTGATGATCCACCTACAAATGTGAACTGACGTTCAAAAATAAAACATTTGAAAACGGACCATTTTCCACATTTCTGAAGCATGACGTAATGGGGGGGTGTTATCTCTTTTGTCGAAAATCAGCCGTTTTTGCTCGAACATTAAATGCCTCCAAATGGTATTTAATTAACTTCCCGAGCCCCTGGAAGCATGAAAATCACTTTAAACATGCTAATTTTAGCTCTAACACTGATGATCCACCTACAAATGTGAACTGACGTTCAAAAATAAAACATTTGAAAACGGACCATTTTCCACATTTCTGAAGCATGACGTAATGGGGGGGTGTTATCTCTTTTGTCGAAAATCAGCCGTTTTTGCTCGAACATTAAATGCCTCCAAATGGTATTTATTTCACTTCCCGGGGTGAAGAAACCCTTTTTGAGAACTCAGAGTGAGTAAATTGGCCATTTTCATGCACTTTTAACCATTCCATAAATCTTGTGTTTTGGGCCCCTGGAAGCATGAAAATCACTTTAAACATGCTAATTTTAGCTCTAACACTGATGATCCACCTACAAATGTGAACTGACGTTCAAAAATAAAACATTTGAAAACGGACCATTTTCCACATTTCTGAAGCATGACGTAATGGGGGGGTGTTATCTCTTTTGTCGAAAATCAGCCGTTTTTGCTCGAACATTAAATGCCTCCAAATGGTATTTAATTAACTTCCCGAGCCCCTGGAAGCATGAAAATCACTTTAAACATGCTAATTTTAGCTCTAACACTGATGATCCACCTACAAATGTGAACTGACGTTCAAAAATAAAACATTTGAAAACGGACCATTTTCCACATTTCTGAAGCATGACGTAATGGGGGGGTGTTATCTCTTTTGTCGAAAATCAGCCGTTTTTGCTCGAACATTAAATGCCTCCAAATGGTATTTAATTAACTTCCCGGGGTGAAGAAACCCTTTTTGAGAACTCAGAGTGAGTAAATTGGCCATTTTCATGCACTTTTAACCATTCCATAAATCTTGTGTTTTGGGCCCCTGGAAGCATGAAAATCACTTTAAACATGCTAATTTTAGCTCTAACACTGATGATCCACCTACAAATGTGAACTGACGTTCAAAAATAAAACATTTGAAAACGGACCATTTTCCACATTTCTGAAGCATGACGAAATGGGGGGGTGTTATCTCTTTTGTCGAAAATCAGCCGTTTTTGCTCGAACATTAAATGCCTCCAAATGGTATTTAATTAACTTCCCGAGCCCCTGGAAGCATGAAAATCACTTTAAACATGCTAATTTTAGCTCTAACACTGATGATCCACCTACAAATGTGAACTGACGTTCAAAAATAAAACATTTGAAAACGGACCATTTTCCACATTTCTGAAGCATGACGTAATGGGGGGGTGTTATCTCTTTTGTCGAAAATCAGCCGTTTTTGCTCGAACATTAAATGCCTCCAAATGGTATTTAATTAACTTCCCGGGGTGAAGAAACCCTTTTTGAGAACTCAGAGTGAGTAAATTGGCCATTTTCATGCACTTTTAACCATTCCATAAATCTTGTGTTTTGGGCCCCTGGAAGCATGAAAATCACTTTAAACATGCTAATTTTAGCTCTAACACTGATGATCCACCTACAAATGTGAACTGACGTTCAAAAATAAAACATTTGAAAACGGACCATTTTCCACATTTCTGAAGCATGACGTAATGGGGGGGTGTTATCTCTTTTGTCGAAAATCAGCCGTTTTTGCTCGAACATTAAATGCCTCCAAATGGTATTTAATTAACTTCCCGAGCCCCTGGAAGCATGAAAATCACTTTAAACATGCTAATTTTAGCTCTAACACTGATGATCCACCTACAAATGTGAACTGACGTTCAAAAATAAAACATTTGAAAACGGACCATTTTCCACATTTCTGAAGCATGACGTAATGGGGGGGTGTTATCTCTTTTGTCGAAAATCAGCCGTTTTTGCTCGAACATTAAATGCCTCCAAATGGTATTTATTTCACTTCCCGAGCCCCTGGAAGCATGAAAATCACTTTAAACATGCTAATTTTAGCTCTAACACTGATGATCCACCTACAAATGTGAACTGACGTTCAAAAATAAAACATTTGAAAACGGACCATTTTCCACATTTCTGAAGCATGACGTAATGGGGGGGTGTTATCTCTTTTGTCGAAAATCAGCCGTTTTTGCTCAAACATTAAATGCCTCCAAATGGTATTTAATTAACTTCCCGAGCCCCTGGAAGCATGAAAATCACTTTAAACATGCTAATTTTAGCTCTAACACTGATGATCCACCTACAAATGTGAACTGACGTTCAAAAATAAAACATTTGAAAACGGACCATTTTCCACATTTCTGAAGCATGACGTAATGGGGGGGTGTTATCTCTTTTGTCGAAAATCAGCCGTTTTTGCTCGAACATTAAATGCCTCCAAATGGTATTTAATTAACTTCCCGAGCCCCTGGAAGCATGAAAATCACTTTAAACATGCTAATTTTAGCTCTAACACTGATGATCCACCTACAAATGTGAACTGACGTTCAAAAATAAAATATTTGAAAACGGACCATTTTCCACATTTCTGAAGCATGACGTAATGGGGGGGTGTTATCTCTTTTGTCGAAAATCAGCCGTTTTTGCTCGAACATTAAATGCCTCCAAATGGTATTTAATTAACTTCCCGGGGTGAAGAAACCCTTTTTGAGAACTCAGAGTGAGTAAATTGGCCATTTTCATGACTTTTAACCATTCCATAAATCTTGTGTTTTGGGCCCCTGGAAGCATGAAAATCACTTTAAACATGCTAATTTTAGCTCTAACACTGATGATCCACCTACAAATGTGAACTGACGTTCAAAAATAAAACATTTGAAAACGGACCATTTTCCACATTTCTGAAGCATGACGTAATGGGGGGGTGTTATCTCTTTTGTCGAAAATCAGCCGTTTTTGCTCGAACATTAAATGCCTCCAAATGGTATTTAATTAACTTCCCGGGGAGAAGAAACCCTTTTTGAGAACTCAGAGTGAGTAAATTGGCCATTTTCATGCACTTTTAACCATTCCATAAATCTTGTGTTTTGGGCCCCTGGAAGCATGAAAATCACTTTAAACATGCTAATTTTAGCTCTAACACTGATGATCCACCTACAAATGTGAACTGACGTTCAAAAATAAAACATTTGAAAACGGACCATTTTCCACATTTCTGAAGCATGACGTAATGGGGGGGTGTTATCTCTTTTGTCGAAAATCAGCCGTTTTTGCTCGAACATTAAATGCCTCCAAATGGTATTTATTTCACTTCCCGGGGTGAAGAAACCCTTTTTGAGAACTCAGAGTGAGTAAATTGGCCATTTTCATGCACTTTTAACCATTCCATAAATCTTGTGTTTTGGGCCCCTGGAAGCATGAAAATCACTTTAAACATGCTAATTTTAGCTCTAACACTGATGATCCACCTACAAATGTGAACTGACGTTCAAAAATAAAACATTTGAAAACGGACCATTTTCCACATTTCTGAAGCATGACGTAATGGGGGGGTGTTATCTCTTTTGTCGAAAATCAGCCGTTTTTGCTCGAACATTAAATGGCTCCAAATGGTATTTAATTAACTTCCCGGGGTGAAGAAACCCTTTTTGAGAACTCAGAGTGAGTAAATTGGCCATTTTCATGCACTTTTAACCATTCCATAAATCTTGTGTTTTGGGCCCCTGGAAGCATGAAAATCACTTTAAACATGCTAATTTTAGCTCTAACACTGATGATCCATCTACAAATGTGAACTGACGTTCAAAAATAAAACATTTGAAAACGGACCATTTTCCACATTTCTGAAGCATGACGTAATGGGGGGTGTTATCTCTTTTGTCGAAAATCAGCCGTTTTTGCTCGAACATTAAATGCCTCCAAATGGTATTTAATTAACTTCCCGAGCCCTGGAAGCATGAAAATCACTTTAAACATGCAAATTTTAGCTCTAACACTGATGATCCACCTACAAATGTGAACTGACGTTCAAAAATAAAACATTTGAAAACGGACCATTTTCCACATTTCTGAAGCATGACGTAATGGGGGGGTGTTATCTCTTTTGTCGAAAATCAGCCGTTTTTGCTCGAACATTAAATGCCTCCAAATGGTATTTAATTAACTTCCCGAGCCCCTGGAAGCATGAAAATCACTTTAAACATGCTAATTTTAGCTCTAACACTGATGATCCACCTACAAATGTGAACTGACGTTCAAAAATAAAACATTTGAAAACGGACCATTTTCCACATTTCTGAAGCATGACGTAAGGGGGGGTGGTATCTCTTTTGTCGAAAATCAGCCGTTTTTGCTCGAACATTAAATGCCTCCAAATGGTATTTAATTAACTTCCCGAGCCCCTGGAAGCATGAAAATCACTTTAAACATGCTAATTTGAGCTCTAACACTGATGATCCACCTACAAATGTGAACTGACGTTCAAAAATAAAACATTTGAAAACGGACCATTTTCCACATTTCTGAAGCATGACGTAATGGGGGGGGGTGTTATCTCTTTTGTCGAAAATCAGCCGTTTTTGCTCGAACATTAAATGCCTCCAAATGGTATTTATTTCACTTCCCGGGGTGAAGAAACCCTTTTTGAGAACTCAGAGTGAGTAAATTGGCCATTTTCATGCACTTTTAACCATTCCATTAATCTTGTGTTTTGGGCCCCTGGAAGCATGAAAATCACTTTAAACATGCTAATTTTAGCTCTAACACTGATGATCCACCTACAAATGTGAACTGACGTTCAAAAATAAAACATTTGAAAACGGACCATTTTCCACATTTCTGAAGCATGACGTAATGGGGGGGTGTTATCTCTTTTGTCGAAAATCAGCCGTTTTTGCTCGAACATTAAATGCCTCCAAATGGTATTTAAATAACTTCCCAAGCCGCTGGAAGCATGAAAATCACTTTAAACATGCTAATTTTAGCTCTAACACTGATGATCCACCTACAAATGTGAACTGACGTTCAAAAATAAAACATTTGAAAACGGACCATTTTCCACATTTCTGAAGCATGACGTAATGGGGGGGTGTTATCTCTTTTGTCGAAAATCAGCCGTTTTTGCTCGAACATTAAATGCCTCCAAATGGTATTTATTTCACTTCCCGAGCCCCTGGAAGCATGAAAATCACTTTAAACATGCTAATTTTAGCTCTAACACTGATGATCCACCTACAAATGTGAACTGACGTTCAAAAATAAAACATTTGAAAACGGACCATTTTCCACATTTCTGAAGCATGACGTAATGGGGGGGTGTTATCTCTTTTGTCGAAAATCAGCCGTTTTTGCTCGAACATTAAATGCCTCCAAATGGTATTTAATTAACTTCCCGAGCCCCTGGAAGCATGAAAATCACTTTAAACATGCTAATTTTAGCTCTAACACTGATGATCCACCTACAAATGTGAACTGACGTTCAAAAATAAAATATTTGAAAACGGACCATTTTCCACATTTCTGAAGCATGACGTAATGGGGGGGTGTTATCTCTTTTGTCGAAAATCAGCCGTTTTTGCTCGAACATTAAATGCCTCCAAATGGTATTTAATTAACTTCCCGGGGTGAAGAAACCCTTTTTGAGAACTCAGAGTGAGTAAATTGGCCATTTTCATGCACTTTTAACCATTCCATAAATCTTGTGTTTTGGGCCCCTGGAAGCATGAAAATCACTTTAAACATGCTAATTTTAGCTCTAACACTGATGATCCACCTACAAATGTGAACTGACGTTCAAAAATAAAACATTTGAAAACGGACCATTTTCCACATTTCTGAAGCATGACGTAATGGGGGGGTGTTATCTCTTTTGTCGAAAATCAGCCGTTTTTGCTCGAACATTAAATGCCTCCAAATGGTATTTAATTAACTTCCCGGGGTGAAGAAACCCTTTTTGAGAACTCAGAGTGAGTAAATTGGCCATTTTCATGCACTTTTAACCATTCCATAAATCTTGTGTTTTGGGCCCCTGGAAGCATGAAAATCACTTTAAACATGCTAATTTTAGCTCTAACACTGATGATCCACCTACAAATGTGAACTGACGTTCAAAAATAAAACATTTGAAAACGTCCATTTTCCACATTTCTGAAGCATGACGTAATGGGGGGGTGTTATCTCTTTTGTCGAAAATCAGCCGTTTTTGCTCGAACATTAAATGCCTCCAAATGGTATTTATTTCACTTCCCGGGGTGAAGAAACCCTTTTTGAGAACTCAGAGTGAGTAAATTGGCCATTTTCATGCACTTTTAACCATTCCATAAATCTTGTGTTTTGGGCCCCTGGAAGCATGAAAATCACTTTAAACATGCTAATTTTAGCTCTAACACTGATGATCCACCTACAAATGTGAACTGACGTTCAAAAATAAAACATTTGAAAACGGACCATTTTCCACATTTCTGAAGCATGACGAAATGGGGGGGTGTTATCTCTTTTGTCGAAAATCAGCCGTTTTTGCTCGAACATTAAATGCCTCCAAATGGTATTTAATTAACTTCCCGAGCCCCTGGAAGCATGAAAATCACTTTAAACATGCTAATTTTAGCTCTAACACTGATGATCCACCTACAAATGTGAACTGACGTTCAAAAATAAAACATTTGAAAACGGACCATTTTCCACATTTCTGAAGCATGACGTAATGGGGGGGTGTTATCTCTTTTGTCGAAAATCAGCCGTTTTTGCTCGAACATTAAATGCCTCCAAATGGTATTTAATTAACTTCCCGGGGTGAAGAAACCCTTTTTGAGAACTCAGAGTGAGTAAATTGGCCATTTTCATGCACTTTTAACCATTCCATAAATCTTGTGTTTTGGGCCCCTGGAAGCATGAAAATCACTTTAAACATGCTAATTTTAGCTCTAACACTGATGATCCACCTACAAATGTGAACTGACGTTCAAAAATAAAACATTTGAAAACGGACCATTTTCCACATTTCTGAAGCATGACGTAATGGGGGGGTGTTATCTCTTTTGTCGAAAATCAGCCGTTTTTGCTCGAACATTAAATGCCTCCAAATGGTATTTAATTAACTTCCCGAGCCCCTGGAAGCATGAAAATCACTTTAAACATGCTAATTTTAGCTCTAACACTGATGATCCACCTACAAATGTGAACTGACGTTCAAAAATAAAACATTTGAAAACGGACCATTTTCCACATTTCTGAAGCATGACGTAATGGGGGGGTGTTATCTCTTTTGTCGAAAATCAGCCGTTTTTGCTCGAACATTAAATGCCTCCAAATGGTATTTATTTCACTTCCCGGGGTGAAGAAACCCTTTTTGAGAACTCAGAGTGAGTAAATTGGCCATTTTCATGCACTTTTAACCATTCCATAAATCTTGTGTTTTGGGCCCCTGGAAGCATGAAAATCACTTTAAACATGCTAATTTTAGCTCTAACACTGATGATCCACCTACAAATGTGAACTGACGTTCAAAAATAAAACATTTGAAAACGGACCATTTTCCACATTTCTGAAGCATGACGTAATGGGGGGGTGTTATCTCTTTTGTCGAAAATCAGCCGTTTTTGCTCGAACATTAAATGCCTCCAAATGGTATTTAATTAACTTCCCGAGCCCCTGGAAGCATGAAAATCACTTTAAACATGCTAATTTTAGCTCTAACACTGATGATCCACCTACAAATGTGAACTGACGTTCAAAAATAAAACATTTGAAAACGGACCATTTTCCACATTTCTGAAGCATGACGTAATGGGGGGGTGTTATCTCTTTTGTCGAAAATCAGCCGTTTTTGCTCGAACATTAAATGCCTCCAAATGGTATTTAATTAACTTCCCGGGGTGAAGAAACCCTTTTTGAGAACTCAGAGTGAGTAAATTGGCCATTTTCATGCACTTTTAACCATTCCATAAATCTTGTGTTTTGGGCCCCTGGAAGCATGAAAATCACTTTAAACATGCTAATTTTAGCTCTAACACTGATGATCCACCTACAAATGTGAACTGACGTTCAAAAATAAAACATTTGAAAACGGACCATTTTCCACATTTCTGAAGCATGACGAAATGGGGGGGTGTTATCTCTTTTGTCGAAAATCAGCCGTTTTTGCTCGAACATTAAATGCCTCCAAATGGTATTTAATTAACTTCCCGAGCCCCTGGAAGCATGAAAATCACTTTAAACATGCTAATTTTAGCTCTAACACTGATGATCCACCTACAAATGTGAACTGACGTTCAAAAATAAAACATTTGAAAACGGACCATTTTCCACATTTCTGAAGCATGACGTAATGGGGGGGTGTTATCTCTTTTGTCGAAAATCAGCCGTTTTTGCTCGAACATTAAATGCCTCCAAATGGTATTTAATTAACTTCCCGGGGTGAAGAAACCCTTTTTGAGAACTCAGAGTGAGTAAATTGGCCATTTTCATGCACTTTTAACCATTCCATAAATCTTGTGTTTTGGGCCCCTGGAAGCATGAAAATCACTTTAAACATGCTAATTTTAGCTCTAACACTGATGATCCACCTACAAATGTGAACTGACGTTCAAAAATAAAACATTTGAAAACGGACCATTTTCCACATTTCTGAAGCATGACGTAATGGGGGGGTGTTATCTCTTTTGTCGAAAATCAGCCGTTTTTGCTCGAACATTAAATGCCTCCAAATGGTATTTAATTAACTTCCCGAGCCCCTGGAAGCATGAAAATCACTTTAAACATGCTAATTTTAGCTCTAACACTGATGATCCACCTACAAATGTGAACTGACGTTCAAAAATAAAACATTTGAAAACGGACCATTTTCCACATTTCTGAAGCATGACGTAATGGGGGGGTGTTATCTCTTTTGTCGAAAATCAGCCGTTTTTGCTCGAACATTAAATGCCTCCAAATGGTATTTATTTCACTTCCCGGGGTGAAGAAACCCTTTTTGAGAACTCAGAGTGAGTAAATTGGCCATTTTCATGCACTTTTAACCATTCCATAAATCTTGTGTTTTGGGCCCCTGGAAGCATGAAAATCACTTTAAACATGCTAATTTTAGCTCTAACACTGATGATCCACCTACAAATGTGAACTGACGTTCAAAAATAAAACATTTGAAAACGGACCATTTTCCACATTTCTGAAGCATGACGTAATGGGGGGGTGTTATCTCTTTTGTCGAAAATCAGCCGTTTTTGCTCGAACATTAAATGCCTCCAAATGGTATTTAATTAACTTCCCGAGCCCCTGGAAGCATGAAAATCACTTTAAACATGCTAATTTTAGCTCTAACACTGATGATCCACCTACAAATGTGAACTGACGTTCAAAAATAAAACATTTGAAAACGGACCATTTTCCACATTTCTGAAGCATGACGTAATGGGGGGGTGTTATCTCTTTTGTCGAAAATCAGCCGTTTTTGCTCGAACATTAAATGCCTCCAAATGGTATTTAATTAACTTCCCGGGGTGAAGAAACCCTTTTTGAGAACTCAGAGTGAGTAAATTGGCCATTTTCATGCACTTTTAACCATTCCATAAATCTTGTGTTTTGGGCCCCTGGAAGCATGAAAATCACTTTAAACATGCTAATTTTAGCTCTAACACTGATGATCCACCTACAAATGTGAACTGACGTTCAAAAATAAAACATTTGAAAACGGACCATTTTCCACATTTCTGAAGCATGACGTAATGGGGGGGTGTTATCTCTTTTGTCGAAAATCAGCCGTTTTTGCTCGAACATTAAATGCCTCCAAATGGTATTTAATTAACTTCCCGAGCCCCTGGAAGCATGAAAATCACTTTAAACTTGCAAATTTTAGCTCTAACACTGATGATCCACCTACAAATGTGAACTGACGTTCAAAAATAAAACATTTGAAAACGGACCATTTTCCACATTTCTGAAGCATGACGTAATGGGGGGGTGTTATCTCTTTTGTCGAAAATCAGCCGTTTTTGCTCGAACATTAAATGCCTCCAAATGGTATTTATTTCACTTCCCGGGGTGAAGAAACCCTTTTTGAGAACTCAGAGTGAGTAAATTGGCCATTTTCATGCACTTTTAACCATTCCATTAATCTTGTGTTTTGGGCCCCTGGAAGCATGAAAATCACTTTAAACATGCTAATTTTAGCTCTAACACTGATGATCCACCTACAAATGTGAACTGACGTTCAAAAATAAAACATTTGAAAACGGACCATTTTCCACATTTCTGAAGCATGACGTAATGGGGGGGTGTTATCTCTTTTGTCGAAAATCAGCCGTTTTTGCTCGAACATTAAATGCCTCCAAATGGTATTTAATTAACTTCCCGAGCCCCTGGAAGCATGAAAATCACTTTAAACATGCTAATTTTAGCTCTAACACTGATGATCCACCTACAAATGTGAACTGACGTTCAAAAATAAAACTTTTGAAAACGGACCATTTTCTACATTTCTGAAGCATGACGTAATGGGGGGGTGTTATCTCTTTTGCCGAAAATCAGCCGTTTTTGCTCGAACATTAAATGCCTCCAAATGGTATTTAATTAACTTCCCGAGCCCCTGGAAGCATGAAAATCACTTTAAACATGCAAATTTTAGCTCTAACACTGATGATCCACCTACAAATGTGAACTGACGTTCAAAAATAAAACATTTGAAAACGGACCATTTTCCACATTTCTGAAGCATGACGTAATGGGGGGGTGTTATCTCTTTTGTCGAAAATCAGCCGTTTTTGCTCGAACATTAAATGCCTCCAAATGGTATTTAATTAACTTCCCGAGCCCCTGGAAGCATGAAAATCACTTTAAACATGCTAATTTTAGCTCTAACACTGATGATCCACCTACAAATGTGAACTGACGTTCAAAAATAAAACATTTGAAAACGGACCATTTTCCACATTTCTGAAGCATGACGTAATGGGGGGGTGTTATCTCTTTTGTCGAAAATCAGCCGTTTTTGCTCGAACATTAAATGCCTCCAAATGGTATTTAATTAACTTCCCGGGGTGAAGAAACCCTTTTTGAGAACTCAGAGTGAGTAAATTGGCCATTTTCATGCACTTTTAACCATTCCATAAATCTTGTGTTTTGGGCCCCTGGAAGCATGAAAATCACTTTAAACATGCTAATTTTAGCTCTAACACTGATGATCCACCTACAAATGTGAACTGACGTTCAAAAATAAAACATTTGAAAACGGACCATTTTCCACATTTCTGAAGCATGACGTAATGGGGGGGTGTTATCTCTTTTGTCGAAAATCAGCCGTTTTTGCTCGAACATTAAATGCCTCCAAATGGTATTTATTTCACTTCCCGAGCCCCTGGAAGCATGAAAATCACTTTAAACATGCTAATTTTAGCTCTAACACTGATGATCCACCTACAAATGTGAACTGACGTTCAAAAATAAAACTTTTGAAAACGGACCATTTTCCACATTTCTGAAGCATGACGTAATGGGGGGGTGTTATTTCTTTTGTCGAAAATCAGCCGTTTTTGCTCGAACATTAAATGCCTCCAAATGGTATTTAATTAACTTCCCGAGCCCCTGGAAGCATGAAAATCACTTTAAACATGCTAATTTTAGCTCTAACACTGATGATCCACCTACAAATGTGAACTGACGTTCAAAAATAAAACATTTGAAAACGGACCATTTTCCACATTTCTGAAGCATGACGTAATGGGGGGGGTGTTATCTCTTTTGTCGAAAATCAGCCGTTTTTGCTCGAACATTAAATGCCTCCAAATGGTATTTAATTAACTTCCCGGGGTGAAGAAACCCTTTTTGAGAACTCAGAGTGAGTAAATTGGCCATTTTCATGCACTTTTAACCATTCCATAAATCTTGTGTTTTGGGCCCCTGGAAGCATGAAAATCACTTTAAACATGCTAATTTTAGCTCTAACACTGATGATCCACCTACAAATGTGAACTGACGTTCAAAAATAAAACATTTGAAAACGGACCATTTTCCACATTTCTGAAGCATGACGTAATGGGGGGGTGTTATCTCTTTTGTCGAAAATCAGCCGTTTTTGCTCGAACATTAAATGCCTCCAAATGGTATTTAATTAACTTCCCGGGGTGAAGAAACCCTTTTTGAGAACTCAGAGTGAGTAAATTGGCCATTTTCATGCACTTTTAACCATTCCATAAATCTTGTGTTTTGGGCCCCTGGAAGCATGAAAATCACTTTAAACATGCCAATTTTAGCTCTAACACTGATGATCCACCTACAAATGTGAACTGACGTTCAAAAATAAAACATTTGAAAACGGACCATTTTCCACATTTCTGAAGCATGACGTAATGGGGGGGTGTTATCTCTTTTGTCGAAAATCAGCCGTTTTTGCTCGAACATTAAATGCCTCCAAATGGTATTTAATTAACTTCCCGGGGTGAAGAAACCCTTTTTGAGAACTCAGAGTGAGTAAATTGGCCATTTTCATGCACTTTTAACCATTCCATAAATCTTGTGTTTTGGGCCCCTGGAAGCATGAAAATCACTTTAAACATGCTAATTTTAGCTCTAACACTGATGATCCACCTACAAATGTGAACTGACGTTCAAAAATAAAACATTTGAAAACGGACCATTTTCCACATTTCTGAAGCATGACGTAATGGGGGGGTGTTATCTCTTTTGTCGAAAATCAGCCGTTTTTGCTCGAACATTAAATGCCTCCAAATGGTATTTAATTAACTTCCCGAGCCCCTGGAAGCATGAAAATCACTTTAAACATGCTAATTTTAGCTCTAACACTGATGATCCACCTACAAATGTGAACTGACGTTCAAAAATAAAACATTTGAAAACGGACCATTTTCCACATTTCTGAAGCATGACGTAATGGGGGGGTGTTATCTCTTTTGTCGAAAATCAGCCGTTTTTGCTCGAACATTAAATGCCTCCAAATGGTATTTAATTAACTTCCCGGGGTGAAGAAACCCTTTTTGAGAACTCAGAGTGAGTAAATTGGCCATTTTCATGCACTTTTAACCATTCCATAAATCTTGTGTTTTGGGCCCCTGGAAGCATGAAAATCACTTTAAACATGCTAATTTTAGCTCTAACACTGATGATCCACCTACAAATGTGAACTGACGTTCAAAAATAAAACATTTGAAAACGGACCATTTTCCACATTTCTGAAGCATGACGTAATGGGGGGGTGTTATCTCTTTTGTCGAAAATCAGCCGTTTTTGCTCGAACATTAAATGCCTCCAAATGGTATTTAATTAACTTCCCGAGCCCCTGGAAGCATGAAAATCACTTTAAACATGCTAATTGTAGCTCTAACACTGATGATCCACCTACAAATGTGAACTGACGTTCAAAAATAAAACATTTGAAAACGGACCATTTTCCACATTTCTGAAGCATGACGTAATGGGGGGGTGTTATCTCTTTTGTCAAAAATCAGCCGTTTTTGCTCGAACATTAAATGCCTCCAAATGGTATTTAATTAACTTCCCGAGCCCCTGGAAGCATGAAAATCACTTTAAACATGCTAATTTTAGCTCTAACACTGATGATCCACCTACAAATGTGAACTGACGTTCAAAAATAAAACATTTGAAAACGGACCATTTTCCACATTTCTGAAGCATGACGTAATGGGGGGGTGTTATCTCTTTTGTCGAAAATCAGCCGTTTTTGCTCGAACATTAAATGCCTCCAAATGGTATTTAATTAACTTCCCGGGGTGAAGAAACCCTTTTTGAGAACTCAGAGTGAGTAAATTGGCCATTTTCATGCACTTTTAACCATTCCATAAATCTTGTGTTTTGGGCCCCTGGAAGCATGAAAATCACTTTAAACATGCTAATTTTAGCTCTAACACTGATGATACACCTACAAATGTGAACTGACGTTCAAAAATAAAACATTTGAAAACGGACCATTTTCCACATTTCTGAAGCATGACGTAATGGGGGGGTGTTATCTCTTTTGTCGAAAATCAGCCGTTTTTGCTCGAACATTAAATGCCTCCAAATGGTATTTAATTAACTTCCCGAGCCCCTGGAAGCATGAAAATCACTTTAAACATGCTAATTTTAGCTCTAACACTGATGATCCACCTACAAATGTGAACTGACGTTCAAAAATAAAACATTTGAAAACGGACCATTTTCCACATTTCTGAAGCATGACGTAATGGGGGGGTGTTATCTCTTTTGTCGAAAATCAGCCGTTTTTGCTCGAACATTAAATGCCTCCAAATGGTATTTATTTCACTTCCCGGGGTGAAGAAACCCTTTTTGAGAACTCAGAGTGAGTAAATTGGCCATTTTCATGCACTTTTAACCATTCCATAAATCTTGTGTTTTGGGCCCCTGGAAGCATGAAAATCACTTTAAACATGCTAATTTTAGCTCTAACACTGATGATCCACCTACAAATGTGAACTGACGTTCAAAAATAAAACATTTGAAAACGGACCATTTTCCACATTTCTGAAGCATGACGTAATGGGGGGGTGTTATCTCTTTTGTCGAAAATCAGCCGTTTTTGCTCGAACATTAAATGCCTCCAAATGGTATTTAATTAACTTCCCGAGCCCCTGGAAGCATGAAAATCACTTTAAACATGCTAATTTTAGCTCTAACACTGATGATCCACCTACAAATGTGAACTGACGTTCAAAAATAAAACATTTGAAAACGGACCATTTTCCACATTTCTGAAGCATGACGTAATGGGGGGGTGTTATCTCTTTTGTCGAAAATCAGCCGTTTTTGCTCGAACATTAAATGCCTCCAAATGGTATTTAATTAACTTCCCGGGGTGAAGAAACCCTTTTTGAGAACTCAGAGTGAGTAAATTGGCCATTTTCATGCACTTTTAACCATTCCATAAATCTTGTGTTTTGGGCCCCTGGAAGCATGAAAATCACTTTAAACATGCTAATTTTAGCTCTAACACTGATGATCCACCTACAAATGTGAACTGACGTTCAAAAATAAAACATTTGAAAACGGACCATTTTCCACATTTCTGAAGCATGACGTAATGGGGGGGTGTTATCTCTTTTGTCGAAAATCAGCCGTTTTTGCTCGAACATTAAATGCCTCCAAATGGTATTTAATTAACTTCCCGAGCCCCTGGAAGCATGAAAATCACTTTAAACATGCTAATTTTAGCTCTAACACTGATGATCCACCTACAAATGTGAACTGACGTTCAAAAATAAAACATTTGAAAACGGACCATTTTCCACATTTCTGAAGCATGACGTAATGGGGGGGGGTGTTATCTCTTTTGTCGAAAATCAGCCGTTTTTGCTCGAACATTAAATGCCTCCAAATGGTATTTATTTCACTTCCCGGGGTGAAGAAACCCTTTTTGAGAACTCAGAGTGAGTAAATTGGCCATTTTCATGCACTTTTAACCATTCCATTAATCTTGTGTTTTGGGCCCCTGGAAGCATGAAAATCACTTTAAACATGCTAATTTTAGCTCTAACACTGATGATCCACCTACAAATGTGAACTGACGTTCAAAAATAAAACATTTGAAAACGGACCATTTTCCACATTTCTGAAGCATGACGTAATGGGGGGGTGTTATCTCTTTTGTCGAAAATCAGCCGTTTTTGCTCGAACATTAAATGCCTCCAAATGGTATTTAATTAACTTCCCGAGCCCCTGGAAGCATGAAAATCACTTTAAACATGCTAATTTTAGCTCTAACACTGATGATCCACCTACAAATGTGAACTGACGTTCAAAAATAAAACATTTGAAAACGGACCATTTTCCACATTTCTGAAGCATGACGTAATGGGGGGGTGTTATCTCTTTTGCCGAAAATCAGCCGTTTTTGCTCGAACATTAAATGCCTCCAAATGGTATTTAATTAACTTCCCGAGCCCCTGGAAGCATGAAAATCACTTTAAACATGCAAATTTTAGCTCTAACACTGATGATCCACCTACAAATGTGAACTGACGTTCAAAAATAAAACATTTGAAAACGGACCATTTTCCACATTTCTGAAGCATGACGTAATGGGGGGGTGTTATCTCTTTTGTCGAAAATCAGCCGTTTTTGCTCGAACATTAAATGCCTCCAAATGGTATTTAATTAACTTCCCGAGCCCCTGGAAGCATGAAAATCACTTTAAACATGCTAATTTTAGCTCTAACACTGATGATCCACCTACAAATGTGAACTGACGTTCAAAAATAAAACATTTGAAAACGGACCATTTTCCACATTTCTGAAGCATGACGTAATGGGGGGGTGTTATCTCTTTTGTCGAAAATCAGCCGTTTTTGCTCGAACATTAAATGCCTCCAAATAGTATTTAATTAACTTCCCGGGGTGAAGAAACCCTTTTTGAGAACTCAGAGTGAGTAAATTGGCCATTTTCATGCACTTTTAACCATTCCATAAATCTTGTGTTTTGGGCCCCTGGAAGCATGAAAATCACTTTAAACATGCTAATTTTAGCTCTAACACTGATGATCCACCTACAAATGTGAACTGACGTTCAAAAATAAAACATTTGAAAACGGACCATTTTCCACATTTCTGAAGCATGACGTAATGGGGGGGTGTTATCTCTTTTGTCGAAAATCAGCCGCTTTTGCTCGAACATTAAATGCCTCCAAATGGTATTTATTTCACTTCCCGAGCCCCTGGAAGCATGAAAATCACTTTAAACATGCTAATTTTAGCTCTAACACTGATGATCCACCTACAAATGTGAACTGACGTTCAAAAATAAAACTTTTGAAAACGGACCATTTTCCACATTTCTGAAGCATGACGTAATGGGGGGGTGTTATTTCTTTTGTCGAAAATCAGCCGTTTTTGCTCGAACATTAAATGCCTCCAAATGGTATTTAATTAACTTCCCGAGCCCCTGGAAGCATGAAAATCACTTTAAACATGCTAATTTTAGCTCTAACACTGATGATCCACCTACAAATGTGAACTGACGTTCAAAAATAAAACATTTGAAAACGGACCATTTTCCACATTTCTGAAGCATGACGTAATGGGGGGGGTGTTATCTCTTTTGTCGAAAATCAGCCGTTTTTGCTCGAACATTAAATGCCTCCAAATGGTATTTAATTAACTTCCCGGGGTGAAGAAACCCTTTTTGAGAACTCAGAGTGAGTAAATTGGCCATTTTCATGCACTTTTAACCATTCCATAAATCTTGTGTTTTGGGCCCCTGGAAGCATGAAAATCACTTTAAACATGCTAATTTTAGCTCTAACACTGATGATCCACCTACAAATGTGAACTGACGTTCAAAAATAAAACATTTGAAAACGGACCATTTTCCACATTTCTGAAGCATGACGTAATGGGGGGGTGTTATCTCTTTTGTCGAAAATCAGCCGTTTTTGCTCGAACATTAAATGCCTCCAAATGGTATTTAATTAACTTCCCGGGGTGAAGAAACCCTTTTTGAGAACTCAGAGTGAGTAAATTGGCCATTTTCATGCACTTTTAACCATTCCATAAATCTTGTGTTTTGGGCCCCTGGAAGCATGAAAATCACTTTAAACATGCTAATTTTAGCTCTAACACTGATGATCCACCTACAAATGTGAACTGACGTTCAAAAATAAAACATTTGAAAACGGACCATTTTCCACATTTCTGAAGCATGACGTAATGGGGGGGTGTTATCTCTTTTGTCGAAAATCAGCCGTTTTTGCTCGAACATTAAATGCCTCCAAATGGTATTTAATTAACTTCCCGGGGTGAAGAAACCCTTTTTGAGAACTCAGAGTGAGTAAATTGGCCATTTTCATGCACTTTTAACCATTCCATAAATCTTGTGTTTTGGGCCCCTGGAAGCATGAAAATCACTTTAAACATGCTAATTTTAGCTCTAACACTGATGATCCACCTACAAATGTGAACTGACGTTCAAAAAGAAAACATTTGAAAACGGACCATTTTCCACATTTCTGAAGCATGACGTAATGGGGGGGTGTTATCTCTTTTGTCGAAAATCAGCCGTTTTTGCTCGAACATTAAATGCCTCCAAATGGTATTTATTTCACTTCCCGGGGTGAAGAAACCCTTTTTGAGAACTCAGAGTGAGTAAATTGGCCATTTTCATGCACTTTTAACCATTCCATAAATCTTGTGTTTTGGGCCCCTGGAAGCATGAAAATCACTTTAAACATGCTAATTTTAGCTCTAACACTGATGATCCACCTACAAATGTGAACTGACGTTCAAAAATAAAACATTTGAAAACGGACCATTTTCCACATTTCTGAAGCATGACGTAATGGGGGGGTGTTATCTCTTTTGTCGAAAATCAGCCGTTTTTGCTCTAACATTAAATGCCTCCAAATGGTATTTAATTAACTTCCCGAGCCCCTGGAAGCATGAAAATCACTTTAAACATGCTAATTTTAGCTCTAACACTGATGATCCACCTACAAATGTGAACTGACGTTCAAAAATAAAACATTTGAAAACGGACCATTTTCCACATTTCTGAAGCATGACGTAATGGGGGGGTGTTATCTCTTTTGTCGAAAATCAGCCGTTTTTGCTCGAACATTAAATGCCTCCAAATGGTATTTAATTAACTTCCCGGGGTGAAGAAACCCTTTTTGAGAACTCAGAGTGAGTAAATTGGCCATTTTCATGCACTTTTAACCATTCCATAAATCTTGTGTTTTGGGCCCCTGGAAGCATGAAAATCACTTTAAACATGCTAATTTTAGCTCTAACACTGATGATCCACCTACAAATGTGAACTGACGTTCAAAAATAAAACATTTGAAAACGGACCATTTTCCACATTTCTGAAGCATGACGTAATGGGGGGGAGTTATCTCTTTTGTCGAAAATCAGCCGTTTTTGCTCGAACATTAAATGCCTCCAAATGGTATTTAATTAACTTCCCGAGCCCCTGGAAGCATGAAAATCACTTTAAACATGCTAATTTTAGCTCTAACACTGATGATCCACCTACAAATGTGAACTGACGTTCAAAAATAAAACATTTGAAAATGGACCATTTTCCACATTTCTGAAGCATGACGTAATGGGGGGGTGTTATCTCTTTTGTCGAAAATCAGCCGTTTTTGCTCGAACATTAAATGCCTCCAAATGGTATTTATTTCACTTCCCGGGGTGAAGAAACCCTTTTTCAGAACTCAGAGTGAGTAAATTGGCCATTTTCATGCACTTTTAACCATTCCATTAATCTTGTGTTTTGGGCCCCTGGAAGCATGAAAATCACTTTAAACATGCTAATTTTAGCTCTAACACTGATGATCCACCTACAAATGTGAACTGACGTTCAAAAATAAAACATTTGAAAACTGACCATTTTCCACATTTCTGAAGCATGACGTAATGGGGGGGTGTTATCTCTTTTGTCGAAAATCAGCCGTTTTTGCTCGAACATTAAATGCCTCCAAATGGTATTTAATTAACTTCCCGAGCCCCTGGAAGCATGAAAATCACTTTAAACATGCTAATTTTAGCTCTAACACTGATGATCCACCTACAAATGTGAACTGACGTTCAAAAATAAAACATTTGAAAACGGACCATTTTCCACATTTCTGAAGCATGACGTAATGGGGGGTGTTATCTCTTTTGTCGAAAATCAGCCATTTTTGCTCGAACATTAAATGCCTCCAAATGGTATTTAATTAACTTCCCGAGCCCCTGGAAGCTTGAAAATCACTTTAAACATGCAAATTTTAGCTCTAACACTGATGATCCACCTACAAATGTGAACTGACTTTCAAAAATAAAACATTTGAAAACGGACCATTTTCCACATTTCTGAAGCATGACGTAATGGGGGGGTGTTATCTCTTTTGTCGAAAATCAGCCGTTTTTGCTCGAACATTAAATGCCTCCAAATGGTATTTAATTAACTTCCCGAGCCCCTGGAAGCATGAAAATCACTTTAAACATGCTAATTTTAGCTCTAACACTGATGATCCACCTACAAATGTGAACTGACGTTCAAAAATAAAACATTTGAAAACGGACCATTTTCCACATTTCTGAAGCATGACGTAATGGGGGGGTGTTATCTCTTTTGTCGAAAATCAGCCGTTTTTGCTCGAACATTAAATGCCTCCAAATGGTATTTAATTAACTTCCCGGGGTGAAGAAACCCTTTTTGAGAACTCAGAGTGAGTAAATTGGCCATTTTCATGCACTTTTAACCATTCCATAAATCTTGTGTTTTGGGTCCCTGGAAGCATGAAAGTCACTTTAAACATGCTAATTTTAGCTCTAACACTGATGATCCACCTACAAATGTGAACTGACGTTCAAAAATAAAACATTTGAAAACGGACCATTTTCCACATTTCTGAAGCATGACGTAATGGGGGGGTGTTATCTCTTTTGTCGAAAATCAGCCGTTTTTGCTCGAACATTAAATGCCTCCAAATGGTATTTATTTCACTTCCCGGGGTGAAGAAACCCTTTTTGAGAACTCAGAGTGAGTAAATTGGCCATTTTCATGCACTTTTAACCATTCCATAAATCTTGTGTTTTGGGCCCCTGGAAGCATGAAAATCACTTTAAACATGCTAATTTTAGCTCTAACACTGATGATCCACCTACAAATGTGAACTGACGTTCAAAAATAAAACATTTGAAAACGGACCATTTTCCACATTTCTGAAGCATGACGTAATGGGGGGGTGTTATCTCTTTTGTCGAAAATCAGCCGTTTTTGCTCGAACATTAAATGCCTCCAAATGGTATTTATTTCACTTCCCGAGCCCCTGGAAGCATGAAAATCACTTTAAACATGCTAATTTTAGCTCTAACACTGATGATCCACCTACAAATGTGAACTGACGTTCAAAAATAAAACATTTGAAAACGGACCATTTTCCACATTTCTGAAGCATGACGTAATGGGGGGGGTGTTATTTCTTTTGTCGAAAATCAGCCGTTTTTGCTCGAACATTAAATGCCTCCAAATGGTATTTAATTAACTTCCCGAGCCCCTGGAAGCATGAAAATCACTTTAAACATGCTAATTTTAGCTCTAACACTGATGATCCACCTACAAATGTGAACTGACGTTCAAAAATAAAACATTTGAAAACGGACCATTTTCCACATTTCTGAAGCATGACGTAATGGGGGGGTGTTATCTCTTTTGTCGAAAATCAGCCGTTTTTGCTCGAACATTAAATGCCTCCAAATGGTATTTAATTAACTTCCCGGGGTGAAGAAACCCTTTTTGAGAACTCAGAGTGAGTAAATTGGCCATTTTCATGCACTTTTAACCATTCCATAAATCTTGTGTTTTGGGCCCCTGGAAGCATGAAAATCACTTTAAACATGCTAATTTTAGCTCTAACACTGATGATCCACCTACAAATGTGAACTGACGTTCAAAAATAAAACATTTGAAAACGGACCATTTTCCACATTTCTGAAGCATGACGTAATGGGGGGGTGTTATCTCTTTTGTCGAAAATCAGCCATTTTTGCTCGAACATTAAATGCCTCTAAATGGTATTTAATTAACTTCCCGAGCCCCTGGAAGCATGAAAATCACTTTAAACATGCTAATTTTAGCTCTAACACTGATGATCCACCTACAAATGTGAACTGACGTTCAAAAATAAAACATTTGAAAACGGACCATTTTCCACATTTCTGAAGCATGACGTAATGGGGGGGTGTTATCTCTTTTGTCGAAAATCAGCCGTTTTTGCTCGAACATTAAATGCCTCCAAATGGTATTTAATTAACTTCCCGAGCCCCTGGAAGCATGAAAATCACTTTAAACATGCTAATTTTAGCTCTAACACTGATGATCCACCTACAAATGTGAACTGACGTTCAAAAATAAAACATTTGAAAACGGACCATTTTCCACATTTCTGAAGCATGACGTAATGGGGGGGTGTTATCTCTTTTGTCGAAAATCAGCCGTTTTTGCTCGAACATTAAATGCCTCCAAATGGTATTTATTTCACTTCCCGAGCCCCTGGAAGCATGAAAATCACTTTAAACATGCTAATTTTAGCTCTAACACTGATGATCCACCTACAAATGTGAACTGACGTTCAAAAATAAAACATTTGAAAACGGACCATTTTCCACCTTTCTGAAGCATGACGTAATGGGGGGGTGTTATCTCTTTTGTCGAAAATCAGCCGTTTTTGCGCGAACATTAAATGCCTCCAAATGGTATTTATTTCACTTCCCGAGCCCCTGGAAGCATGAAAATCACTTTAAACATGCTAATTTTAGCTCTAACACTGATGATCCACCTACAAATGTGAACTGACGTTCAAAAATAAAACATTTGAAAACGGACCATTTTCCACATTTCTGAAGCATGACGTAATGGGGGGGTGTTATCTCTTTTGTCGAAAATCAGCCGTTTTTGCTCGAACATTAAATGCCTCCAAATGGTATTTAATTAACTTCCCGAGCCCCTGGAAGCATGAAAATCACTTTAAACATGCTAATTTTAGCTCTAACACTGATGATCCACCTACAAATGTGAACTGACGTTCAAAAATAAAACATTTGAAAACGGACCATTTTCCACATTTCTGAAGCATGACGTAATGGGGGGGTGTTATCTCTTTTGTCGAAAATCAGCCGTTTTTGCTCGAACATTAAATACCTCCAAATGGTATTTAATTAACTTCCCGAGCCCCTGGAAGCATGAAAATCACTTTAAACATGCTAATTTTAGCTCTAACACTGATGATCCACCTACAAATGTGGAAAGGGGCGACCACTCGGTCCCCCCGAACGTATGGCAGAGTACCTCGATCCCCCCGGGAAGCCATTTTGGGCGGGAGGCGCGTCTCGGCTGGTATGCCCGAAGCGGCGTAGCCGGGGCGCGCTTTTTCCCGCCCTAGAGTGGGCTGGCCTAGACACTGACGCGGCTGGCCACGCCCTCGGGGCAGGCAGGGGCGGGTTTACGCCCGCCCTGAAGACGGATAAAAAGGGACGCAAGACCCGAAGGCATCCTCTTGTTCCTGTGCTCTGAAGCTGCACCTCCTCGCTGCACGTGAGCTCGAGACGGAACGAAGAGCCAATTTTGAGCGTTGTAATCGTTCTTGTTTGTTTTGCAGATACTCTGTTGGAGAATGCCGAAGAAGGCGGGAAAGCGCATGACTACCGAACAGATGCTGCGTATTCTCATGAAGGAGATGACCGAACTAAAGAAACGAGTGGATAAGAACGAGGAAGGGGGACCAAAACGTCCTTTGGCGGGAGCAGCCCCGGGAGGGAAAAACAAGAGGCCCAGGAGGGGAGCAACGGGAGAAGACATCCCGGGTCCCAGTGCCCCACTCGAGGCACCATCTCCCGTGCCGAAGGAAGGGAATCCGATTCCTGTTGTGGTCACCCCCGTGTCCGAAGAAGATATGCCGCCCGAGCTGGCAGCACAATTGGCAGCGTGGTTGGGTAAAGGTAACGAGGGCGCCACGGCTGTCGACGCACAGGCGCTGATGAAGCAACTGCGCGAGAAACGAGAGGCAGCCAAGGTGTCCGCGCCGGCTGCAGTAGTTGACAAGACACAAGGGACGAGTACGACCTCAGAGGCAGCGTCCGGTGCAGGTAAGCGGCCATTGCCGATTGCGAGGGATGAGTCAGCACCCTCTCGTAGAGAACAGTTGGGTCAACATGTGCCTTTGGCGATTAAGGAGAAGATTTGGGCGGGGGAATATGTAAACATCTTCTCGTTGCTTGTTGATCATTATGAGGTGGAGCATGTTAAGGGCCAGAGAGACCTCATGCATCCGAGTGTTTGGCGCGCAAAAATGGCCGCCTTTAAAGTGAATGAGAGTATTGGCAATTGGGGCAAAGCATGGGGGATTTTTACGTCGATCTTAGGGGAACGTAGGCCTGAGTTGCTCTCCGAGTTGCCAACCTATCAGTCGCGAATCATGGGGTACTCGACATCACACCAGGGTAACCATTGGTTCTGCTACGATAATCTGTTTAGAAAGGCGAAGGAGCATAACAAAAGCTTAACCTGGGATTGTTACGATTCTTTGACATGGGATAAAATGAAAGAGACGGGTATGTTGAAAATGCCATTGGTAGGGAGTAATGTTGGCGAATCCTCCCGCCATTATGGGGGGACGCCCTTTCGTGCAGGTACGGGTACCGAAGATTACTCGAGACCTGCCGGCAATACAGGAAAAAGGGGGTTCTGCTTTAATTTCAACAGAGGTAAATGTACTAGGCCACAGGGATCGTGTAAATTTAAACATGAATGTAGTGGATGCGGGTCGTCCCATCCTGAGTCCACGTGCAGAGCCAAAACGGGTGATAATGGGGGGAGAGGAGGCGCCAAACAGGTCTAATATAGTCCGAGGGGCGCCTTTACCTACCCCGATTGATACCTTGGCGATGATTCCCTGGCTCAGTGAATACCCGGATCGTACTTCTGCTGGGGTGCTGCGGAACGGATTTTCGTATGGTTTCCGCATCCCGGTAGGGGACTTTCAGGGTGTGGAAAAGTGTAAAAATCAACTTTCCGTCCTGCAGCATACGACCGTAGTACAGGATAAGATCCGGAAAGAGGTGACTCGAGGTCGGGTCGCCGGCCCGTTTAGTGTACCCCCGGTGCAGAATTTTGTTTGTTCTCCGTTAGGGGTGGTCCCCAAGAAGGACCCAGGCGAGTTCCGACTGATTCATAATCTATCAGCTCCACGGGGTCTTTCTGTAAACGATGCAATAGATCCAGAAGTGTGTTCGGTGCGGTACGCATCCTTCGATGAGGCCGTAGCCATTTTGAATCGCCTGGGGCCCGGGGCGCTGATGGCGAAATCAGATATCGAGTCAGCGTTCCGATTGCTCCCGGTACACCCAGACGACCAGCGTCTCCTGGGATTCATGTTTCAGGGTTGTTATTACATGGATAGGTGTATGCCGATGGGGTGCTCTATATCTTGTGCTTATTTTGAGAAATTTAGTAGTTTTCTACAATGGGTCTTCACAAGGAAGACGGGTTTCCAACATGTAATGCATTACCTTGATGATTTTTTGTTCCTTGGGCCAGCCGGGGATCTCGAATGTGGCCAGGCCTTGGCCGAATTTTGTGTGTTAATGAAACAGTTTGGTGTGCCATTGGCACCAGGTAAGACGGTGGGTCCAGCGACTTGCCTTGAGTTTCTGGGGATCGAGTTAGATTCCAGTGAGGGTTGTTTTCGTTTGCCAGCTGACAAAGTGGGGAAGTTCAGGGCAGCCCTGCAAGTATGTATAAATGCATCTAAAGTTACGCTGCATCAATTACAGCAGTTGGTGGGACAGTTGAATTTTGCCCTGAGGGTGATACCAATGGCCCGCCCCTTTTCCCGTTCAATTTCCCAAGCTATGGTCGGCCTAAAGGAGGGCCATCATCGCACGAGACTATCGGCGGAGGTCCGCCAGGACATGCGTATTTGGTTAGCATTTCTGGCGGATTTTAATGGTCGAGTGGTCTGGAACAAATCAGCCGTGTCCTCTGACGAGCTGGGGCTATGGACAGATTCAGCAGGAAGCATAGGTTTTGGTGCCATCTTTGGCACAAAATGGTCGGCACAGAGGTGGCCTACATGGTGGCATGACAGTGGTCTGACAACTAATATTGCTTTCCTGGAACTTTTTCCCATTTTGGTGGCCCTGAGAACCTGGCCCGAAGGGTTCAAAGATCACTCTGTCGTATTCTGGTCTGACAATATGACCGTCGTTGAGTGCATCAATAGTCAGGCAGCACGTTGTAAACTGATGTTAAGACTGCTCAAAGAAATTGTATTACTGTGTATGCAACTGAATGTGCTATTCAGAGCAAAACATGTCCCAGGGGTAATGAATCAGGCGGCTGATGCACTGTCTCGTTTTCAAATGCAGGCTTTCTCGGGTTTCCTTCCCTCAGCGGACCCAGAGCCGGCACCCTTTCCCGAAGCTCTCTGGTCTCTCGGTGCCCCGAACTTCGTCACCTCGTGGGAGAGAGTCTAGCACCAAGGACGAGGAAGGCATACGAAGGGGCGTTTCGGTCCTATTTAGCCTTTTTGGGGACTGATAGAGAGAGGCTTTGGGGTCACGAGGAATGGGTAGTGAATTTTCTGATGTCCTTACGTAGGGCTGGGAAATCGGTGGCTACGGCCCAGAGGCATCGTGCTGCCATTTCCTTTGTTGCCAGAGCGCATGGTATCCATGACCCGACAGCGTCTTTCGTTGTACAGAAAGCGCTGCGTGGGTGGCAACGCCTTGAGGGTCGCAGAGTAAATGAAAGGCGCCCGATAGGTTTGGATAGGTTGTCCCAGTTGTTGGCCACACTCCCGGCCACATGTTCATCTCAGTTTGAGGCGGTACTGTTCCGAGCCGCTTTTACGCTAGCATTTCACGGGGCGATGCGGGTAAGCGAACTGGTTGCAAGGAACAAACTGGATGTGGCAGGGGGTTTGTGCCAGGAACACGTTCAGATCAGGGGAGAGACAATGACTGTCTCCTTTGTAAGGTCCAAGACTGATCAAGATGGGATGGGTGACTGCATAATCATACGCAGGATTCCCGGGTCCTCCATGTGTCCGGTGAAGTGTTTAGAAGATTACCTAGCACGAAGGGTGGCATCATGGGGGGGGACTTTGTTAAGACACGCAGACGCCACCCCACTGACGAAATTTCAGTTTCAGCGGGTGCTTGCGATGTCAATTGCCGCTGCGGGCTTGAACCCGGGCGAATTTGGGACCCATTCCTTTCGGATAGGGGCTGCTACGGAAGCTACAGCCAGGGGTCTTAATGTTGAACAAGTGAAACGAGTGGGGCGTTGGTCCTCCAATTGTTATAAGAGATATGTGCGGTTGCACATGTTGTGAAGCTGTAATAATGTACTCACGCTTCTTGTTTTTGTTTGGTTTTCAGTTACGCAAGCCTACGAGGCGGGGCGGACTATGCAGTCGACCCAACACCGGGCCAGCGGTCAGACATCACCGGCTGTGAAAAAGGAGGTGTGGGTCGTGGGCCACTCATACGTGAGGCGTGCCGCGGACGTATTCAAAGCAGGTGATATGATTCACGTAGCTGGGGAATACGGGTACAAGGTGTCCTTCCACGGAAGAGGCGGTCTCTGTATTGACCAGTTTCAGTCATTTTTCGAGGGTCTGTTAGGGCGGACGAGGTCACCGCCGTCTATAGTCATAGTGCATTTAGGGGGCAATGATTTGGTCACCACCGGTAGACGACTTCTCCTGGAGGCAATGCTTTCCACTGTAAGTTGGTTGGCGAGGAGAGTTCCGGGGTGCAAAATTGCGTGGTCCCATATGATCCCACGAAAGGTGTGGCGGGGGGCCATTTCTATTCCTGCTTTGAATCATTCTGTTAGACAACTTAATAACAAAGTGAGTAGGTTGTTCCGTTCCAGGACATTGCATTCTATTTCGCATGGCTGTAATAATGATGACGGTATGTATTTGGGGGATGGTGTGCATTTGTCTCGGGTGGGGAATGAGTTACTCATAGGAGACTTCTTAGCATGGTTAAAAACGTTACAACATGACCTTTAGGTAGGAGCTTTGTGGGGGGTCCGGATAGCCGGTCAACTATCCGGCCTGTGGCGGTAAGGTCATGATCGGTGAGCACTAATTGGAAGATCCCTATGAGTGGGCGTCACCCAACACGGATGGGAGCGCTCGGGAGAGGTGGCCTTTGGCCCCTCAACGGGGAGGCGGTCCCTTCTAAGGATGGGTCGCCGAAAGAAAAGGAAAGGCGGTCAAGGCCCCTTCCTGTGTAGGAGGGGTTACAGCCCCCTCCTGGGGAATTTCCCGGGGCCAGTGACGTCTGCGACGGCAGATGTGGTAAGTTGTGCGGGGTTTGGGGGGAGGTCTACGATACCTTCTAGATAACCTCACACGAGTCCTCGAACGACCTTTTAACTGGCGTCGAGTTTATTGGTGCCCCCGTCAAGTCAAGGGAAATTGGTAGTTTGCACTTGAGGTACGCCTCAGTGCTGTCGCCCCTCCCAAGTGGGGGGGGGTATTTCTGGTTAGGGATCTTGACACCGGTTACGACCTTGCCGTTGGCCCTTAAACGTTAGGATGTACAATTTCAATATTTCAAGAAAATGTTTTGTAGGATGTTAGTTCGGCTAGGAGAACCTCTGTATTAGAGAATCTGTTAAGGTTAGCCAAACATCGCAATGTGGTAATGAAATTGTACATTAATATGAAACTGTTTAACGTTTTAATTTTGTTTTAATAAATACGGCCGGGAGGGTCACTCCCTCCCTCTTCCAAAAACTTCAAGAACTGTTTCCGGTTTCCCTCCTTTGGGGATTGTGTTGAGAGGGGGTGGCGGGTATCTCAGCCATATGGAAAGGGGCGACCACTCGGTCCCCCCGAACGTATGGCAGAGTACCTCGATCCCCCCGGGAAGCCATTTTGGGCGGGAGGCGCGTCTCGGCTGGTATGCCCGAAGCGGCGTAGCCGGGGCGCGCTTTTTCCCGCCCTAGAGTGGGCTGGCCTAGACACTGACGCGGCTGGCCACGCCCTCGGGCAGGCAGGGGCGGGTTTACGCCCGCCCTGAAGACGGATAAAAAGGGACGCAAGACCCGAAGGCATCCTCTTGTTCCTGTGCTCTGAAGCTGCACCTCCTCGCTGCACGTGAGCTCGAGACGGAACGAAGAGCCAATTTTGACCCACCCACCAGCCCCTGAGGACAGCAAGTTGTTTTGAATAAAGTTTGATGTGGTAACTCTAATTCTTTGTTTACAGGTGGGATTAGTATCGTGATAACTTTGAATATGCAATAAAGAATGGTCAATTTGTGGTGTGTTTTTGCAAATAAAGTAATCCTGCTTTAGTGTTCATTGGTAAGCATGTTTTAATAAAGTTGTTGTTGTTACTGTCTTTCAAGTAATTTAGTCATTTAGTAATTTAGTTAGAATTGTCGTATTTATTTTGGTCGGGCGGTAAGGTCATGATCGGTGAGCACTAATTGGAAGATCCCTATGAGTGGGCGTCACCCAACACGGATGGGAGCGCTCGGGAGAGGTGGCCTTTGGCCCCTCAACGGGGAGGCGGTCCCTTCTAAGGATGGGTCGCCGAAAGAAAAGGAAAGGCGGTCAAGGCCCCTTCCTGTGTAGGAGGGGTTACAGCCCCCTCCTGGGGAATTTCCCGGGGCCAGTGACGTCTGCGACGGCAGATGTGGTAAGTTGTGCGGGGTTTGGGGGGAGGTCTACGATACCTTCTAGATAACCTCACACGAGTCCTCGAACGACCTTTAACTGGCGTCGAGTTTATTGGTGCCCCCGTCAAGTCAAGGGAAATTGGTAGTTTGCACTTGAGGTACGCCTCAGTGCTGTCGCCCCTCCCAAGTGGGGGGGGGTATTTCTGGTTAGGGATCTTGACACCGGTTACGACCTTGCCGTTGGCCCTTAAACGTTAGGATGTACAATTTCAATATTTCAAGAAAATGTTTTGTAGGATGTTAGTTCGGCTAGGAGAACCTCTGTATTAGAGAATCTGTTAAGGTTAGCCAAACATCGCAATGTGGTAATGAAATTGTACATTAATATGAAACTGTTTAACGTTTTAATTTTGTTTTAATAAATACGGCCGGGAGGGTCACTCCCTCCCTCTTCCAAAAACTTCAAGAACTGTTTCCGGTTTCCCTCCTTTGGGGATTGTGTTGAGAGGGGGTGGCGGGTATCTCAGCCATATGAACTGACGTTCAAAAATAAAACATTTGAAAACGGACCATTTTCCACATTTCTGAAGCATGACGTAATGGGGGGTGTTATCTCTTTTGTCGAAAATAAGCCGTTTTTGCTCGAACATTAAATGCCTCCAAATGGTATTTAATTCACTTCCCGGGGTGAAGAAACCCTTTTTGAGAACTCAGAGTGAGTAAATTGGCCATTTTCATGCACTTTTAACCATTCCATAAATCTTGTGTTTTGGGCCCCTGGAAGCATGAAAATCACTTTAAACATGCTAATTTTAGCTCTAACACTGATGATCCACCTACAAATGTGAACTGACGTTCAAAAATAAAACATTTGAAAACGGACCATTTTCCACATTTCTGAAGCATGACGTAATGGGGGGGTGTTATCTCTTTTGTCGAAAATCAGCCGTTTTTGCTCGAACATTAAATGCCTCCAAATGGTATTTAATTAACTTCCCGGGGTGAAGAAACCCTTTTTAAGAACTCAGAGTGAGTAAATTGGCCATTTTCATGCACTTTTAACCATTCCATAAATCTTGTGTTTTGGGCCCCTGGAAGCATGAAAATCACTTTAAACATGCTAATTTTAGCTCTAACACTGATGATCCACCTACAAATGTGAACTGACGTTCAAAAATAAAACATTTGAAAACGGACCATTTTCCACATTTCTGAAGCATGACGTAATGGGGGGGTGTTATCTCTTTTGTCGAAAATCAGCCGTTTTTGCTCGAACATTAAATGCCTCCAAATGGTATTTAATTAACTTCCCGAGCCCCTGGAAGCATGAAAATCACTTTAAACATGCTAATTTTAGCTCTAACACTGATGATCCACCTACAAATGTGAACTGACGTTCAAAAATAAAACATTTGAAAACGGACCATTTTCCACATTTCTGAAGCATGACGTAATGGGGGGGTGTTATCTCTTTTGTTGAAAATCAGCCGTTTTTGCTCGAACATTAAATGCCTCCAAATGGTATTTAATTAACTTCCCGGGGTGAAGAAACCCTTTTTGAGAACTCAGAGTGAGTAAATTGGCCATTTTCATGCACTTTTAACCATTCCATAAATCTTGTGTTTTGGGCCCCTGGAAGCATGAAAATCACTTTAAACATGCTAATTTTAGCTCTAACACTGATGATCCACCTACAAATGTGAACTGACGTTCAAAAATAAAACATTTGAAAACGGACCATTTTCCACATTTCTGAAGCATGACGTAATGGGGGGGTGTTATCTCTTTTGTCGAAAATCAGCCGTTTTTGCTCGAACATTAAATGCCTCCAAATGGTATTTATTTCACTTCCCGGGGTGAAGAAACCCTTTTTGAGAACTCAGAGTGAGTAAATTGGCCATTTTCATGCACTTTTAACCATTCCATAAATCTTGTGTTTTGGGCCCCTGGAAGCATGAAAATCACTTTAAACATGCTAATTTTAGCTCTAACACTGATGATCCACCTACAAATGTGAACTGACGTTCAAAAATAAAACATTTGAAAACGGACCATTTTCCACATTTCTGAAGCATGACGTAATGGGGGGGTGTTATCTCTTTTGTCGAAAATCAGCCGTTTTTGCTCGAACATTAAATGCCTCCAAATGGTATTTAATTAACTTCCCGAGCCCCTGGAAGCATGAAAATCACTTTAAACATGCTAATTTTAGCTCTAACACTGATGATCCACCTACAAATGTGAACTGACGTTCAAAAATAAAACATTTGAAAACGGACCATTTTCCACATTTCTGAAGCATGACGTAATGGGGGGGTGTTATCTCTTTTGTCGAAAATCAGCCGTTTTTGCTCGAACATTAAATGCCTCCAAATGGTATTTATTTCACTTCCCGGGGTGAAGAAACCCTTTTTGAGAACTCAGAGTGAGTAAATTGGCCATTTTCATGCACTTTTAACCATTCCATAAATCTTGTGTTTTGGGCCCCTGGAAGCATGAAAATCACTTTAAACATGCTAATTTTAGCTCTAACACTGATGATCCACCTACAAATGTGAACTGACGTTCAAAAATAAAACATTTGAAAACGGACCATTTTCCACATTTCTGAAGCATGACGTAATGGGGGGGTGTTATCTCTTTTGTCGAAAATCAGCCGTTTTTGCTCGAACATTAAATGCCTCCAAATGGTATTTAATTAACTTCCCGAGCCCCTGGAAGCATGAAAATCACTTTAAACATGCTAATTTTAGCTCTAACACTGATGATCCACCTACAAATGTGAACTGACGTTCAAAAATAAAACATTTGAAAATGGACCATTTTCCACATTTCTGAAGCATGACGTAATGGGGGGGTGTTATCTCTTTTGTCGAAAATCAGCCGTTTTTGCTCGAACATTAAATGCCTCCAAATGGTATTTAATTAACTTCCCGGGGTGAAGAAACCCTTTTTGAGAACTCAGAGTGAGTAAATTGGCCATTTTCATGCACTTTTAACCATTCCATAAATCTTGTGTTTTGGGCCCCTGGAAGCATGAAAATCACTTTAAACATGCTAATTTTAGCTCTAACACTGATGATCCACCTACAAATGTGAACTGACGTTCAAAAATAAAACATTTGAAAACGGACCATTTTCCACATTACTGAAGCATGACGTAATGGGGGGGTGTTATCTCTTTTGTCGAAAATCAGCCGTTTTTGCTCGAACATTAAATGCCTCCAAATGGTATTTAATTAACTTCCCGGGGTGAAGAAACCCTTTTTAAGAACTCAGAGTGAGTAAATTGGCCATTTTCATGCACTTTTAACCATTCCATAAATCTTGTGTTTTGGGCCCCTGGAAGCATGAAAATCACTTTAAACATGCTAATTTTAGCTCTAACACTGATGATCCACCTACAAATGTGAACTGACGTTCAAAAATAAAACATTTGAAAACGGACCATTTTCCACATTTCTGAAGCATGACGTAATGGGGGGGTGTTATCTCTTTTGTCGAAAATCAGCCGTTTTTGCTCGAACATTAAATGCCTCCAAATGGTATTTAATTAACTTCCCGAGCCCCTGGAAGCATGAAAATCACTTTAAACATGCTAATTTTAGCTCTAACACTGATGATCCACCTACAAATGTGAACTGACGTTCAAAAATAAAACATTTGAAAACGGACCATTTTCCACATTTCTGAAGCATGACGTAATGGGGGGGTGTTATCTCTTTTGTTGAAAATCAGCCGTTTTTGCTCGAACATTAAATGCCTCCAAATGGTATTTAATTAACTTCCCGGGGTGAAGAAACCCTTTTTGAGAACTCAGAGTGAGTAAATTGGCCATTTTCATGCACTTTTAACCATTCCATAAATCTTGTGTTTTGGGCCCCTGGAAGCATGAAAATCACTTTAAACATGCTAATTTTAGCTCTAACACTGATGATCCACCTACAAATGTGAACTGACGTTCAAAAATAAAACATTTGAAAACGGACCATTTTCCACATTTCTGAAGCATGACGTAATGGGGGGGTGTTATCTCTTTTGTCGAAAATCAGCCGTTTTTGCTCGAACATTAAATGCCTCCAAATGGTATTTATTTCACTTCCCGGGGTGAAGAAACCCTTTTTGAGAACTCAGAGTGAGTAAATTGGCCATTTTCATGCACTTTTAACCATTCCATAAATCTTGTGTTTTGGGCCCCTGGAAGCATGAAAATCACTTTAAACATGCTAATTTTAGCTCTAACACTGATGATCCACCTACAAATGTGAACTGACGTTCAAAAATAAAACATTTGAAAACGGACCATTTTCCACATTTCTGAAGCATGACGTAATGGGGGGGTGTTATCTCTTTTGTCGAAAATCAGCCGTTTTTGCTCGAACATTAAATGCCTCCAAATGGTATTTAATTAACTTCCCGAGCCCCTGGAAGCATGAAAATCACTTTAAACATGCTAATTTTAGCTCTAACACTGATGATCCACCTACAAATGTGAACTGACGTTCAAAAATAAAACATTTGAAAACGGACCATTTTCCACATTTCTGAAGCATGACGTAATGGGGGGGTGTTATCTCTTTTGTCGAAAATCAGCCGTTTTTGCTCGAACATTAAATGCCTCCAAATGGTATTTATTTCACTTCCCGGGGTGAAGAAACCCTTTTTGAGAACTCAGAGTGAGTAAATTGGCCATTTTCATGCACTTTTAACCATTCCATAAATCTTGTGTTTTGGGCCCCTGGAAGCATGAAAATCACTTTAAACATGCTAATTTTAGCTCTAACACTGATGATCCACCTACAAATGTGAACTGACGTTCAAAAATAAAACATTTGAAAACGGACCATTTTCCACATTTCTGAAGCATGACCTAATGGGGGGGTGTTATCTCTTTTGTCGAAAATCAGCCGTTTTTGCTCGAACATTAAATGCCTCCAAATGGTATTTAATTAACTTCCCGAGCCCCTGGAAGCATGAAAATCACTTTAAACATGCTAATTTTAGCTCTAACACTGATGATCCACCTACAAATGTGAACTGACGTTCAAAAATAAAACATTTGAAAACGGACCATTTTCCACCTTTCTGAAGCATGACGTAATGGGGGGGTGTTATCTCTTTTGTCGAAAATCAGCCGTTTTTGCTCGAACATTAAATGCCTCCAAATGGTATTTAATTAACTTCCCGGGGTGAAGAAACCCTTTTTGAGAACTCAGAGTGAGTAAATTGGCCATTTTCATGCACTTTTAACCATTCCATAAATCTTGTGTTTTGGGCCCCTGGAAGCATGAAAATCACTTTAAACATGCTAATTTTAGCTCTAACACTGATGATCCACCTACAAATGTGAACTGACGTTCAAAAATAAAACATTTGAAAACGGACCATTTTCCACATTTCTGAAGCATGACGTAATGGGGGGGTGTTATCTCTTTTGTCGAAAATCAGCCGTTTTTGCTCGAACATTAAATGCCTCCAAATGGTATTTAATTAACTTCCCGAGCCCCTGGAAGCATGAAAATCACTTTAAACATGCTAATTTTAGCTCTAACACTGATGATCCACCTACAAATGTGAACTGACGTTCAAAAATAAAACATTTGAAAATGGACCATTTTCCACATTTCTGAAGCATGACGTAATGGGGGGGTGTTATCTCTTTTGTCGAAAATCAGCCGTTTTTGCTCGAACATTAAATGCCTCCAAATGGTATTTATTTCACTTCCCGGGGTGAAGAAACCCTTTTTGGGAACTCAGAGTGAGTAAATTGGCCATTTTCATGCACTTTTAACCATTCCATTAATCTTGTGTTTTGGGCCCCTGGAAGCATGAAAATCACTTTAAACATGCTAATTTTAGCTCTAACACTGATGATCCACCTACAAATGTGAACTGACGTTCAAAAATAAAACATTTGAAAACGGACCATTTTCCACATTTCTGAAGCATGACGTAATGGGGGGGTGTTATCTCTTTTGTCGAAAATCAGCCGTTTTTGCTCGAACATTAAATGCCTCCAAATGGTATTTAATTAACTTCCCGAGCCCCTGGAAGCATGAAAATACTTTAAACATGCTAATTTTAGCTCTAACACTGATGATCCACCTACAAATGTGAACTGACGTTCAAAAATAAAACATTTGAAAACGGACCATTTTCCACATTTCTGAAGCATGACGTAATGGGGGGGTGTTATCTCTTTTGTCGAAAATCAGCCGTTTTTGCTCGAACATTAAATGCCTCCAAATGGTATTTAATTAACTTCCCGAGCCCCTGGAAGCATGAAAATCACTTTAAACATGCTAATTTTAGCTCTAACACTGATGATCCACCTACAAATGTGAACTGACGTTCAAAAATAAAACATTTGAAAATGGACCATTTTCCACATTTCTGAAGCATGACGTAATGGGGGGTGTTATCTCTTTTGTCGAAAATCAGCCGTTTTTGCTCGAACATTAAATGCCTCCAAATGGTATTTATTTCACTTCCCGGGGTGAAGAAACCCTTTTTGAGAACTCAGAGTGAGTAAATTGGCCATTTTCATGCACTTTTAACCATTCCATTAATCTTGTGTTTTGGGCCCCTGGAAGCATGAAAATCACTTTAAACATGCTAATTTTAGCTCTAACACTGATGATCCACCTACAAATGTGAACTGACGTTCAAAAATAAAACATTTGAAAACGGACCATTTTCCACATTTCTGAAGCATGACGTAATGGGGGGGTGTTATCTCTTTTGTCGAAAATCAGCCGTTTTTGCTCGAACATTAAATGCCTCCAAATGGTATTTAATTAACTTCCCGAGCCCCTGGAAGCATGAAAATCACTTTAAACATGCTAATTTTAGCTCTAACACTGATGATCCACCTACAAATGTGAACTGACGTTCAAAAATAAAACATTTGAAAACGGACCATTTTCCACATTTCTGAAGCATGACGTAATGGGGGGGGTGTTATCTCTTTTGTCGAAAATCAGCCGTTTTTGCTCGAACATTAAATGCCTCCAAATGGTATTTAATTAACTTCCCGAGCCCCTGGAAGCATGAAAATCACTTTAAACATGCAAATTTTAGCTCTAACACTGATGATCCACCTACAAATGTGAACTGACTTTCAAAAATAAAACATTTGAAAACGGACCATTTTCCACATTTCTGAAGCATGACGTAATGGGGGGGTGTTATCTCTTTTGTCGAAAATCAGCCGTTTTTGCTCGAACATTAAATGCCTCCAAATGGTATTTAATTAACTTCCCGAGCCCCTGGAAGCATGAAAATCACTTTAAACATGCTAATTTTAGCTCTAACACTGATGATCCACCTACAAATGTGAACTGACGTTCAAAAATAAAACATTTGAAAACGGACCATTTTCCACATTTCTGAAGCATGACGTAATGGGAGGGTGTTATCTCTTTTGTCGAAAATCAGCCGTTTTTGCTCGAACATTAAATGCCTCCAAATGGTATTTAATTAACTTCCCGGGGTGAAGAAACCCTTTTTGAGAACTCAGAGTGAGTAAATTGGCCATTTTCATGCACTTTTAACCATTCCATAAATCTTGTGTTTTGGGCCCCTGGAAGCATGAAAATCACTTTAAACATGCTAATTTTAGCTCTAACACTGATGATCCACCTACAAATGTGAACTGACGTTCAAAAATAAAACATTTGAAAACGGACCATTTTCCATATTTCTGAAGCATGACGTAATGGGGGGGTGTTATCTCTTTTGTCGAAAATCAGCCGTTTTTGCTCGAACATTAAATGCCTCCAAATGGTATTTATTTCACTTCCCGAGCCCCTGGAAGCATGAAAATCACTTTAAACATGCTAATTTTAGCTCTAACACTGATGATCCACCTACAAATGTGAACTGACGTTCAAAAATAAAACATTTGAAAACAGACCATTTTCCACATTTCTGAAGCATGACGTAATGGGGGGGTGTTATTTCTTTTGTCGAAAATCAGCCGTTTTTGCTCGAACATTAAATGCCTCCAAATGGTATTTAATTAACTTCCCGAGCCCCTGGAAGCATGAAAATCACTTTAAACATGCTAATTTTAGCTCTAACACTGCTGATCCACCTACAAATGTGAACTGACGTTCAAAAATAAAACATTTGAAAACGGACCATTTTCCACATTTCTGAAGCATGACGTAATGGGGGGGTGTTATTTCTTTTGTCGAAAATCAGCCGTTTTTGCTCGGACATTAAATGCCTCCAAATGGTATTTAATTAACTTCCCGAGCCCCTGGAAGCATGAAAATCACTTTAAACATGCTAATTTTAGCTCTAACACTGATGATCCACCTACAAATGTGAACTGACGTTCAAAAATAAAACATTTGAAAACGGACCATTTTCCACATTTCTGAAGCATGACGTAATGGGGGGGGTGTTATCTCTTTTGTCGAAAATCAGCCGTTTTTGCTCGAACATTAAATGCCTCCAAATGGTATTTAATTAACTTCCCGGGGTGAAGAAACCCTTTTTGAGAACTCAGAGTGAGTAAATTGGCCATTTTCATGCACTTTTAACCATTCCATAAATCTTGTGTTTTGGGCCCCTGGAAGCATGAAAATCACTTTAAACATGCTAATTTTAGCTCTAACACTGATGATCCACCTACAAATGTGAACTGACGTTCAAAAATAAAACATTTGAAAACGGACCATTTTCCACATTTCTGAAGCATGACGTAATGGGGGGGTGTTATCTCTTTTGTCGAAAATCAGCCATTTTTGCTCGAACATTAAATGCCTCTAAATGGTATTTAATTAACTTCCCGAGCCCCTGGAAGCATGAAAATCACTTTAAACATGCTAATTTTAGCTCTAACACTGATGATCCACCTACAAATGTGAACTGACGTTCAAAAATAAAACATTTGAAAACGGACCATTTTCCACATTTCTGAAGCATGACGTAATGGGGGGGTGTTATCTCTTTTGTCGAAAATCAGCCGTTTTTGCTCGAACATTAAATGCCTCCAAATGGTATTTAATTAACTTCCCGAGCCCCTGGAAGCATGAAAATCACTTTAAACATGCTAATTTTAGCTCTAACACTGATGATCCACCTACAAATGTGAACTGACGTTCAAAAATAAAACATTTGAAAACGGACCATTTTCCACATTTCTGAAGCATGACGTAATGGGGGGGTGTTATCTCTTTTGTCGAAAATCAGCCGTTTTTGCTCGAACATTAAATGCCTCCAAATGGTATTTATTTCACTTCCCGAGCCCCTGGAAGCATGAAAATCACTTTAAACATGCTAATTTTAGCTCTAACACTGATGATCCACCTACAAATGTGAACTGACGTTCAAAAATAAAACATTTGAAAACGGACCATTTTCCACCTTTCTGAAGCATGACGTAATGGGGGGGTGTTATCTCTTTTGTCGAAAATCAGCCGTTTTTGCGCGAACATTAAATGCCTCCAAATGGTATTTATTTCACTTCCCGAGCCCCTGGAAGCATGAAAATCACTTTAAACATGCTAATTTTAGCTCTAACACTGATGATCCACCTACAAATGTGAACTGACGTTCAAAAATAAAACATTTGAAAACGGACCATTTTCCACATTTCTGAAGCATGACGTAATGGGGGGGTGTTATCTCTTTTGTCGAAAATCAGCCGTTTTTGCTCGAACATTAAATGCCTCCAAATGGTATTTAATTAACTTCCCGAGCCCCTGGAAGCATGAAAATCACTTTAAACATGCTAATTTTAGCTCTAACACTGATGATCCACCTACAAATGTGAACTGACGTTCAAAAATAAAACATTTGAAAACGGACCATTTTCCACCTTTCTGAAGCATGACGTAATGGGGGGGTGTTATCTCTTTTGTCGAAAATCAGCCGTTTTTGCTCGAACATTAAATGCCTCCAAATGGTATTTAATTAACTTCCCGAGCCCCTGGAAGCATGAAAATCACTTTAAACATGCTAATTTTAGCTCTAACACTGATGATCCACCTACAAATGTGAACTGACGTTCAAAAATAAAACATTTGAAAATGGACCATTTTCCACATTTCTGAAGCATGACGTAATGGGGGGGTGTTATCTCTTTTGTCGAAAATCAGCCGTTTTTGCTCGAACATTAAATGCCTCCAAATGGTATTTATTTCACTTCCCGGGGTGAAGAAACCCTTTTTGAGAACTCAGAGTGAGTAAATTGGCCATTTTCATGCACTTTTAACCATTCCATTAATCTTGTGTTTTGGGCCCCTGGAAGCATGAAAATCACTTTAAACATGCTAATTTTAGCTCTAACACTGATGATCCACCTACAAATGTGAACTGACGTTCAAAAATAAAACATTTGAAAACGGACCATTTTCCACATTTCTGAAGCATGACGTAATGGGGGGTGTTATCTCTTTTGTCGAAAATCAGCCGTTTTTGCTCGAACATTAAATGCCTCCAAATGGTATTTAATTAACTTCCCGAGCCCCTGGAAGCATGAAAATCACTTTAAACATGCTAATTTTAGCTCTAACACTGATGATCCACCTACAAATGTGAACTGACGTTCAAAAATAAAACATTTGAAAACGGACCATTTTCCACATTTCTGAAGCATGACGTAATGGGGGGGTGTTATCTCTTTTGTCGAAAATCAGCCGTTTTTGCTCGAACATTAAATGCCTCCAAATGGTATTTAATTAACTTCCCGAGCCCCTGGAAGCATGAAAATCACTTTAAACATGCTAATTTTAGCTCTAACACTGATGATCCACCTACAAATGTGAACTGACGTTCAAAAATAAAACATTTGAAAACGGACCATTTTCCACCTTTCTGAAGCATGACGTAATGGGGGGGTGTTATCTCTTTTGGCGAAAATCAGCCGTTTTTGCTCGAACATTAAATGCCTCCAAATGGTATTTATTTCACTTCCCGAGCCCCTGGAAGCATGAAAATCACTTTAAACATGCTAATTTTAGCTCTAACACTGATGATCCACCTACAAATGTGAACTGACGTTCAAAAATAAAACATTTGAAAACAGACCATTTTCCACATTTCTGAAGCATGACGTAATGGGGGGGTGTTATTTCTTTTGTCGAAAATCAGCCGTTTTTGCTCGAACATTAAATGCCTCCAAATGGTATTTAATTAACTTCCCGAGCCCCTGGAAGCATGAAAATCACTTTAAACATGCTAATTTTAGCTCTAACACTGCTGATCCACCTACAAATGTGAACTGACGTTCAAAAATAAAACATTTGAAAACGGACCATTTTCCACATTTCTGAAGCATGACGTAATGGGGGGGTGTTATTTCTTTTGTCGAAAATCAGCCGTTTTTGCTCGAACATTAAATGCCTCCAAATGGTATTTAATTAACTTCCCGAGCCCCTGGAAGCATGAAAATCACTTTAAACATGCTAATTTTAGCTCTAACACTGATGATCCACCTACAAATGTGAACTGACGTTCAAAAATAAAACATTTGAAAACGGACCATTTTCCACATTTCTGAAGCATGACGTAATGGGGGGGGTGTTATCTCTTTTGTCGAAAATCAGCCGTTTTTGCTCGAACATTAAATGCCTCCAAATGGTATTTAATTAACTTCCCGGGGTGAAGAAACCCTTTTTGAGAACTCAGAGTGAGTAAATTGGCCATTTTCATGCACTTTTAACCATTCCATAAATCTTGTGTTTTGGGCCCCTGGAAGCATGAAAATCACTTTAAACATGCTAATTTTAGCTCTAACACTGATGATCCACCTACAAATATGAACTGACGTTCAAAAATAAAACATTTGAAAACGGACCATTTTCCACATTTCTGAGGCATGACGTAATGGGGGGGTGTTATCTCTTTTGTCGAAAATCAGCCGTTTTTGCTCGAACATTAAATGCCTCCAAATGGTATTTAATTAACTTCCCGAGCCCCTGGAAGCATGAAAATCACTTTAAACATGCTAATTTTAGCTCTAACACTGATGATCCACCTACAAATGTGAACTGACGTTCAAAAATAAAACATTTGAAAACGGACCATTTTCCACATTTCTGAAGCATGACGTAATGGGGGGGTGTTATCTCTTTTGTCGAAAATCAGCCGTTTTTGCTCGAACATTAAATGCCTCCAAATGGTATTTATTTCACTTCCCGAGCCCCTGGAAGCATGAAAATCACTTTAAACATGCTAATTTTAGCTCTAACACTGATGATCCACCTACAAATGTGAACTGACGTTCAAAAATAAAACATTTGAAAACGGACCATTTTCCACCTTTCTGAAGCATGACGTAATGGGGGGGTGTTATCTCTTTTGTCGAAAATCAGCCGTTTTTGCGCGAACATTAAATGCCTCCAAATGGTATTTATTTCACTTCCCGAGCCCCTGGAAGCATGAAAATCACTTTAAACATGCTAATTTTAGCTCTAACACTGATGATCCACCTACAAATGTGAACTGACGTTCAAAAATAAAACATTTGAAAACGGACCATTTTCCACATTTCTGAAGCATGACGTAATGGGGGGGTGTTATCTCTTTTGTCGAAAATCAGCCGTTTTTGCTCGAACATTAAATGCCTCCAAATGGTATTTAATTAACTTCCCGAGCCCCTGGAAGCATGAAAATCACTTTAAACATGCTAATTTTAGCTCTAACACTGATGATCCACCTACAAATGTGAACTGACGTTCAAAAATAAAACATTTGAAAACGGACCATTTTCCACATTTCTGAAGCATGACGTAATGGGTGTGTGTTATCTCTTTTGTCGAAAATCAGCCGTTTTTGCTCGAACATTAAATACCTCCAAATGGTATTTAATTAACTTCAAGAGCCCCTGGAAGCATGAAAATCACTTTAAACATGCTAATTTTAGCTCTAACACTGATGATCCACCTACAAATGTGAACTGACGTTCAAAAATAAAACATTTGAAAACGGACCATTTTCCACATTTCTGAAGCATGACGTAATGGGGGGGTGTTATCTCTTTTGTCGAAAATCAGCCGTTTTTGCTCGAACATTAAATGCCTCCAAATGGTATTTATTTCACTTCCCGGGGTGAAGAAACCCTTTTTGAGAACTCAGAGTGAGTAAATTGGCCATTTTCATGCACTTTTAACCATTCCATAAATCTTGTGTTTTGGGCCCCTGGAAGCATGAAAATCGCTTTAAACATGCTAATTTTAGCTCTAACACTGATGATCCACCTACAAATGTGAACTGACGTTCAAAAATAAAACATTTGAAAACGGACCATTTTCCACATTTCTGAAGCATGACGTAATGGGGGGGTGTTATCTCTTTTGTCGAAAATCAGCCGTTTTTGCTCGAACATTAAATGCCTCCAAATGGTATTTAATTAACTTCCCGAGCCCCTGGAAGCATGAAAATCACTTTAAACATGCTAATTTTAGCTCTAACACTGATGATCCACCTACAAATGTGAACTGACGTTCAAAAATAAAACATTTGAAAACGGACCATTTTCCACATTTCTGAAGCATGACGTAATGGGGGGGTGTTATCTCTTTTGTCGAAAATCAGCCGTTTTTGCTCGAACATTAAATGCCTCCAAATAGTATTTATTTCACTTCCCGGGGTGAAGAAAACCTTTTTGAGAACTCAGAGTGAGTAAATTGGCCATTTTCATGCACTTTTAACCATTCCATAAATCTTGTGTTTTGGGCCCCTGGAAGCATGAAAATCACTTTAAACATGCTAATTTTAGCTCTAACACTGATGATCCACCTACAAATGTGAACTGACGTTAAAAAATAAAACATTTGAAAACGGACCATTTTCTACATTTCTGAAGCATGACGTAATGGGGGGGTGTTATCTCTTTTGTCGAAAATCAGCCGTTTTTGCTCGAACATTAAATGCCTCCAAATGGTATTTAATTAACTTCCCGAGCCCCTGGAAGCATGAAAATCACTTTAAACATGCTAATTTTAGCTCTAACACTGATGATCCACCTACAAATGTGAACTGACGTTCAAAAATAAAACATTTGAAAACGGACCATTTTCCACATTTCTGAAGCATGACGTAATGGGGGGGTGTTATCTCTTTTGTCGAAAATCAGCCGTTTTTGCTCGAACATTAAATGCCTCCAAATGGTATTTAATTAACTTCCCGGGGTGAAGAAACCCTTTTTGAGAACTCAGAGTGAGTAAATTGGCCATTTTCATGCACTTTTAACCATTCCATAAATCTTGTGTTTTGGGCCCCTGGAAGCATGAAAATCACTTTAAACATGCTAATTTTAGCTCTAACACTGATGATCCACCTACAAATGTGAACTGACGTTCAAAAATAAAACATTTGAAAACGGACCATTTTCCACCTTTCTGAAGCATGACGTAATGGGGGGGTGTTATCTCTTTTGTCGAAAATCAGCCGTTTTTGCTCGAACATTAAATGCCTCCAAATGGTATTTAATTAACTTCCCGAGCCCCTGGAAGCATGAAAATCACTTTAAACATGCTAATTTTAGCTCTAACACTGATGATCCACCTACAAATGTGAACTGACGTTCAAAAATAAAACATTTGAAAATGGACCATTTTCCACATTTCTGAAGCATGACGTAATGGGGGGGTGTTATCTCTTTTGTCGAAAATCAGCCGTTTTTGCTCGAACATTAAATGCCTCCAAATGGTATTTATTTCACTTCCCGGGGTGAAGAAACCCTTTTTGAGAACTCAGAGTGAGTAAATTGGCCATTTTCATGCACTTTTAACCATTCCATTAATCTTGTGTTTTGGGCCCCTGGAAGCATGAAAATCACTTTAAACATGCTAATTTTAGCTCTAACACTGATGATCCACCTACAAATGTGAACTGACGTTCAAAAATAAAACATTTGAAAACGGACCATTTTCCACATTTCTGAAGCATGACGTAATGGGGGGGTGTTATCTCTTTTGTCGAAAATCAGCCGTTTTTGCTCGAACATTAAATGCCTCCAAATGGTATTTAATTAACTTCCCGAGCGCCTGGAAGCATGAAAATCACTTTAAACATGCTAATTTTAGCTCTAACACTGATGATCCACCTACAAATGTGAACTGACGTTCAAAAATAAAACATTTGAAAACTGACCATTTTCCACATTTCTGAAGCATGACGTAATGGGGGGGGTGTTATCTCTTTTGTCGAAAATCAGCCGTTTTTGCTCGAACATTAAATGCCTCCAAATGGTATTTAATTAACTTCCCGAGCCCCTGGAAGCATGAAAATCACTTTAAACATGCTAATTTTAGCTCTAACACTGATGATCCACCTACAAATGTGAACTGACGTTCAAAAATAAAACATTTGAAAACGGACCATTTTCCACCTTTCTGAAGCATGACGTAATGGGGGGGTGTTATCTCTTTTGTCGAAAATCAGCCGTTTTTGCTCGAACATTAAATGCCTCCAAATGGTATTTAATTAACTTCCCGAGCCCCTGGAAGCATGAAAATCACTTTAAACACGCTAATTTTAGCTCTAACACTGATGATCCACCTACAAATGTGAACTGACGTTCAAAAATAAAACATTTGAAAACGGACCATTTTCCACATTTCTGAAGCATGACGTAATGGGGGGGTGTTATCTCTTTTGTCGAAAATCAGCCGTTTTTGCTCGAACATTAAATGCCTCCAAATGGTATTTATTTCACTTCCCGAGCCCCTGGAAGCATGAAAATCACTTTAAACATGCTAATTTTAGCTCTAACACTGATGATCCACCTACAAATGTGAACTGACGTTCAAAAATAAAACATTTGAAAATGGACCATTTTCCACATTTCTGAAGCATGACGTAATGGGGGGGTGTTATCTCTTTTGTCGAAAATCAGCCGTTTTTGCTCGAACATTAAATGCCTCCAAATGGTATTTATTTCACTTCCCGGGGTGAAGAAACCCTTTTTGAGAACTCAGAGTGAGTAAATTGGCCATTTTCATGCACTTTTAACCATTCCATTAATCTTGTGTTTTGGGCCCCTGGAAGCATGAAAATCACTTTAAACATGCTAATTTTAGCTCTAACACTGATGATCCACCTACAAATGTGAACTGACGTTCAAAAATAAAACATTTGAAAACGGACCATTTTCCACATTTCTGAAGCTTGACGTAATGGGGGGGTGTTATCTCTTTTGTCGAAAATCAGCCGTTTTTGCTCGAACATTAAATGCCTCCAAATGGTATTTAATTAACTTCCCGAGCCCCTGGAAGCATGAAAATCACTTTAAACATGCTAATTTTAGCTCTAACACTGATGATCCACCTACAAATGTGAACTGACGTTCAAAAATAAAACATTTGAAAACGGACCATTTTCCACATTTCTGAAGCATGACGTAATGGGGGGGTGTTATCTCTTTTGTCGAAAATCAGCCGTTTTTGCTCGAACATTAAATGCCTCCAAATAGTATTTATTTCACTTCCCGGGGTGAAGAAACCCTTTTTGAGAACTCAGAGTGAGTAAATTGGCCATTTTCATGCACTTTTAACCATTCCATAAATCTTGTGTTTTGGGCCCCTGGAAGCATGAAAATCACTTTAAACATGCTAATTTTAGCTCTAACACTGATGATCCACCTACAAATGTGAACTGACGTTAAAAAATAAAACATTTGAAAACGGACCATTTTCCACATTTCTGAAGCATGACGTAATGGGGGGGTGTTATCTCTTTTGTCGAAAATCAGCCGTTTTTGCTCGAACATTAAATGCCTCCAAATGGTATTTAATTAACTTCCCGAGCCCCTGGAAGCATGAAAATCACTTTAAACATGCTAATTTTAGCTCTAACACTGATGATCCACCTACAAATGTGAACTGACGTTCAAAAATAAAACATTTGAAAACGGACCATTTTCCACATTTCTGAAGCATGACGTAATGGGGGGGTGTTATCTCTTTTGTCGAAAATCAGCCGTTTTTGCTCGAACATTAAATGCCTCCAAATGGTATTTAATTAACTTCCCGGGGTGAAGAAACCCTTTTTGAGAACTCAGAGTGAGTAAATTGGCCATTTTCATGCACTTTTAACCATTCCATAAATCTTGTGTTTTGGGCCCCTGGAAGCATGAAAATCACTTTAAACATGCTAATTTTAGCTCTAACACTGATGATCCACCTACAAATGTGAACTGACGTTCAAAAATAAAACATTTGAAAACGGACCATTTTCCACCTTTCTGAAGCATGACGTAATGGGGGGGTGTTATCTCTTTTGTCGAAAATCAGCCGTTTTTGCTCGAACATTAAATGCCTCCAAATGGTATTTAATTAACTTCCCGAGCCCCTGGAAGCATGAAAATCACTTTAAACATGCTAATTTTAGCTCTAACACTGATGATCCACCTACAAATGTGAACTGACGTTCAAAAATAAAACATTTGAAAATGGACCATTTTCCACATTTCTGAAGCATGACGTAATGGGGGGGTGTTATCTCTTTTGTCGAAAATCAGCCGTTTTTGCTCGAACATTAAATGCCTCCAAATGGTATTTATTTCACTTCCCGGGGTGAAGAAACCCTTTTTGAGAACTCAGAGTGAGTAAATTGGCCATTTTCATGCACTTTTAACCATTCCATTAATCTTGTGTTTTGGGCCCCTGGAAGCATGAAAATCACTTTAAACATGCTAATTTTAGCTCTAACACTGATGATCCACCTACAAATGTGAACTGACGTTCAAAAATAAAACATTTGAAAACTGACCATTTTCCACATTTCTGAAGCATGACGTAATGGGGGGGTGTTATCTCTTTTGTCGAAAATCAGCCGTTTTTGCTCGAACATTAAATGCCTCCAAATGGTATTTAATTAACTTCCCGAGCCCCTGGAAGCATGAAAATCACTTTAAACATGCTAATTTTAGCTCTAACACTGATGATCCACCTACAAATGTGAACTGACGTTCAAAAATAAAACATTTGAAAACGGACCATTTTCCACCTTTCTGAAGCATGACGTAATGGGGGGGTGTTATCTCTTTTGTCGAAAATCAGCCGTTTTTGCTCGAACATTAAATGCCTCCAAATGGTATTTAATTAACTTCCCGAGCCCCTGGAAGCATGAAAATCACTTTAAACACGCTAATTTTAGCTCTAACACTGATGATCCACCTACAAATGTGAACTGACGTTCAAAAATAAAACATTTGAAAACGGACCATTTTCCACATTTCTGAAGCATGACGTAATGGGGGGGTGTTATCTCTTTTGTCGAAAATCAGCCGTTTTTGCTCGAACATTAAATGCCTCCAAATGGTATTTAATTAACTTCCCGGGGTGAAGAAACCCTTTTTGAGAACTCAGAGTGAGTAAATTGGCCATTTTCATGCACTTTTAACCATTCCATAAATCTTGTGTTTTGGGCCCCTGGAAGCATGAAAATCACTTTAAACATGCTAATTTTAGCTCTAACACTGATGATCCACCTACAAATGTGAACTGACGTTCAAAAATAAAACATTTGAAAACGGACCATTTTCCACCTTTCTGAAGCATGACGTAATGGGGGGGTGTTATCTCTTTTGTCGAAAATCAGCCGTTTTTGCTCGAACATTAAATGCCTCCAAATGGTATTTAATTAACTTCCCGAGCCCCTGGAAGCATGAAAATCACTTTAAACATGCTAATTTTAGCTCTAACACTGATGATCCACCTACAAATGTGAACTGACGTTCAAAAATAAAACATTTGAAAATGGACCATTTTCCACATTTCTGAAGCATGACGTAATGGGGGGGTGTTATCTCTTTTGTCGAAAATCAGCCGTTTTTGCTCGAACATTAAATGCCTCCAAATGGTATTTATTTCACTTCCCGGGGTGAAGAAACCCTTTTTGAGAACTCAGAGTGAGTAAATTGGCCATTTTCATGCACTTTTAACCATTCCATTAATCTTGTGTTTTGGGCCCCTGGAAGCATGAAAATCACTTTAAACATGCTAATTTTAGCTCTAACACTGATGATCCACCTACAAATGTGAACTGACGTTCAAAAATAAAACATTTGAAAACGGACCATTTTCCACATTTCTGAAGCATGACGTAATGGGGGGGTGTTATCTCTTTTGTCGAAAATCAGCCGTTTTTGCTCGAACATTAAATGCCTCCAAATGGTATTTAATTAACTTCCCGAGCGCCTGGAAGCATGAAAATCACTTTAAACATGCTAATTTTAGCTCTAACACTGATGATCCACCTACAAATGTGAACTGACGTTCAAAAATAAAACATTTGAAAACTGACCATTTTCCACATTTCTGAAGCATGACGTAATGGGGGGGTGTTATCTCTTTTGTCGAAAATCAGCCGTTTTTGCTCGAACATTAAATGCCTCCAAATGGTATTTAATTAACTTCCCGAGCCCCTGGAAGCATGAAAATCACTTTAAACATGCTAATTTTAGCTCTAACACTGATGATCCACCTACAAATGTGAACTGACGTTCAAAAATAAAACATTTGAAAACGGACCATTTTCCACCTTTCTGAAGCATGACGTAATGGGGGGGTGTTATCTCTTTTGTCGAAAATCAGCCGTTTTTGCTCGAACATTAAATGCCTCCAAATGGTATTTAATTAACTTCCCGAGCCCCTGGAAGCATGAAAATCACTTTAAACACGCTAATTTTAGCTCTAACACTGATGATCCACCTACAAATGTGAACTGACGTTCAAAAATAAAACATTTGAAAACGGACCATTTTCCACATTTCTGAAGCATGACGTAATGGGGGGGTGTTATCTCTTTTGTCGAAAATCAGCCGTTTTTGCTCGAACATTAAATGCCTCCAAATGGTATTTATTTCACTTCCCGAGCCCCTGGAAGCATGAAAATCACTTTAAACATGCTAATTTTAGCTCTAACACTGATGATCCACCTACAAATGTGAACTGACGTTCAAAAATAAAACATTTGAAAATGGACCATTTTCCACATTTCTGAAGCATGACGTAATGGGGGGGTGTTATCTCTTTTGTCGAAAATCAGCCGTTTTTGCTCGAACATTAAATGCCTCCAAATGGTATTTATTTCACTTCCCGGGGTGAAGAAACCCTTTTTGAGAACTCAGAGTGAGTAAATTGGCCATTTTCATGCACTTTTAACCATTCCATTAATCTTGTGTTTTGGGCCCCTGGAAGCATGAAAATCACTTTAAACATGCTAATTTTAGCTCTAACACTGATGATCCACCTACAAATGTGAACTGACGTTCAAAAATAAAACATTTGAAAACGGACCATTTTCCACATTTCTGAAGCTTGACGTAATGGGGGGGTGTTATCTCTTTTGTCGAAAATCAGCCGTTTTTGCTCGAACATTAAATGCCTCCAAATGGTATTTAATTAACTTCCCGAGCCCCTGGAAGCATGAAAATCACTTTAAACATGCTAATTTTAGCTCTAACACTGATGATCCACCTACAAATGTGAACTGACGTTCAAAAATAAAACATTTGAAAACGGACCATTTTCCACATTTCTGAAGCATGACGTAATGGGGGGGTGTTATCTCTTTTGTCGAAAATCAGCCGTTTTTGCTCGAACATTAAATGCCTCCAAATAGTATTTATTTCACTTCCCGGGGTGAAGAAACCCTTTTTGAGAACTCGGAGTGAGTAAATTGGCCATTTTCATGCACTTTTAACCATTCCATAAATCTTGTGTTTTGGGCCCCTGGAAGCATGAAAATCACTTTAAACATGCTAATTTTAGCTCTAACACTGATGATCCACCTACAAATGTGAACTGACGTTAAAAAATAAAACATTTGAAAACGGACCATTTTCCACATTTCTGAAGCATGACGTAATGGGGGGGTGTTATCTCTTTTGTCGAAAATCAGCCGTTTTTGCTCGAACATTAAATGCCTCCAAATGGTATTTAATTAACTTCCCGAGCCCCTGGAAGCATGAAAATCACTTTAAACATGCTAATTTTAGCTCTAACACTGATGATCCACCTACAAATGTGAACTGACGTTCAAAAATAAAACATTTGAAAACGGACCATTTTCCACATTTCTGAAGCATGACGTAATGGGGGGGTGTTATCTCTTTTGTCGAAAATCAGCCGTTTTTGCTCGAACATTAAATGCCTCCAAATGGTATTTAATTAACTTCCCGGGGTGAAGAAACCCTTTTTGAGAACTCAGAGTGAGTAAATTGGCCATTTTCATGCACTTTTAACCATTCCATAAATCTTGTGTTTTGGGCCCCTGGAAGCATGAAAATCACTTTAAACATGCTAATTTTAGCTCTAACACTGATGATCCACCTACAAATGTGAACTGACGTTCAAAAATAAAACATTTGAAAACGGACCATTTTCCACCTTTCTGAAGCATGACGTAATGGGGGGGTGTTATCTCTTTTGTCGAAAATCAGCCGTTTTTGCTCGAACATTAAATGCCTCCAAATGGTATTTAATTAACTTCCCGAGCCCCTGGAAGCATGAAAATCACTTTAAACATGCTAATTTTAGCTCTAACACTGATGATCCACCTACAAATGTGAACTGACGTTCAAAAATAAAACATTTGAAAATGGACCATTTTCCACATTTCTGAAGCATGACGTAATGGGGGGGTGTTATCTCTTTTGTCGAAAATCAGCCGTTTTTGCTCGAACATTAAATGCCTCCAAATGGTATTTATTTCACTTCCCGGGGTGAAGAAACCCTTTTTGAGAACTCAGAGTGAGTAAATTGGCCATTTTCATGCACTTTTAACCATTCCATTAATCTTGTGTTTTGGGCCCCTGGAAGCATGAAAATCACTTTAAACATGCTAATTTTAGCTCTAACACTGATGATCCACCTACAAATGTGAACTGACGTTCAAAAATAAAACATTTGAAAACGGACCATTTTCCACATTTCTGAAGCATGACGTAATGGGGGGGTGTTATCTCTTTTGTCGAAAATCAGCCGTTTTTGCTCGAACATTAAATGCCTCCAAATGGTATTTAATTAACTTCCCGAGCGCCTGGAAGCATGAAAATCACTTTAAACATGCTAATTTTAGCTCTAACACTGATGATCCACCTACAAATGTGAACTGACGTTCAAAAATAAAACATTTGAAAACTGACCATTTTCCACATTTCTGAAGCATGACGTAATGGGGGGGTGTTATCTCTTTTGTCGAAAATCAGCCGTTTTTGCTCGAACATTAAATGCCTCCAAATGGTATTTAATTAACTTCCCGAGCCCCTGGAAGCATGAAAATCACTTTAAACATGCTAATTTTAGCTCTAACACTGATGATCCACCTACAAATGTGAACTGACGTTCAAAAATAAAACATTTGAAAACGGACCATTTTCCACCTTTCTGAAGCATGACGTAATGGGGGGGTGTTATCTCTTTTGTCGAAAATCAGCCGTTTTTGCTCGAACATTAAATGCCTCCAAATGGTATTTAATTAACTTCCCGAGCCCCTGGAAGCATGAAAATCACTTTAAACACGCTAATTTTAGCTCTAACACTGATGATCCACCTACAAATGTGAACTGACGTTCAAAAATAAAACATTTGAAAACGGACCATTTTCCACATTTCTGAAGCATGACGTAATGGGGGGGTGTTATCTCTTTTGTCGAAAATCAGCCGTTTTTGCTCGAACATTAAATGCCTCCAAATGGTATTTATTTCACTTCCCGAGCCCCTGGAAGCATGAAAATCACTTTAAACATGCTAATTTTAGCTCTAACACTGATGATCCACCTACAAATGTGAACTGACGTTCAAAAATAAAACATTTGAAAATGGACCATTTTCCACATTTCTGAAGCATGACGTAATGGGGGGGTGTTATCTCTTTTGTCGAAAATCAGCCGTTTTTGCTCGAACATTAAATGCCTCCAAATGGTATTTATTTCACTTCCCGGGGTGAAGAAACCCTTTTTGAGAACTCAGAGTGAGTAAATTGGCCATTTTCATGCACTTTTAACCATTCCATTAATCTTGTGTTTTGGGCCCCTGGAAGCATGAAAATCACTTTAAACATGCTAATTTTAGCTCTAACACTGATGATCCACCTACAAATGTGAACTGACGTTCAAAAATAAAACATTTGAAAACGGACCATTTTCCACATTTCTGAAGCATGACGTAATGGGGGGGTGTTATCTCTTTTGTCGAAAATCAGCCGTTTTTGCTCGAACATTAAATGCCTCCAAATGGTATTTAATTAACTTCCCGAGCCCCTGGAAGCATGAAAATCACTTTAAACATGCTAATTTTAGCTCTAACACTGATGATCCACCTACAAATGTGAACTGACGTTCAAAAATAAAACATTTGAAAACGGACCATTTTCCACATTTCTGAAGCATGACGTAATGGGGGGGTGTTATCTCTTTTGTCGAAAATCAGCCGTTTTTGCTCGAACATTAAATGCCTCCAAATGGTATTTAATTAACTTCCCGAGCCCCTGGAAGCATGAAAATCACTTTAAACATGCAAATTTTAGCTCTAACACTGATGATCCACCTACAAATGTGAACTGACTTTCAAAAATAAAACATTTGAAAACGGACCATTTTCCACATTTCTGAAGCATGACGTAATGGGGGGGTGTTATCTCTTTTGTCGAAAATCAGCCGTTTTTGCTCGAACATTAAATGCCTCCAAATGGTATTTAATTAACTTCCCGAGCCCCTGGAAGCATGAAAATCACTTTAAACATGCTAATTTTAGCTCTAACACTGATGATCCACCTACAAATGTGAACTGACGTTCAAAAATAAAACATTTGAAAACGGACCATTTTCCACATTTCTGAAGCATGACGTAATGGGAGGGTGTTATCTCTTTTGTCGAAAATCAGCCGTTTTTGCTCGAACATTAAATGCCTCCAAATGGTATTTAATTAACTTCCCGGGGTGAAGAAACCCTTTTTGAGAACTCAGAGTGAGTAAATTGGCCATTTTCATGCACTTTTAACCATTCCATAAATCTTGTGTTTTGGGCCCCTGGAAGCATGAAAATCACTTTAAACATGCTAATTTTAGCTCTAACACTGATGATCCACCTACAAATGTGAACTGACGTTCAAAAATAAAACATTTGAAAACGGACCATTTTCCATATTTCTGAAGCATGACGTAATGGGGGGGTGTTATCTCTTTTGTCGAAAATCAGCCGTTTTTGCTCGAACATTAAATGCCTCCAAATGGTATTTATTTCACTTCCCGAGCCCCTGGAAGCATGAAAATCACTTTAAACATGCTAATTTTAGCTCTAACACTGATGATCCACCTACAAATGTGAACTGACGTTCAAAAATAAAACATTTGAAAACAGACCATTTTCCACATTTCTGAAGCATGACGTAATGGGGGGGTGTTATTTCTTTTGTCGAAAATCAGCCGTTTTTGCTCGAACATTAAATGCCTCCAAATGGTATTTAATTAACTTCCCGAGCCCCTGGAAGCATGAAAATCACTTTAAACGTGCTAATTTTAGCTCTAACACTGCTGATCCACCTACAAATGTGAACTGACGTTCAAAAATAAAACATTTGAAAACGGACCATTTTCCACATTTCTGAAGCATGACGTAATGGGGGGGTGTTATTTCTTTTGTCGAAAATCAGCCGTTTTTGCTCGAACATTAAATGCCTCCAAATGGTATTTAATTAACTTCCCGAGCCCCTGGAAGCATGAAAATCACTTTAAACATGCTAATTTTAGCTCTAACACTGATGATCCACCTACAAATGTGAACTGACGTTCAAAAATAAAACATTTGAAAACGGACCATTTTCCACATTTCTGAAGCATGACGTAATGGGGGGGGGGTGTTATCTCTTTTGTCGAAAATCAGCCGTTTTTGCTCGAACATTAAATGCCTCCAAATGGTATTTAATTAACTTCCCGGGGTGAAGAAACCCTTTTTGAGAACTCAGAGTGAGTAAATTGGCCATTTTCATGCACTTTTAACCATTCCATAAATCTTGTGTTTTGGGCCCCTGGAAGCATGAAAATCACTTTAAACATGCTAATTTTAGCTCTAACACTGATGATCCACCTACAAATGTGAACTGACGTTCAAAAATAAAACATTTGAAAACGGACCATTTTCCACATTTCTGAAGCATGACGTAATGGGGGGGTGTTATCTCTTTTGTCGAAAATCAGCCATTTTTGCTCGAACATTAAATGCCTCTAAATGGTATTTAATTAACTTCCCGAGCCCCTGGAAGCATGAAAATCACTTTAAACATGCTAATTTTAGCTCTAACACTGATGATCCACCTACAAATGTGAACTGACGTTCAAAAATAAAACATTTGAAAACGGACCATTTTCCACATTTCTGAAGCATGACGTAATGGGGGGGTGTTATCTCTTTTGTCGAAAATCAGCCGTTTTTGCTCGAACATTAAATGCCTCCAAATGGTATTTAATTAACTTCCCGAGCCCCTGGAAGCATGAAAATCACTTTAAACATGCTAATTTTAGCTCTAACACTGATGATCCACCTACAAATGTGAACTGACGTTCAAAAATAAAACATTTGAAAACGGACCATTTTCCACATTTCTGAAGCATGACGTAATGGGGGGGTGTTATCTCTTTTGTCGAAAATCAGCCGTTTTTGCTCGAACATTAAATGCCTCCAAATGGTATTTATTTCACTTCCCGAGCCCCTGGAAGCATGAAAATCACTTTAAACATGCCAATTTTAGCTCTAACACTGATGATCCACCTACAAATGTGAACTGACGTTCAAAAATAAAACATTTGAAAACGGACCATTTTCCACATTTCTGAAGCATGACGTAATGGGGGGGTGTTATCTCTTTTGTCGAAAATCAGCCGTTTTTGCTCGAACATTAAATGCCTCCAAATGGTATTTAATTAACTTCCCGAGCCCCTGGAAGCATGAAAATCACTTTAAACATGCTAATTTTAGCTCTAACACTGATGATCCACCTACAAATGTGAACTGACGTTCAAAAATAAAACATTTGAAAACGGACCATTTTCCACATTTCTGAAGCATGACGTAATGGGGGGGTGTTATCTCTTTTGTCGAAAATCAGCCGTTTTTGCTCGAACATTAAATGCCTCCAAATGGTATTTAATTAACTTCCCGAGCCCCTGGAAGCATGAAAATCACTTTAAACATGCAAATTTTAGCTCTAACACTGATGATCCACCTACAAATGTGAACTGACTTTCAAAAATAAAACATTTGAAAACGGACCATTTTCCACATTTCTGAAGCATGACGTAATGGGGGGGTGTTATCTCTTTTGTCGAAAATCAGCCGTTTTTGCTCGAACATTAAATGCCTCCAAATGGTATTTAATTAACTTCCCGAGCCCCTGGAAGCATGAAAATCACTTTAAACATGCTAATTTTAGCTCTAACACTGATGATCCACCTACAAATGTGAACTGACGTTCAAAAATAAAACATTTGAAAACGGACCATTTTCCACATTTCTGAAGCATGACGTAATGGGAGGGTGTTATCTCTTTTGTCGAAAATCAGCCGTTTTTGCTCGAACATTAAATGCCTCCAAATGGTATTTAATTAACTTCCCGGGGTGAAGAAACCCTTTTTGAGAACTCAGAGTGAGTAAATTGGCCATTTTCATGCACTTTTAACCATTCCATAAATCTTGTGTTTTGGGCCCCTGGAAGCATGAAAATCACTTTAAACATGCTAATTTTAGCTCTAACACTGATGATCCACCTACAAATGTGAACTGACGTTCAAAAATAAAACATTTGAAAACGGACCATTTTCCATATTTCTGAAGCATGACGTAATGGGGGGGTGTTATCTCTTTTGTCGAAAATCAGCCGTTTTTGCTCGAACATTAAATGCCTCCAAATGGTATTTATTTCACTTCCCGAGCCCCTGGAAGCATGAAAATCACTTTAAACATGCTAATTTTAGCTCTAACACTGATGATCCACCTACAAATGTGAACTGACGTTCAAAAATAAAACATTTGAAAACGGACCATTTTCCACATTTCTGAAGCATGACGTAATGGGGGGGTGTTATTTCTTTTGTCGAAAATCAGCCGTTTTTGCTCGAACATTAAATGCCTCCAAATGGTATTTAATTAACTTCCCGAGCCCCTGGAAGCATGAAAATCACTTTAAACATGCTAATTTTAGCTCTAACACTGATGATCCACCTACAAATGTGAACTGACGTTCAAAAATAAAACATTTGAAAACGGACCATTTTCCACATTTCTGAAGCATGACGTAATGGGGGGGGTGTTATCTCTTTTGTCGAAAATCAGCCGTTTTTGCTCGAACATTAAATGCCTCCAAATGGTATTTAATTAACTTCCCGGGGTGAAGAAACCCTTTTTGAGAACTCAGAGTGAGTAAATTGGCCATTTTCATGCACTTTTAACCATTCCATAAATCTTGTGTTTTGGGCCCCTGGAAGCATGAAAATCACTTTAAACATGCTAATTTTAGCTCTAACACTGATGATCCACCTACAAATGTGAACTGACGTTCAAAAATAAAACATTTGAAAACGGACCATTTTCCACATTTCTGAGGCATGACGTAATGGGGGGGTGTTATCTCTTTTGTCGAAAATCAGCCATTTTTGCTCGAACATTAAATGCCTCTAAATGGTATTTAATTAACTTCCCGAGCCCCTGGAAGCATGAAAATCACTTTAAACATGCTAATTTTAGCTCTAACACTGATGATCCACCTACAAATGTGAACTGACGTTCAAAAATAAAACATTTGAAAACGGACCATTTTCCACATTTCTGAAGCATGACGTAATGGGGGGGTGTTATCTCTTTTGTCGAAAATCAGCCGTTTTTGCTCGAACATTAAATGCCTCCAAATGGTATTTAATTAACTTCCCGAGCCCCTGGAAGCATGAAAATCACTTTAAACATGCTAATTTTAGCTCTAACACTGATGATCCACCTACAAATGTGAACTGACGTTCAAAAATAAAACATTTGAAAACGGACCATTTTCCACATTTCTGAAGCATGACGTAATGGGGGGGTGTTATCTCTTTTGTCGAAAATCAGCCGTTTTTGCTCGAACATAAAATGCCTCCAAATGGTATTTATTTCACTTCCCGAGCCCCTGGAAGCATGAAAATCACTTTAAACATGCTAATTTTAGCTCTAACACTGATGATCCACCTACAAATGTGAACTGACGTTCAAAAATAAAACATTTGAAAACGGACCATTTTCCACCTTTCTGAAGCATGACGTAATGGGGGGGTGTTATCTCTTTTGTAGAAAATCAGCCGTTTTTGCGCGAACATTAAATGCCTCCAAATGGTATTTATTTCACTTCCCGAGCCCCTGGAAGCATGAAAATCACTTTAAACATGCTAATTTTAGCTCTAACACTGATGATCCACCTACAAATGTGAACTGACGTTCAAAAATAAAACATTTGAAAACGGACCATTTTCCACATTTCTGAAGCATGACGTAATGGGGGGGTGTTATCTCTTTTGTCGAAAATCAGCCGTTTTTGCTCGAACATTAAATGCCTCCAAATGGTATTTAATTAACTTCCCGAGCCCCTGGAAGCATGAAAATCACTTTAAACATGCTAATTTTAGCTCTAACACTGATGATCCACCTACAAATGTGAACTGACGTTCAAAAATAAAACATTTGAAAACGGACCATTTTCCACCTTTCTGAAGCATGACGTAATGGGGGGGTGTTATCTCTTTTGTCGAAAATCAGCCGTTTTTGCTCGAACATTAAATGCCTCCAAATGGTATTTAATTAACTTCCCGAGCCCCTGGAAGCATGAAAATCACTTTAAACATGCTAATTTTAGCTCTAACACTGATGATCCACCTACAAATGTGAACTGACGTTCAAAAATAAAACATTTGAAAATGGACCATTTTCCACATTTCTGAAGCATGACGTAATGGGGGGGTGTTATCTCTTTTGTCGAAAATCAGCCGTTTTTGCTCGAACATTAAATGCCTCCAAATGGTATTTATTTCACTTCCCGGGGTGAAGAAACCCTTTTTGAGAACTCAGAGTGAGTAAATTGGCCATTTTCATGCACTTTTAACCATTCCATTAATCTTGTGTTTTGGGCCCCTGGAAGCATGAAAATCACTTTAAACATGCTAATTTTAGCTCTAACACTGATGATCCACCTACAAATGTGAACTGACGTTCAAAAATAAAACATTTGAAAACGGACCATTTTCCACATTTCTGAAGCATGACGTAATGGGGGGGTGTTATCTCTTTTGTCGAAAATCAGCCGTTTTTGCTCGAACATTAAATGCCTCCAAATGGTATTTAATTAACTTCCCGAGCCCCTGGAAGCATGAATATCACTTTAAACATGCTAATTTTAGCTCTAACACTGATGATCCACCTACAAATGTGAACTGACGTTCAAAAATAAAACATTTGAAAACGGACCATTTTCCACATTTCTGAAGCATGACGTAATGGGGGGGTGTTATCTCTTTTGTCGAAAATCAGCCGTTTTTGCTCGAACATTAAATGCCTCCAAATGGTATTTAATTAACTTCCCGAGCCCCTGGAAGCATGAAAATCACTTTAAACATGCTAATTTTAGCTCTAACACTGATGATCCACCTACAAATGTGAACTGACGTTCAAAAATAAAACATTTGAAAACGGACCATTTTCCACCTTTCTGAAGCATGACGTAATGGGGGGGTGTTATCTCTTTTGTCGAAAATCAGCCGTTTTTGCTCGAACATTAAATGCCTCCAAATGGTATTTATTTCACTTCCCGAGCTCCTGGAAGCATGAAAATCACTTTAAACATGCTAATTTTAGCTCTAACACTGATGATCCACCTACAAATGTGAACTGACGTTCAAAAATAAAACATTTGAAAACAGACCATTTTCCACATTTCTGAAGCATGACGTAATGGGGGGGTGTTATTTCTTTTGTCGAAAATCAGCCGTTTTTGCTCGAACATTAAATGCCTCCAAATGGTATTTAATTAACTTCCCGAGCACCTGGAAGCATGAAAATCACTTTAAACATGCTAATTTTAGCTCTAACACTGCTGATCCACCTACAAATGTGAACTGACGTTCAAAAATAAAACATTTGAAAACGGACCATTTTCCACATTTCTGAAGCATGACGTAATGGGGGGGTGTTATTTCTTTTGTCGAAAATCAGCCGTTTTTGCTCGAACATTAAATGCCTCCAAATGGTATTTAATTAACTTCCCGAGCCCCTGGAAGCATGAAAATCACTTTAAACATGCTAATTTTAGCTCTAACACTGATGATCCACCTACAAATGTGAACTGACGTTCAAAAATAAAACATTTGAAAACGGACCATTTTCCACATTTCTGAAGCATGACGTAATGGGGGGGGTGTTATCTCTTTTGTCGAAAATCAGCCGTTTTTGCTCGAACATTAAATGCCTCCAAATGGTATTTAATTAACTTCCCGAGCCCCTGGAAGCATGAAAATCACTTTAAACATGCTAATTTTAGCTCTAACACTGATGATCCACCTACAAATGTGAACTGACGTTCAAAAATAAAACATTTGAAAACGGACCATTTTCCACATTTCTGAAGCATGACGTAATGGGGGGGTGTTATCTCTTTTGTCGAAAATCAGCCGTTTTTGCTCGAACATTAAATGCCTCCAAATGGTATTTAATTAACTTCCCGAGCCCCTGGAAGCATGAAAATCACTTTAAACATGCTAATTTTAGCTCTAACACTGATGATCCACCTACAAATGTGAACTGACGTTCAAAAATAAAACATTTGAAAACGGACCATTTTCCACCTTTCTGAAGCATGACGTAATGGGGGGGTGTTATCTCTTTTGTCGAAAATCAGCCGTTTTTGCTCGAACATTAAATGCCTCCAAATGGTATTTATTTCACTTCCCGAGCCCCTGGAAGCATGAAAATCACTTTAAACATGCTAATTTTAGCTCTAACACTGATGATCCACCTACAAATGTGAACTGACGTTCAAAAATAAAACATTTGAAAACAGACCATTTTCCACATTTCTGAAGCATGACGTAATGGGGGGGTGTTATTTCTTTTGTCGAAAATCAGCCGTTTTTGCTCGAACATTAAATGCCTCCAAATGGTATTTAATTAACTTCCCGAGCCCCTGGAAGCATGAAAATCACTTTAAACATGCTAATTTTAGCTCTAACACTGCTGATCCACCTACAAATGTGAACTGACGTTCAAAAATAAAACATTTGAAAACGGACCATTTTCCACATTTCTGAAGCATGACGTAATGGGGGGGTGTTATTTCTTTTGTCGAAAATCAGCCGTTTTTGCTCGAACATTAAATGCCTCCAAATGGTATTTAATTAACTTCCCGAGCCCCTGGAAGCATGAAAATCACTTTAAACATGCTAATTTTAGCTCTAACACTGATGATCCACCTACAAATGTGAACTGACGTTCAAAAATAAAACATTTGAAAACGGACCATTTTCCACATTTCTGAAGCATGACGTAATGGGGGGGGTGTTATCTCTTTTGTCGAAAATCAGCCGTTTTTGCTCGAACATTAAATGCCTCCAAATGGTATTTAATTAACTTCCCGGGGTGAAGAAACCCTTTTTGAGAACTCAGAGTGAGTAAATTGGCCATTTTCATGCACTTTTAACCATTCCATAAATCTTGTGTTTTGGGCCCCTGGAAGCATGAAAATCACTTTAAACATGCTAATTTTAGCTCTAACACTGATGATCCACCTACAAATGTGAACTGACGTTCAAAAATAAAACATTTGAAAACGGACCATTTTCCACATTTCTGAAGCATGACGTAATGGGGGGGTGTTATCTCTTTTGTCGAAAATCAGCCATTTTTGCTCGAACATTAAATGCCTCTAAATGGTATTTAATTAACTTCCCGAGCCCCTGGAAGCATGAAAATCACTTTAAACATGCTAATTTTAGCTCTAACACTGATGATCCACCTACAAATGTGAACTGACGTTCAAAAATAAAACATTTGAAAACGGACCATTTTCCACATTTCTGAAGCATGACGTAATGGGGGGGTGTTATCTCTTTTGTCGAAAATCAGCCGTTTTTGCTCGAACATTAAATGCCTCCAAATGGTATTTAATTAACTTCCCGAGCCCCTGGAAGCATGAAAATCACTTTAAACATGCTAATTTTAGCTCTAACACTGATGATCCACCTACAAATGTGAACTGACGTTCAAAAATAAAACATTTGAAAACGGACCATTTTCCACATTTCTGAAGCATGACGTAATGGGGGGGTGTTATCTCTTTTGTCGAAAATCAGCCGTTTTTGCTCGAACATTAAATGCCTCCAAATGGTATTTATTTCACTTCCCGAGCCCCTGGAAGCATGAAAATCACTTTAAACATGCTAATTTTAGCTCTAACACTGATGATCCACCTACAAATGTGAACTGACGTTCAAAAATAAAACATTTGAAAACGGACCATTTTCCACCTTTCTGAAGCATGACGTAATGGGGGGGTGTTATCTCTTTTGTCGAAAATCAGCCGTTTTTGCGCGAACATTAAATGCCTCCAAATGGTATTTATTTCACTTCCCGAGCCCCTGGAAGCATGAAAATCACTTTAAACATGCTAATTTTAGCTCTAACACTGATGATCCACCTACAAATGTGAACTGACGTTCAAAAATAAAACATTTGAAAACGGACCATTTTCCACATTTCTGAAGCATGACGTAATGGGGGGGTGTTATCTCTTTTGTCGAAAATCAGCCGTTTTTGCTCGAACATTAAATGCCTCCAAATGGTATTTAATTAACTTCCCGAGCCCCTGGAAGCATGAAAATCACTTTAAACATGCTAATTTTAGCTCTAACACTGATGATCCACCTACAAATGTGAACTGACGTTCAAAAATAAAACATTTGAAAACGGACCATTTTCCACATTTCTGAAGCATGACGTAATGGGGGGGTGTTATCTCTTTTGTCGAAAATCAGCCGTTTTTGCTCGAACATTAAATACCTCCAAATGGTATTTAATTAACTTCCCGAGCCCCTGGAAGCATGAAAATCACTTTAAACATGCTAATTTTAGCTCTAACACTGATGATCCACCTACAAATGTGAACTGACGTTCAAAAATAAAACATTTGAAAACGGACCATTTTCCACATTTCTGAAGCATGACGTAATGGGGGGGTGTTATCTCTTTTGTCGAAAATCAGCCGTTTTTGCTCGAACATTAAATGCCTCCAAATGGTATTTATTTCACTTCCCGGGGTGAAGAAACCCTTTTTGAGAACTCAGAGTGAGTAAATTGGCCATTTTCATGCACTTTTAACCATTCCATAAATCTTGTGTTTTGGGCCCCTGGAAGCATGAAAATCACTTTAAACATGCTAATTTTAGCTCTAACACTGATGATCCACCTACAAATGTGAACTGACGTTCAAAAATAAAACATTTGAAAACGGACCATTTTCCACATTTCTGAAGCATGACGTAATGGGGGGGTGTTATCTCTTTTGTCGAAAATCAGCCGTTTTTGCACGAACATTAAATGCCTCCAAATGGTATTTAATTAACTTCCCGAGCCCCTGGAAGCATGAAAATCACTTTAAACATGCTAATTTTAGCTCTAACACTGATGATCCACCTACAAATGTGAACTGACGTTCAAAAATAAAACATTTGAAAACGGACCATTTTCCACATTTCTGAAGCATGACGTAATGGGGGGGTGTTATCTCTTTTGTCGAAAATCAGCCGTTTTTGCTCGAACATTAAATGCCTCCAAATGGTATTTATTTCACTTCCCGGGGTGAAGAAACCCTTTTTGAGAACTCAGAGTGAGTAAATTGGCCATTTTCATGCACTTTTAACCATTCCATAAATCTTGTGTTTTGGGCCCCTGGAAGCATGAAAATCACTTTAAACATGCTAATTTTAGCTCTAACACTGATGATCCACCTACAAATGTGAACTGACGTTCAAAAATAAAACATTTGAAAACGGACCATTTTCCACATTTCTGAAGCATGACGTAATGGGGGGGTGTTATCTCTTTTGTCGAAAATCAGCCGTTTTTGCTCGAACATTAAATGCCTCCAAATGGTATTTAATTAACTTCCCGAGCCCCTGGAAGCATGAAAATCACTTTAAACATGCTAATTTTAGCTCTAACACTGATGATCCACCTACAAATGTGAACTGACGTTCAAAAATAAAACATTTGAAAACGGACCATTTTCCACATTTCTGAAGCATGACGTAATGGGGGGGTGTTATCTCTTTTGTCGAAAATCAGCCGTTTTTGCTCAAACATTAAATGCCTCCAAATGGTATTTAATTAACTTCCCGGGGTGAAGAAACCCTTTTTGAGAACTCAGAGTGAGTAAATTGGCCATTTTCATGCACTTTTAACCATTCCATAAATCTTGTGTTTTGGGCCCCTGGAAGCATGAAAATCACTTTAAACATGCTAATTTTAGCTCTAACACTGATGATCCACCTACAAATGTGAACTGACGTTCAAAAATAAAACATTTGAAAACGGACCATTTTCCACCTTTCTGAAGCATGACGTAATGGGGGGGTGTTATCTCTTTTGTCGAAAATCAGCCGTTTTTGCTCGAACATTAAATGCCTCCAAATGGTATTTAATTAACTTCCCGAGCCCCTGGAAGCATGAAAATCACTTTAAACATGCTAATTTTAGCTCTAACACTGATGATCCACCTACAAATGTGAACTGACGTTCAAAAATAAAACATTTGAAAATGGACCATTTTCCACATTTCTGAAGCATGACGTAATGGGGGGGTGTTATCTCTTTTGTCGAAAATCAGCCGTTTTTGCTCGAACATTAAATGCCTCCAAATGGTATTTATTTCACTTCCCGGGGTGAAGAAACCCTTTTTGAGAACTCAGAGTGAGTAAATTGGCCATTTTCATGCACTTTTAACCATTCCATTAATCTTGTGTTTTGGGCCCCTGGAAGCATGAAAATCACTTTAAACATGCTAATTTTAGCTCTAACACTGATGATCCACCTACAAATGTGAACTGACGTTCAAAAATAAAACATTTGAAAACGGACCATTTTCCACATTTCTGAAGCATGACGTAATGGGGGGGTGTTATCTCTTTTGTCGAAAATCAGCCGTTTTTGCTCGAACATTAAATGCCTCCAAATGGTATTTAATTAACTTCCCGAGCCCCTGGAAGCATGAAAATCACTTTAAACATGCTAATTTTAGCTCTAACACTGATGATCCACCTACAAATGTGAACTGACGTTCAAAAATAAAACATTTGAAAACTGACCATTTTCCACATTTCTGAAGCATGACGTAATGGGGGGGTGTTATCTCTTTTGTCGAAATTCAGCCGTTTTTGCTCGAACATTAAATGCCTCCAAATGGTATTTAATTAACTTCCCGAGCCCCTGGAAGCATGAAAATCACTTTAAACATGCTAATTTTAGCTCTAACACTGATGATCCACCTACAAATGTGAACTGACGTTCAAAAATAAAACATTTGAAAACGGACCATTTTCCACCTTTCTGAAGCATGACGTAATGGGGGGGGTGTTATCTCTTTTGTCGAAAATCAGCCGTTTTTGCTCGAACATTAAATGCCTCCAAATGGTATTTAATTAACTTCCCGAGCCCCTGGAAGCATGAAAATCACTTTAAACATGCTAATTTTAGCTCTAACACTGATGATCCACCTACAAATGTGAACTGACGTTCAAAAATAAAACATTTGAAAACGGACCATTTTCCACATTTCTGAAGCATGACGTAATGGGGGGGTGTTATCTCTTTTGTCGAAAATCAGCCGTTTTTGCTCGAACATTAAATGCCTCCAAATGGTATTTATTTCACTTCCCGAGCCCCTGGAAGCATGAAAATCACTTTAAACATGCTAATTTTAGCTCTAACACTGATGATCCACCTACAAATGTGAACTGACGTTCAAAAATAAAACATTTGAAAATGGACCATTTTCCACATTTCTGAAGCATGACGTAATGGGGGGGTGTTATCTCTTTTGTCGAAAATCAGCCGTTTTTGCTCGAACATTAAATGCCTCCAAATGGTATTTAATTAACTTCCCGAGCCCCTGGAAGCATGAAAATCACTTTAAACATGCTAATTTTAGCTCTAACACTGATGATCCACCTACAAATGTGAACTGACGTTCAAAAATAAAACATTTGAAAACGGACCATTTTCCACATTTCTGAAGCATGACGTAATGGGGGGGTGTTATCTCTTTTGTCGAAAATCAGCCGTTTTTGCTCGAACATTAAATGCCTCCAAATGGTATTTATTTCACTTCCCGAGCCCCTGGAAGCATGAAAATCACTTTAAACATGCTAATTTTAGCTCTAACACTGATGATCCACCTACAAATGTGAACTGACGTTCAAAAATAAAACATTTGAAAATGGACCATTTTCCACATTTCTGAAGCATGACGTAATGGGGGGGTGTTATCTCTTTTGTCGAAAATCAGCCGTTTTTGCTCGAACATTAAATGCCTCCAAATGGTATTTATTTCACTTCCCGGGGTGAAGAAACCCTTTTTGAGAACTCAGAGTGAGTAAATTGGCCATTTTCATGCACTTTTAACCATTCCATTAATCTTGTGTTTTGGGCCCCTGGAAGCATGAAAATCACTTTAAACATGCTAATTTTAGCTCTAACACTGATGATCCACCTACAAATGTGAACTGACGTTCAAAAATAAAACATTTGAAAACGGACCATTTTCCACATTTCTGAAGCATGACGTAATGGGGGGGTGTTATCTCTTTTGTCGAAAATCAGCCGTTTTTGCTCGAACAATAAATGCCTCCAAATGGTATTTAATTAACTTCCCGAGCCCCTGGAAGCATGAAAATCACTTTAAACATGCTAATTTTAGCTCTAACACTGATGATCCACCTACAAATGTGAACTGACGTTCAAAAATAAAACATTTGAAAACGGACCATTTTCCACATTTCTGAAGCATGACGTAATGGGGGGGTGTTATCTCTTTTGTCGAAAATCAGCCGTTTTTGCTCGAACATTAAATGCCTCCAAATGGTATTTAATTAACTTCCCGAGCCCCTGGAAGCATGAAAATCACTTTAAACATGCAAATTTTAGCTCTAACACTGATGATCCACCTACAAATGTGAACTGACTTTCAAAAATAAAACATTTGAAAACGGACCATTTTCCACATTTCTGAAGCATGACGTAATGGGGGGGTGTTATCTCTTTTGTCGAAAATCAGCCGTTTTTGCTCGAACATTAAATGCCTCCAAATGGTATTTAATTAACTTCCCGAGCCCCTGGAAGCATGAAAATCACTTTAAACATGCTAATTTTAGCTCTAACACTGATGATCCACCTACAAATGTGAACTGACGTTCAAAAATAAAACATTTGAAAACGGACCATTTTCCACATTTCTGAAGCATGACGTAATGGGAGGGTGTTATCTCTTTTGTCGAAAATCAGCCGTTTTTGCTCGAACATTAAATGCCTCCAAATGGTATTTAATTAACTTCCCGGGGTGAAGAAACCCTTTTTGAGAACTCAGAGTGAGTAAATTGGCCATTTTCATGCACTTTTAACCATTCCATAAATCTTGTGTTTTGGGCCCCTGGAAGCATGAAAATCACTTTAAACATGCTAATTTTAGCTCTAACACTGATGATCCACCTACAAATGTGAACTGACGTTCAAAAATAAAACATTTGAAAACGGACCATTTTCCATATTTCTGAAGCATGACGTAATGGGGGGGTGTTATCTCTTTTGTCGAAAATCAGCCGTTTTTGCTCGAACATTAAATGCCTCCAAATGGTATTTATTTCACTTCCCGAGCCCCTGGAAGCATGAAAATCACTTTAAACATGCTAATTTTAGCTCTAACACTGATGATCCACCTACAAATGTGAACTGACGTTCAAAAATAAAACATTTGAAAACAGACCATTTTCCACATTTCTGAAGCATGACGTAATGGGGGGGTGTTATTTCTTTTGTCGAAAATCAGCCGTTTTTGCTCGAACATTAAATGCCTCCAAATGGTATTTAATTAACTTCCCGAGCCCCTGGAAGCATGAAAATCACTTTAAACATGCTAATTTTAGCTCTAACACTGCTGATCCACCTACAAATGTGAACTGACGTTCAAAAATAAAACATTTGAAAACGGACCATTTTCCACATTTCTGAAGCATGACGTAATGGGGGGGTGTTATTTCTTTTGTCGAAAATCAGCCGTTTTTGCTCGAACATTAAATGCCTCCAAATGGTATTTAATTAACTTCCCGAGCCCCTGGAAGCATGAAAATCACTTTAAACATGCTAATTTTAGCTCTAACACTGATGATCCACCTACAAATGTGAACTGACGTTCAAAAATAAAACATTTGAAAACGGACCATTTTCCACATTTCTGAAGCATGACGTAATGGGGGGGGTGTTATCTCTTTTGTCGAAAATCAGCCGTTTTTGCTCGAACATTAAATGCCTCCAAATGGTATTTAATTAACTTCCCGGGGTGAAGAAACCCTTTTTGAGAACTCAGAGTGAGTAAATTGGCCATTTTCATGCACTTTTAACCATTCCATAAATCTTGTGTTTTGGGCCCCTGGAAGCATGAAAATCACTTTAAACATGCTAATTTTAGCTCTAACACTGATGATCCACCTACAAATGTGAACTGACGTTCAAAAATAAAACATTTGAAAACGGACCATTTTCCACATTTCTGAAGCATGACGTAATGGGGGGGTGTTATCTCTTTTGTCGAAAATCAGCCATTTTTGCTCGAACATTAAATGCCTCTAAATGGTATTTAATTAACTTCCCGAGCCCCTGGAAGCATGAAAATCACTTTAAACATGCTAATTTTAGCTCTAACACTGATGATCCACCTACAAATGTGAACTGACGTTCAAAAATAAAACATTTGAAAACGGACCATTTTCCACATTTCTGAAGCATGACGTAATGGGGGGGTGTTATCTCTTTTGTCGAAAATCAGCCGTTTTTGCTCGAACATTAAATGCCTCCAAATGGTATTTAATTAACTTCCCGAGCCCCTGGAAGCATGAAAATCACTTTAAACATGCTAATTTTAGCTCTAACACTGATGATCCACCTACAAATGTGAACTGACGTTCAAAAATAAAACATTTGAAAACGGACCATTTTCCACATTTCTGAAGCATGACGTAATGGGGGGGTGTTATCTCTTTTGTCGAAAATCAGCCGTTTTTGCTCGAACATTAAATGCCTCCAAATGGTATTTATTTCAATTCCCGAGCCCCTGGAAGCATGAAAATCACTTTAAACATGCTAATTTTAGCTCTAACACTGATGATCCACCTACAAATGTGAACTGACGTTCAAAAATAAAACATTTGAAAACGGACCATTTTCCACCTTTCTGAAGCATGACGTAATGGGGGGGTGTTATCTCTTTTGTCGAAAATCAGCCGTTTTTGCGCGAACATTAAATGCCTCCAAATGGTATTTATTTCACTTCCCGAGCCCCTGGAAGCATGAAAATCACTTTAAACATGCTAATTTTAGCTCTAACACTGATGATCCACCTACAAATGTGAACTGACGTTCAAAAATAAAACATTTGAAAACGGACCATTTTCCACATTTCTGAAGCATGACGTAATGGGGGGGTGTTATCTCTTTTGTCGAAAATCAGCCGTTTTTGCTCGAACATTAAATGCCTCCAAATGGTATTTAATTAACTTCCCGAGCCCCTGGAAGCATGAAAATCACTTTAAACATGCTAATTTTAGCTCTAACACTGATGATCCACCTACAAATGTGAACTGACGTTCAAAAATAAAACATTTGAAAACGGACCATTTTCCACATTTCTGAAGCATGACGTAATGGGGGGGTGTTATCTCTTTTGTCGAAAATCAGCCGTTTTTGCTCGAACATTAAATACCTCCAAATGGTATTTAATTAACTTCCCGAGCCCCTGGAAGCATGAAAATCACTTTAAACATGCTAATTTTAGCTCTAACACTGATGATCCACCTACAAATGTGAACTGACGTTCAAAAATAAAACATTTGAAAACGGACCATTTTCCACATTTCTGAAGCATGACGTAATGGGGGGGTGTTATCTCTTTTGTCGAAAATCAGCCGTTTTTGCTCGAACATTAAATGCCTCCAAATGGTATTTATTTCACTTCCCGGGGTGAAGAAACCCTTTTTGAGAACTCAGAGTGAGTAAATTGGCCATTTTCATGCACTTTTAACCATTCCATAAATCTTGTGTTTTGGGCCCCTGGAAGCATGAAAATCACTTTAAACATGCTAATTTTAGCTCTAACACTGATGATCCACCTACAAATGTGAACTGACGTTCAAAAATAAAACATTTGAAAACGGACCATTTTCCACATTTCTGAAGCATGACGTAATGGGGGGGTGTTATCTCTTTTGTCGAAAATCAGCCGTTTTTGCTCGAACATTAAATGCCTCCAAATGGTATTTAATTAACTTCCCGAGCCCCTGGAAGCATGAAAATCACTTTAAACATGCTAATTTTAGCTCTAACACTGATGATCCACCTACAAATGTGAACTGACGTTCAAAAATAAAACATTTGAAAACGGACCATTTTCCACATTTCTGAAGCATGACGAAATGGGGGGGTGTTATCTCTTTTGTCGAAAATCAGCCGTTTTTGCTCGAACATTAAATGCCTCCAAATGGTATTTATTTCACTTCCCGGGGTGAAGAAACCCTTTTTGAGAACTCAGAGTGAGTAAATTGGCCATTTTCATGCACTTTTAACCATTCCATAAATCTTGTGTTTTGGGCCCCTGGAAGCATGAAAATCACTTTAAACATGCTAATTTTAGCTCTAACACTGATGATCCACCTACAAATGTGAACTGACGTTCAAAAATAAAACATTTGAAAACGGACCATTTTCCACATTTCTGAAGCATGACGTAATGGGGGGGTGTTATCTCTTTTGTCGAAAATCAGCCGTTTTTGCTCGAACATTAAATGCCTCCAAATGGTATTTAATTAACTTCCCGAGCCCCTGGAAGCATGAAAATCACTTTAAACATGATAATTTTAGCTCTAACACTGATGATCCACCTACAAATGTGAACTGACGTTCAAAAATAAAACATTTGAAAACGGACCATTTTCCACATTTCTGAAGCATGACGTAATGGGGGGGTGTTATCTCTTTTGTCGAAAATCAGCCGTTTTTGCTCGAACATTAAATGCCTCCAAATGGTATTTAATTAACTTCCCGGGCTGAAGAAACCCTTTTTGAGAACTCAGAGTGAGTAAATTGGCCATTTTCATGCTCTTTTAACCATTCCATAAATCTTGTGTTTTGGGCCCCTGGAAGCATGAAAATCACTTTAAACATGCTAATTTTAGCTCTAACACTGATGATCCACCTACAAATGTGAACTGACGTTCAAAAATAAAAAATTTGAAAACGGACCATTTTCCACATTTCTGAAGCATGACGTAATGGGGGGGTGTTATCTCTTTTGTCGAAAATCAGCCGTTTTTGCTCGAACATTAAATGCCTCCAAATGGTATTTAATTAACTTCCCGAGCCCCTGGAAGCATGAAAATCACTTTAAACATGCTAATTTTAGCTCTAACACTGATGATCCACCTACAAATGTGAACTGACGTTCAAAAATAAAACATTTGAAAATGGACCATTTTCCACATTTCTGAAGCATGACGTAATGGGGGGGTGTTATCTCTTTTGTCGAAAATCAGCCGTTTTTGCTCGAACATTAAATGCCTCCAAATGGTATTTATTTCACTTCCCGGGGTGAAGAAACCCTTTTTGAGAACTCAGAGTGAGTAAATTGGCCATTTTCATGCACTTTTAACCATTCCATTAATCTTGTGTTTTGGGCCCCTGGAAGCATGAAAATCACTTTAAACATGCTAATTTTAGCTCTAACACTGATGATCCACCTACAAATGTGAACTGACGTTCAAAAATAAAACATTTGAAAACGGACCATTTTCCACATTTCTGAAGCATGACGTAATGGGGGGGTGTTATCTCTTTTGTCGAAAATCAGCCGTTTTTGCTCGAACATTAAATGCCTCCAAATGGTATTTAATTAACTTCCCGAGCCCCTGGAAGCATGAAAATCACTTTAAACATGCTAATTTTAGCTCTAACACTGATGATCCACCTACAAATGTGAACTGACGTTCAAAAATAAAACATTTGAAAACAGACCATTTTCCACATTTCTGAAGCATGACGTAATGGGGGGGTGTTATTTCTTTTGTCGAAAATCAGCCGTTTTTGCTCGAACATTAAATGCCTCCAAATGGTATTTAATTAACTTCCCGAGCCCCTGGAAGCATGAAAATCACTTTAAACATGCAAATTTTAGCTCTAACACTGCTGATCCACCTACAAATGTGAACTGACGTTCAAAAATAAAACATTTGAAAACGGACCATTTTCCACATTTCTGAAGCATGACGTAATGGGGGGGTGTTATTTCTTTTGTCGAAAATCAGCCGTTTTTGCTCGAACATTAAATGCCTCCAAATGGTATTTAATTAACTTCCCGAGCCCCTGGAAGCATGAAAATCACTTTAAACATGCTAATTTTAGCTCTAACACTGATGATCCACCTACAAATGTGAACTGACGTTCAAAAATAAAACATTTGAAAACGGACCATTTTCCACATTTCTGAAGCATGACGTAATGGGGGGGGTGTTATCTCTTTTGTCGAAAATCAGCCGTTTTTGCTCGAACATTAAATGCCTCCAAATGGTATTTAATTAACTTCCCGGGGTGAAGAAACCCTTTTTGAGAACTCAGAGTGAGTAAATTGGCCATTTTCATGCACTTTTAACCATTCCATAAATCTTGTGTTTTGGGCCCCTGGAAGCATGAAAATCACTTTAAACATGCTAATTTTAGCTCTAACACTGATGATCCACCTACAAATGTGAACTGACGTTCAAAAATAAAACATTTGAAAACGGACCATTTTCCACATTTCTGAAGCATGACGTAATGGGGGGGGTGTTATCTCTTTTGTCGAAAATCAGCCGTTTTTGCTCGAACATTAAATGCCTCCAAATGGTATTTATTTCACTTCCCGAGCCCCTGGAAGCATGAAAATCACTTTAAACATGCTAATTTTAGCTCTAACACTGATGATCCACCTACAAATGTGAACTGACGTTCAAAAATAAAACATTTGAAAACGGACCATTTTCCACATTTCTGAAGCATGACGTAATGGGGGGGTGTTATTTCGTTTGTCGAAAATCAGCCGTTTTTGCTCGAACATTAAATGCCTCCAAATGGTATTTAATTAACTTCCCGAGCCCCTGGAAGCATGAAAATCACTTTAAACATGCTAATTTTAGCTCTAACACTGATGATCCACCTACAAATGTGAACTGACGTTCAAAAATAAAACATTTGAAAACGGACCATTTTCCACATTTCTGAAGCATGACGTAATGGGGGGGTGTTATCTCTTTTGTCGAAAATCAGCCGTTTTTGCTCGAACATTAAATGCCTCCAAATGGTATTTAATTAACTTCCCGGGGTGAAGAAACCCTTTTTGAGAACTCAGAGTGAGTAAATTGGCCATTTTCATGCACTTTTAACCATTCCATAAATCTTGTGTTTTGGGCCCCTGGAAGCATGAAAATCACTTTAAACATGCTAATTTTAGCTCTAACACTGATGATCCACCTACAAATGTGAACTGACGTTCAAAAATAAAACATTTGAAAACGGACCATTTTCCATATTTCTGAAGCATGACGTAATGGGGGGGTGTTATCTCTTTTGTCGAAAATCAGCCGTTTTTGCTCGAACATTAAATGCCTCCAAATGGTATTTATTTCACTTCCCGAGCCCCTGGAAGCATGAAAATCACTTTAAACATGCTAATTTTAGCTCTAACACTGATGATCCACCTACAAATGTGAACTGACGTTCAAAAATAAAACATTTGAAAACAGACCATTTTCCACATTTCTGAAGCATGACGTAATGGGGGGGTGTTATTTCTTTTGTCGAAAATCAGCCGTTTTTGCTCGAACATTAAATGCCTCCAAATGGTATTTAATTACCTTCCCGAGCCCCTGGAAGCATGAAAATCACTTTAAACATGCTAATTTTAGCTCTAACACTGCTGATCCACCTACAAATGTGAACTGACGTTCAAAAATAAAACATTTGAAAACGGACCATTTTCCACATTTCTGAAGCATGACGTAATGGGGGGGTGTTATTTCTTTTGTCGAAAATCAGCCGTTTTTGCTCGAACATTAAATGCCTCCAAATGGTATTTAATTAACTTCCCGAGCCCCTGGAAGCATGAAAATCACTTTAAACATGCTAATTTTAGCTCTAACACTGATGATCCACCTACAAATGTGAACTGACGTTCAAAAATAAAACATTTGAAAACGGACCATTTTCCACATTTCTGAAGCATGACGTAATGGGGGGGGTGTTATCTCTTTTGTCGAAAATCAGCCGTTTTTGCTCGAACATTAAATGCCTCCAAATGGTATTTAATTAACTTCCCGGGGTGAAGAAACCCTTTTTGAGAACTCAGAGTGAGTAAATTGGCCATTTTCATGCACTTTTAACCATTCCATAAATCTTGTGTTTTGGGCCCCTGGAAGCATGAAAATCACTTTAAACATGCTAATTTTAGCTCTAACACTGATGATCCACCTACAAATGTGAACTAACGTTCAAAAATAAAACATTTGAAAACGGACCATTTTCCACATTTCTGAAGCATGACGTAATGGGGGGGTGTTATCTCTTTTGTCGAAAATCAGCCATTTTTGCTCGAACATTAAATGCCTCTAAATGGTATTTAATTAACTTCCCGAGCCCCTGGAAGCATGAAAATCACTTTAAACATGCTAATTTTAGCTCTAACACTGATGATCCACCTACAAATGTGAACTGACGTTCAAAAATAAAACATTTGAAAACGGACCATTTTCCACATTTCTGAAGCATGACGTAATGGGGGGGGTGTTATCTCTTTTGTCGAAAATCAGCCGTTTTTGCTCGAACATTAAATGCCTCCAAATGGTATTTAATTAACTTCCCGAGCCCCTGGAAGCATGAAAATCACTTTAAACATGCTAATTTTAGCTCTAACACTGATGATCCACCTACAAATGTGAACTGACGTTCAAAAATAAAACATTTGAAAACGGACCATTTTCCACATTTCTGAAGCATGACGTAATGGGGGGGTGTTATCTCTTTTGTCGAAAATCAGCCGTTTTTGCTCGAACATTAAATGCCTCCAAATGGTATTTATTTCACTTCCCGAGCCCCTGGAAGCATGAAAATCACTTTAAACATGCTAATTTTAGCTCTAACACTGATGATCCACCTACAAATGTGAACTGACGTTCAAAAATAAAACATTTGAAAACGGACCATTTTCCACCTTTCTGAAGCATGACGTAATGGGGGGGTGTTATCTCTTTTGTCGAAAATCAGCCGTTTTTGCGCGAACATTAAATGCCTCCAAATGGTATTTATTTTACTTCCCGAGCCCCTGGAAGCATGAAAATCACTTTAAACATGCTAATTTTAGCTCTAACACTGATGATCCACCTACAAATTTGAACTGACGTTCAAAAATAAAACATTTGAAAACGGACCATTTTCCACATTTCTGAAGCATGACGTAATGGGGGGGTGTTATCTCTTTTGCCGAAAATCAGCCGTTTTTGCTCGAACATTAAAGCCTCCAAATGGTATTTAATTAACTTCCCGAGCCCCTGGAAGCATGAAAATCACTTTAAACATGCTAATTTTAGCTCTAACACTGATGATCCACCTACAAATGTGAACTGACGTTCAAAAATAAAACATTTGAAAACGGACCATTTTCCACATTTCTGAAGCATGACGTAATGGGGGGGTGTTATCTCTTTTGTCGAAAATCAGCCGTTTTTGCTCGAACATTAAATGCCTCCAAATGGTATTTAATTAACTTCCCGAGCCCCTGGAAGCATGAAAATCACTTTAAACATGCTAATTTTAGCTCTAACACTGATGATCCACCTACAAATGTGAACTGACGTTCAAAAATAAAACATTTGAAAACGGACCATTTTCCACATTTCTGAAGCATGACGTAATGGGGGGGGTGTTATCTCTTTTGTCGAAAATCAGCCGTTTTTGCTCGAACATTAAATGCCTCCAAATGGTATTTAATTAACTTCCCGGGGTGAAGAAACCCTTTTTGAGAACTCAGAGTGAGTAAATTGGCCATTTTCATGCACTTTTAACCATTCCATAAATCTTGTGTTTTGGGCCCCTGGAAGCATGAAAATCACTTTAAACATGCTAATTTTAGCTCTAACACTGATGATCCACCTACAAATGTGAACTGACGTTCAAAAATAAAACATTTGAAAACGGACCATTTTCCACATTTCTGAAGCATGACGTAATGGGGGGGTGTTATCTCTTTTGTCGAAAATCAGCCGTTTTTGCTCGAACATTAAATGCCTCCAAATGGTATTTATTTCACTTCCCGAGCCCCTGGAAGCATGAAAATCACTTTAAACATGCTAATTTTAGCTCTAACACTGATGATCCACCTACAAATGTGAACTGACGTTCAAAAATAAAACATTTGAAAACGGACCATTTTCCACATTTCTGAAGCATGACGTAATGGGGGGGTGTTATTTCTTTTGTCGAAAATCAGCCGTTTTTGCTCGAACATTAAATGCCTCCAAATGGTATTTAATTAACTTCCCGAGCCCCTGGAAGCATGAAAATCACTTTAAACATGCTAATTTTAGCTCTAACACTGATGATCCACCTACAAATGTGAACTGACGTTCAAAAATAAAACATTTGAAAACGGACCATTTTCCACATTTCTGAAGCATGACGTAATGGGGGGGTGTTATCTCTTTTGTCGAAAATCAGCCGTTTTTGCTCGAACATTAAATGCCTCCAAATGGTATTTAATTAACTTCCCGGGGTGAAGAAACCCTTTTTGAGAACTCAGAGTGAGTAAATTGGCCATTTTCATGCACTTTTAACCATTCCATAAATCTTGTGTTTTGGGCCCCTGGAAGCATGAAAATCACTTTAAACATGCTAATTTTAGCTCTAACACTGATGATCCACCTACAAATGTGAACTGGCGTTCAAAAATAAAACATTTGAAAACGGACCATTTTCCATATTTCTGAAGCATGACGTAATGGGGGGGTGTTATCTCTTTTGTCGAAAATCAGCCGTTTTTGCTCGAACATTAAATGCCTCCAAATGGTATTTATTTCACTTCCCGAGCCCCTGGAAGCATGAAAATCACTTTAAACATGCTAATTTTAGCTCTAACACTGATGATCCACCTACAAATGTGAACTGACGTTCAAAAATAAAACATTTGAAAACAGACCATTTTCCACATTTCTGAAGCATGACGTAATGGGGGGGTGTTATTTCTTTTGTCGAAAATCAGCCGTTTTTGCTCGAACATTAAATGCCTCCAAATGGTATTTAATTAACTTCCCGAGCCCCTGGAAGCATGAAAATCACTTTAAACATGCTAATTTTAGCTCTAACACTGCTGATCCACCTACAAATGTGAACTGACGTTCAAAAATAAAACATTTGAAAACGGACCATTTTCCACATTTCTGAAGCATGACGTAATGGGGGGGTGTTATTTCTTTTGTCGAAAATCAGCCGTTTTTGCTCGAACATTAAATGCCTCCAAATGGTATTTAATTAACTTCCCGAGCCCCTGGAAGCATGAAAATCACTTTAAACATGCTAATTTTAGCTCTAACACTGATGATCCACCTACAAATGTGAACTGACGTTCAAAAATAAAACATTTGAAAACGGACCATTTTCCACATTTCTGAAGCATGACGTAATGGGGGGGGTGTTATCTCTTTTGTCGAAAATCAGCCGTTTTTGCTCGAACATTAAATGCCTCCAAATGGTATTTAATTAACTTCCCGGGGTGAAGAAACCCTTTTTGAGAACTCAGAGTGAGTAAATTGGCCATTTTCATGCACTTTTAACCATTCCATAAATCTTGTGTTTTGGGCCCCTGGAAGCATGAAAATCACTTTAAACATGCTAATTTTAGCTCTAACACTGATGATCCACCTACAAATGTGAACTAACGTTCAAAAATAAAACATTTGAAAACGGACCATTTTCCACATTTCTGAAGCATGACGTAATGGGGGGGTGTTATCTCTTTTGTCGAAAATCAGCCATTTTTGCTCGAACATTAAATGCCTCTAAATGGTATTTAATTAACTTCCCGAGCCCCTGGAAGCATGAAAATCACTTTAAACATGCTAATTTTAGCTCTAACACTGATGATCCACCTACAAATGTGAACTGACGTTCAAAAATAAAACATTTGAAAACGGACCATTTTCCACATTTCTGAAGCATGACGTAATGGGGGGGGTGTTATCTCTTTTGTCGAAAATCAGCCGTTTTTGCTCGAACATTAAATGCCTCCAAATGGTATTTAATTAACTTCCCGAGCCCCTGGAAGCATGAAAATCACTTTAAACATGCTAATTTTAGCTCTAACACTGATGATCCACCTACAAATGTGAACTGACGTTCAAAAATAAAACATTTGAAAACGGACCATTTTCCACATTTCTGAAGCATGACGTAATGGGGGGGTGTTATCTCTTTTGTCGAAAATCAGCCGTTTTTGCTCGAACATTAAATGCCTCCAAATGGTATTTATTTCACTTCCCGAGCCCCTGGAAGCATGAAAATCACTTTAAACATGCTAATTTTAGCTCTAACACTGATGATCCACCTACAAATGTGAACTGACGTTCAAAAATAAAACATTTGAAAACGGACCATTTTCCACCTTTCTGAAGCATGACGTAATGGGGGGGTGTTATCTCTTTTGTCGAAAATCAGCCGTTTTTGCGCGAACATTAAATGCCTCCAAATGGTATTTATTTTACTTCCCGAGCCCCTGGAAGCATGAAAATCACTTTAAACATGCTAATTTTAGCTCTAACACTGATGATCCACCTACAAATTTGAACTGACGTTCAAAAATAAAACATTTGAAAACGGACCATTTTCCACATTTCTGAAGCATGACGTAATGGGGGGGTGTTATCTCTTTTGCCGAAAATCAGCCGTTTTTGCTCGAACATTAAATGCCTCCAAATGGTATTTAATTAACTTCCCGAGCCCCTGGAAGCATGAAAATCACTTTAAACATGCTAATTTTAGCTCTAACACTGATGATCCACCTACAAATGTGAACTGACGTTCAAAAATAAAACATTTGAAAACGGACAATTTTCCACATTTCTGAAGCATGACGTAATGGGGGGGTGTTATCTCTTTTGTCGAAAATCAGCCGTTTTTGCTCGAACATTAAATACCTCCAAATGGTATTTAATTAACTTCCCGAGCCCCTGGAAGCATGAAAATCACTTTAAACATGCTAATTTTAGCTCTAACACTGATGATCCACCTACAAATGTGAACTGACGTTCAAAAATAAAACATTTGAAAACGGACCATTTTCCACATTTCTGAAGCATGACGTAATGGGGGGGTGTTATCTCTTTTGTCGAAAATCAGCCGTTTTTGCTCGAACATTAAATGCCTCCAAATGGTATTTAATTCACTTCCCGGGGTGAAGAAACCCTTTTTGAGAACTCAGAGTGAGTAAATTGGCCATTTTCATGCACTTTTAACCATTCCATAAATCTTGTGTTTTGGGCCCCTGGAAGCATGAAAATCACTTTAAACATGCTAATTTTAGCTCTAACACTGATGATCCACCTACAAATGTGAACTGACGTTCAAAAATAAAACATTTGAAAACGGACCATTTTCCACATTTCTGAAGCATGACGTAATGGGGGGGTGTTATCTCTTTTGTCGAAAATCAGCCGTTTTTGCTCGAACATTAAATGCCTCCAAATGGTATTTAATTAACTTCCCGAGCCCCTGGAAGCATGAAAATCACTTTAAACATGCTAATTTTAGCTCTAACACTGATGATCCACCTACAAATGTGAACTGACGTTCAAAAATAAAACATTTGAAAACGGACCATTTTCCACATTTCTGAAGCATGACGTAATGGGGGGGTGTTATCTCTTTTGTCGAAAATCAGCCGTTTTTGCTCGAACATTAAATGCCTCCAAATGGTATTTATTTCACTTCCCGGGGTGAAGAAACCCTTTTTGAGAACTCTAGAGTGAGTAAATTGGCCATTTTCATGCACTTTTAACCATTCCATAAATCTTGTGTTTTGGGCCACTGGAAGCATGAAAATCACTTTAAACATGCTAATTTTAGCTCTAACACTGATGATCCACCTACAAATGTGAACTGACGTTCAAAAATAAAACATTTGAAAACGGACCATTTTCCACATTTCTGAAGCATGACGTAATGGGGGGTGTTATCTCTTTTGTCGAAAATCAGCCGTTTTTGCTCGAACATTAAATGCCTCCAAATGGTATTTAATTAACTTCCCGAGCCCCTGGAAGCATGAAAATCACTTTAAACATGCTAATTTTAGCTCTAACACTGATGATCCACCTACAAATGTGAACTGACGTTCAAAAATAAAACATTTGAAAACGGACCATTTTCCACATTTCTGAAGCATGACGTAATGGGGGGGTGTTATCTCTTTTGTCGAAAATCAGCCGTTTTTGCTCGAACATTAAATGCCTCCAAATGGTATTTAATTAACTTCCCGGGGTGAAGAAACCCTTTTTGAGAACTCAGAGTGAGTAAATTGGCCATTTTCATGCACTTTTAACCATTCCATAAATCTTGTGTTTTGGGCCCCTGGAAGCATGAAAATCACTTTAAACATGCTAATTTTAGCTCTAACACTGATGATCCACCTACAAATGTGAACTGACGTTCAAAAATAAAACATTTGAAAACGGACCATTTTCCACATTTCTGAAGCATGACGTAATGGGGGGGTGTTATCTCTTTTGTCGAAAATCAGCCGTTTTTGCTCGAACATTAAATGCCTCCAAGTGGTATTTAATTAACTTCCCGAGCCCCTGGAAGCATGAAAATCACTTTAAACATGCTAATTTTAGCTCTAACACTGATGATCCACCTACAAATGTGAACTGACGTTCAAAAATAAAACATTTGAAAATGGACCATTTTCCACATTTCTGAAGCATGACGTAATGGGGGGGTGTTATCTCTTTTGTCGAAAATCAGCCGTTTTTGCTCGAACATTAAATGCCTCCAAATGGTATTTATTTCACTTCCCGGGGTGAAGAAACCCTTTTTGAGAACTCAGAGTGAGTAAATTGGCCATTTTCATGCACTTTTAACCATTCCATTATTCTTGTGTTTTGGGCCCCTGGAAGCATGAAAATCACTTTAAACATGCTAATTTTAGCTCTAACACTGATGATCCACCTACAAATGTGAACTGACGTTCAAAAATAAAACATTTGAAAACGGACCATTTTCCACATTTCTGAAGCATGACGTAATGGGGGGGTGTTATCTCTTTTGTCGAAAATCAGCCGTTTTTGCTCGAACATTAAATGCCTCCAAATGGTATTTAATTAACTTCCCGAGCCCCTGGAAGCATGAAAATCACTTTAAACATGCTAATTTTAGCTCTAACACTGATGATCCACCTACAAATGTGAACTGACGTTCAAAAATAAAACATTTGAAAACTGACCATTTTCCACATTTCTGAAGCATGACGTAATGGGGGGGTGTTATCTCTTTTGTCGAAAATCAGCCGTTTTTGCTCGAACATTAAATGCCTCCAAATGGTATTTAATTAACTTCCCGAGCCCCTGGAAGCATGAAAATCACTTTAAACATGCAAATTTTAGCTCTAACACTGATGATCCACCTACAAATGTGAACTGACTTTCAAAAATAAAACATTTGAAAACGGACCATTTTCCACATTTCTGAAGCATGACGTAATGGGGGGGTGTTATCTCTTTTGTCGAAAATCAGCCGTTTTTGCTCGAACATTAAATGCCTCCAAATGGTATTTAATTAACTTCCCGAGCCCCTGGAAGCATGAAAATCACTTTAAACATGCTAATTTTAGCTCTAACACTGATGATCCACCTACAAATGTGAACTGACGTTCAAAAATAAAACATTTGAAAACGGACCATTTTCCACATTTCTGAAGCATGACGTAATGGGGGGGTGTTATCTCTTTTGTCGAAAATCAGCCGTTTTTGCTCGAACATTAAATGCCTCCAAATGGTATTTAATTAACTTCCCGGGGTGAAGAAACCCTTTTTGAGAACTCAGAGTGAGTAAATTGGCCATTTTCATGCACTTTTAACCATTCCATAAATCTTGTGTTTTGGGCCCCTGGAAGCATGAAAATCACTTTAAACATGCTAATTTTAGCTCTAACACTGATGATCCACCTACAAATGTGAACTGACGTTCAAAAATAAAACATTTGAAAACGGACCATTTTCCACATTTCTGAAGCATGACGTAATGGGGGGGTGTTATCTCTTTTGTCGAAAATCAGCCGTTTTTGCTCGAACATTAAATGCCTCCAAATGGTATTTATTTCACTTCCCGAGCCCCTGGAAGCATGAAAATCACTTTAAACATGCTAATTTTAGCTCTAACACTGATGATCCACCTACAAATGTGAACTGACGTTCAAAAATAAAACATTTGAAAACGGACCATTTTCCACATTTCTGAAGCATGACGTAATGGGGGGGTGTTATTTCTTTTGTCGAAAATCAGCCGTTTTTGCTCGAACATTAAATGCCTCCAAATGGTATTTAATTAACTTCCCGAGCCCCTGGAAGCATGAAAATCACTTTAAACATGCTAATTTTAGCTCTAACACTGATGATCCACCTACAAATGTGAACTGACGTTCAAAAATAAAACATTTGAAAACGGACCATTTTCCACATTTCTGAAGCATGACGTAATGGGGGGGGTGTTATCTCTTTTGTCGAAAATCAGCCGTTTTTGCTCGAACATTAAATGCCTCCAAATGGTATTTAATTAACTTCCCGGGGTGAAGAAACCCTTTTTGAGAACTCAGAGTGAGTAAATTGGCCATTTTCATGCACTTTTAACCATTCCATAAATCTTGTGTTTTGGGCCCCTGGAAGCATGAAAATCACTTTAAACATGCTAATTTTAGCTCTAACACTGATGATCCACCTACAAATGTGAACTGACGTTCAAAAATAAAACATTTGAAAACGGACCATTTTCCACATTTCTGAAGCATGACGTAATGGGGGGGTGTTATCTCTTTTGTCGAAAATCAGCCATTTTTGCTTGAACATTAAATGCCTCTAAATGGTATTTAATTAACTTCCCGAGCCCCTGGAAGCATGAAAATCACTTTAAACATGCTAATTTTAGCTCTAACACTGATGATCCAACTACAAATGTGAACTGACGTTCAAAAATAAAACATTTGAAAACGGACCATTTTCCACATTTCTGAAGCATGACGTAATGGGGGGGTGTTATCTCTTTTGTCGAAAATCAGCCGTTTTTGCTCGAACATTAAATGCCTCCAAATGGTATTTAATTAACTTCCCGAGCCCCTGGAAGCATGAAAATCACTTTAAACATGCTAATTTTAGCTCTAACACTGATGATCCACCTACAAATGTGAACTGACGTTCAAAAATAAAACATTTGAAAACTGACCATTTTCCACATTTCTGAAGCATGACGCAATGGGGGGGTGTTATCTCTTTTGTCAAAAATCAGCCGTTTTGGCTCGAACATTAAATGCCTCCAAATGGTATTTATTTCACTTCCCGAGCCCCTGGAAGCATGAAAATCACTTTAAACATGCTAATTTTAGCTCTAACACTGATGATCCACCTACAAATGTGAACTGACGTTCAAAAATAAAACATTTGAAAACGGACCATTTTCCACCTTTCTGAAGCATGACGTAATGGGGGGGTGTTATCTCTTTTGTCGAAAATCAGCCGTTTTTGCGCGAACATTAAATGCCTCCAAATGGTATTTATTTCTCTTCCCGAGCCCCTGGAAGCATGAAAATCACTTTAAACATGCTAATTTTAGCTCTAACACTGATGATCCACCTACAAATGTGAACTGACGTTCAAAAATAAAACATTTGAAAACGGACCATTTTCCACATTTCTGAAGCATGACGTAATGGGGGGGTGTTATCTCTTTTGTCGAAAATCAGCCGTTTTTGCTCGAACATTAAATGCCTCCAAATGGTATTTAATTAACTTCCCGAGCCCCTGGAAGCATGAAAATCACTTTAAACATGCTAATTTTAGCTCTAACACTGATGATCCACCTACAAATGTGAACTGACGTTCAAAAATAAAACATTTGAAAACGGACCATTTTCCACATGTCTGAAGCATGACGTAATGGGGGGGGTGTTATCTCTTTTGTCGAAAATCAGCCGTTTTTGCTCGAACATTAAATACCTCCAAATGGTATTTAATTAACTTCCCGAGCCCCTGGAAGCATGAAAATCACTTTAAACATGCTAATTTTAGCTCTAACACTGATGATCCACCTACAAATGTGAACTGACGTTCAAAAATAAAACATTTGAAAACTGACCATTTTCCACATTTCTGAAGCATGACGTAATGGGGGGTGTTATCTCTTTTGTCGAAAATCAGCCGTTTTTGCTCGAACATTAAATGCCTCCAAATGGTATTTAATTCACTTCCCGGGGTGAAGAAACCCTTTTTGAGAACTCAGAGTGAGTAAATTGGCCATTTTCATGCACTTTTAACCATTCCATAAATCTTGTGTTTTGGGCCCCTGGAAGCATGAAAATCACTTTAAACATGCTAATTTTAGCTCTAACACTGATGATCCACCTACAAATGTGAACTGACGTTCAAAAATAAAACATTTGAAAACGGACCATTTTCCACATTACTGAAGCATGACGTAATGGGGGGGTGTTATCTCTTTTGTCGAAAATCAGCCGTTTTTGCTCGAACATTAAATGCCTCCAAATGGTATTTAATTAACTTCCCGGGGTGAAGAAACCCTTTTTAAGAACTCAGAGTGAGTAAATTGGCCATTTTCATGCACTTTTAACCATTCCATAAATCTTGTGTTTTGGGCCCCTGGAAGCATGAAAATCACTTTAAACATGCTAATTTTAGCTCTAACACTGATGATCCACCTACAAATGTGAACTGACGTTCAAAAATAAAACATTTGAAAACGGACCATTTTCCACATTTCTGAAGCATGACGTAATGGGGGGGTGTTATCTCTTTTGTCGAAAATCAGCCGTTTTTGCTCGAACATTAAATGCCTCCAAATGGTATTTAATTAACTTCCCGAGCCCCTGGAAGCATGAAAATCACTTTAAACATGCTAATTTTAGCTCTAACACTGATGATCCACCTACAAATGTGAACTGACGTTCAAAAATAAAACATTTGAAAACGGACCATTTTCCACATTTCTGAAGCATGACGTAATGGGGGGGTGTTATCTCTTTTGTCGAAAATCAGCCGTTTTTGCTCGAACATTAAATGCCTCCAAATGGTATTTAATTAACTTCCCGGGGTGAAGAAACCCTTTTTGAGAACTCAGAGTGAGTAAATTGGCCATTTTCATGCACTTTTAACCATTCCATAAATCTTGTGTTTTGGGCCCCTGGAAGCATGAAAATCACTTTAAACATGCTAATTTTAGCTCTAACACTGATGATCCACCTACAAATGTGAACTGACGTTCAAAAATAAAACATTTGAAAACGGACCATTTTCCACATTTCTGAAGCATGACGTAATGGGGGGGTGTTATCTCTTTTGTCGAAAATCAGCCGTTTTTGCTCGAACATTAAATGCCTCCAAATGGTATTTAATTAACTTCCCGGGGTGAAGAAACCCTTTTTGAGAACTCAGAGTGAGTAAATTGGCCATTTTCATGCACTTTTAACCATTCCATAAATCTTGTGTTTTGGGCCCCTGGAAGCATGAAAATCACTTTAAACATGCTAATTTTAGCTCTAACACTGATGATCCACCTACAAATGTGAACTGACGTTCAAAAATAAAACATTTGAAAACGGACCATTTTCCACATTTCTGAAGCATGACGTAATGGGGGGGGTGTTATCTCTTTTGTCGAAAATCTGCAGTTTTTGCTCGAACATTAAATGCCTCCAAATGGTATTTAATTAACTTCCCGAGCCCCTGGAAGCATGAAAATCACTTTAAACATGCTAATTTTAGCTCTAACACTGATGAGCCACCTACAAATGTGAACTGACGTTCAAAAATAAAACATTTGAAAACGGACCATTTTCCACATTTCTGAAACATGACGTAATGGGGGCGTGTTATCTCTTTTGTCGAAAATCAGCCGTTTTTGCTCGAACATTAAATGCCTCCAAATGGTATTTATTTCACTTCCCGGGGTGAAGAAACTCTTTTTGAGAACTCAGAGTGAGTAAATTGGCCATTTTCATGCACTTTTAACCATTCCATAAATCTTGTGTTTTGGGCCCCTGGAAGCATGAAAATCACTTTAAACATGCTAATTTTAGCTCTAACACTGATGATCCACCTACAAATGTGAACTGACGTTCAAAAATAAAACATTTGAAAACGGACCATTTTCCACATTTCTGAAGCATGACGTAATGGGGGGGTGTTATCTCTTTTGTCGAAAATCTGCCGTTTTTGCTCGAACATTAAATGCCTCCAAATGGTATTTAATTAACTTCCCGAGCCCCTGGAAGCATGAAAATCACTTTAAACATGCTAATTTTAGCTCTAACACTGATATTCCACCTACAAATGTGAACTGACGTTCAAAAATAAAACATTTGAAAACGGACCATTTTCCACATTTCTGAAGCATGACGTAATGGGGGGGGTGTTATCTCTTTTGTCGAAAATCAGCCGTTTTTGATCGAACATTAAATGCCACCAAATGGTATTTAATTAACTTCCCGGGGTGAAGAAACCCTTTTTGAGAACTCAGAGTGAGTAAATTGGCCATTTTCATGCACTTTTAACCATTCCATAAATCTTGTGTTTTGGGCCCCTGGAAGCATGAAAATCACTTTAAACATGCTAATTTTAGCTCTAACACTGATGATCCACCTACAAATGTGAACTGACGTTCAAAAATAAAACATTTGAAAAGGGACCATTTTCCACATTTCTGAAGCATGACGTAATGGGGGGGTGTTATCTCTTTTGTCGAAAATCAGCCGTTTTTGCTCGAACATTAAATGCCTCCAAATGGTATTTAATTAACTTCCCGAGCCCCTGGAAGCATGAAAATCACTTTAAACATGCAAATTTTAGCTCTAACACTGATGATCCACCTACAAATGTGAACTGACGTTCAAAAATAAAACATTTGAAAACGGACCATTTTCCACAATTCTGAAGCATGACGTAATGGGGGGTGTTATCTCTTTTGTCGAAAATCAGCCGTTTTTGCTCGAACATTAAATGCCTCCAAATGGTATTTAATTAACTTCCCGAGCCCCTGGAAGCATGAAAATCACTTTAAACATGCTAATTTTAGCTCTAACACTGATGATCCACCTACAAATGTGAACTGACGTTCAAAAATAAAACATTTGAAAACGGACCATTTTCCACATTTCTGAAGCATGACGTAATGGGGGGTGTTATCTCTTTTGTCGAAAATCAGCCGTTTTTGCTCGAACATTAAATGCCTCCAAATGGTATTTAATTAACTTCCCGGGGTGAAGAAACCCTTTTTGAGAACTCAGAGTGAGTAAATTGGCCATTTTCATGCACTTTTAACCATTCCATAAATCTTGTGTTTTGGGCCCCTGGAAGCATGAAAATCACTTTAAACATGCTAATTTTAGCTCTAACACTGATGATCCACCTACAAATGTGAACTGACGTTCAAAAATAAAACATTTGAAAACGGACCATTTTCCACATTTCTGAAGCATGACGTAATGGGGGGGTGTTATCTCTTTTGTCGAAAATCAGCCGTTTTTGCTCGAACATTAAATGCCTCCAAATGGTATTTATTTCACTTCCCGAGCCCCTGGAAGCATGAAAATCACTTTAAACATGCTAATTTTAGCTCTAACACTGATGATCCACCTACAAATGTGAACTGACGTTCAAAAATAAAACATTTGAAAACGGACCATTTTCCACATTTCTGAAGCATGACGTAATGGGGGGGTGTTATCTCTTTTGTCGAAAATCAGCCGTTTTTGCTCGAACATTAAATGCCTCCAAATGGTATTTATTAACTTCCCGAGCCCCTGGAAGCATGAAAATCACTTTAAACATGCTAATTTTAGCTCTAACACTGATGATCCACCTACAAATGTGAACTGACGTTCAAAAATAAAACATTTGAAAACGGACCATTTTCCACATTTCTGAAGCATGACGTAATGGGGGGGGTGTTATCTCTTTTGTCGAAAATCAGCCGTTTTTGCTCGAACATTAAATGCCTCCAAATGGTATTTAATTAACTTCCCGGGGTGAAGAAACCCTTTTTGAGAACTCAGAGTGAGTAAATTGGCCATTTTCATGCACTTTTAACCATTCCATAAATCTTGTGTTTTGGGCCCCTGGAAGCATGAAAATCACTTTAAACATGCTAATTTTAGCTCTAACACTGATGATCCACCTACAAATGTGAACTGACGTTCAAAAATAAAACATTTGAAAACGGACCATTTTCCACATTTCTGAAGCATGACGTAATGGGGGGGGTGTTATCTCTTTTGTCGAAAATCAGCCGTTTTTGCTCGAACATTAAATGCCTCCAAATGGTATTTCAATTAACTTCCCGGGGTGAAGAAACCCTTTTTGAGAACTCAGAGTGAGTAAATTGGCCATTTTCATGCACTTTTAACCATTCCATAAATCTTGTGTTTTGGGCCCCTGGAAGCATGAAAATCACTTTAAACATGCTAATTTTACCTCTAACACTGATGATCCACCTACAAATGTGAACTGACGTTCAAAAATAAAACATTTGAAAACGGACCATTTTCCACATTTCTGAAGCATGACGTAATGGGGGGGTGTTATCTCTTTTGTCGAAAATCAGCCATTTTTGCTTGAACATTAAATGCCTCTAAATGGTATTTAATTAACTTCCCGAGCCCCTGGAAGCATGAAAATCACTTTAAACATGCTAATTTTAGCTCTAACACTGATGATCCACCTACAAATGTGAACTGACGTTCAAAAATAAAACATTTGAAAACGGACCATTTTCCACATTTCTGAAGCATGACGTAATGGGGGGGTGTTATCTCTTTTGTCGAAAATCTGCCGTTTTTGCTCGAACATTAAATGCCTCCAAATGGTATTTAATTAACTTCCCGAGCCCCTGGAAGCATGAAAATCACTTTAAACATGCTAATTTTAGCTCTAACACTGATATTCCACCTACAAATGTGAACTGACGTTCAAAAATAAAACATTTGAAAACGGACCATTTTCCACATTTCTGAAGCATGACGTAATGGGGGGGGTGTTATCTCTTTTGTCGAAAATCAGCCGTTTTTGATCGAACATTAAATGCCACCAAATGGTATTTAATTAACTTCCCGGGGTGAAGAAACCCTTTTTGAGAACTCAGAGTGAGTAAATTGGCCATTTTCATGCACTTTTAACCATTCCATAAATCTTGTGTTTTGGGCCCCTGGAAGCATGAAAATCACTTTAAACATGCTAATTTTAGCTCTAACACTGATGATCCACCTACAAATGTGAACTGACGTTCAAAAATAAAACATTTGAAAACGGACCATTTTCCACCTTTCTGAAGCATGACGTAATGGGGGGGTGTTATCTCTTTTGTCGAAAATCAGCCGTTTTTGCGCGAACATTAAATGCCTCCAAATGGTATTTATTTCACTTCCCGAGCCCCTGGAAGCATGAAAATCACTTTAAACATGCTAATTTTAGCTCTAACACTGATGATCCACCTACAAATGTGAACTGACGTTCAAAAATAAAACATTTGAAAACGGACCATTTTCCACATTTCTGAAGCATGACGTAATGGGGGGGTGTTATCTCTTTTGTCGAAAATCAGCCGTTTTTGCTCGAACATTAAATTCCTCCAAATGGTATTTAATTCACTTCCCGGGTTGAAGAACCCCTTTTTGAGAACTCAGAGTGAGTAAATTGGCCATTTTCATGCACTTTTAACCATTCCATAAATCTTGTGTTTTGGGCCCCTGGAAGCATGAAAATCACTGTAAACATGCTAATTTTAGCTCTAACACTGATGATCCACCTACAAATGTGAACTGACGTTCAAAAATAAAACATTTGAAAACGGACCATTTTCCACATTTCTGAAGCATGACGTAATGGGGGGGTGTTATCTCTTTTGTCGAAAATCAGCCGTTTTTGCTCGAACATTAAATGCCTCCAAATGGTATTTAATTAACTTCCCGGGGTGAAGAAACCCTTTTTGAGAACTCAGAGTGAGTAAATTGGCCATTTTCATGCACTTTTAACCATTCCATAAATCTTGTGTTTTGGGCCCCTGGAAGCATGAAAATCACTTTAAACATGCTAATTTTAGCTCTAACACTGATGATCCACCTACAAATGTGAACTGACGTTCAAAAATAAAACATTTGAAAACGGACCATTTTCCACATTTCTGAAGCATGACGTAATGGGGGGGTGTTATCTCTTTTGTCGAAAATCAGCCGTTTTTGCTCGAACATTAAATGCCTCCAAATGGTATTTAATTAACTTCCCGGGGTGAAGAAACCCTTTTTGAGAACTCAGAGTGAGTAAATTGGCCATTTTCATGCACTTTTAACCATTCCATAAATCTTGTGTTTTGGGCCCCTGGAAGCATGAAAATCACTTTAAACATGCTAATTTTAGCTCTAACACTGATGATCCACCTACAAATGTGAACTGACGTTCAAAAATAAAACATTTGAAAACGGACCATTTTCCACATTTCTGAAGCATGACGTAATGGGGGGGTGTTATCTCTTTTGTCGAAAATCAGCTGTTTTTGCTCGAACATTAAATGCCTCCAAATGGTATTTAATTAACTTCCCGAGCCCCTGGAAGCATGAAAATCACTTTAAACATGCTAATTTTAGCTCTAACACTGATGATCCACCTACAAATGTGAACTGACGTTCAAAAATAAAACATTTGAAAACGGACCATTTTCCACATTTCTGAAGCATGACGTAATGGGGGGGTGTTATCTCTTTTGTCGAAAATCAGCCGTTTTTGCTCGAACATTAAATGCCTCCAAATGGTATTTAATTAACTTCCCGGGGTGAAGAAACCCTTTTTGAGAACTCAGAGTGAGTAAATTGGCCATTTTCATGCACTTTTAACCATTCCATAAATCTTGTGTTTTGGGCCCCTGGAAGCATGAAAATCACTTTAAACATGCTAATTTTAGCTCTAACACTGATGATCCACCTACAAATGTGAACTGACGTTCAAAAATAAAACATTTGAAAACGGACCATTTTCCACATTTCTGAAGCATGACGTAATGGGGGGGTGTTATCTCTTTTGTCGAAAATCAGCCGTTTTTGCTCGAACATTAAATGCCTCCAAATGGTATTTAATTAACTTCCCGGGGTGAAGAAACCCTTTTTGAGAACTCAGAGTGAGTAAATTGGCCATTTCATGCACTTTTAACCATTCCATAAATCTTGTGTTTTGGGCCCCTGGAAGCATGAAAATCACTTTAAACATGCTAATTTTAGCTCTAACACTGATGATCCAACTACAAATGTGAACTGACGTTCAAAAATAAAACATTTGAAAACGGACCATTTTCCACATTTCTGAAGCATGACGTAATGGGGGGGTGTTATCTCTTTTGTCGAAAATCAGCCGTTTTGTGCTCGAACATTAAATGCCTCCAAATGGTATTTAATTAACTTCCAGAGCCCCTGGAAGCATGAAAATCACTTTAAACATGCTAATTTTAGCTCTAACACTGATGATCCACCTACAAATGTGAACTGACGTTCAAAAATAAAACATTTGAAAACGGACCATTTTCCACATTTCTGAAGCATGACGTAATAGGGGGGTGTTATCTCTTTTGTCGAAAATCAGCCGTTTTTGCTCGAACATTAAATGCCTCCAAATGGTATTTAATTAACTTCCCGGGGTGAAGAAACCCTTTTTGAGAACTCAGAGTGAGTAAATTGGCCATTTTCATGCACTTTTAACCATTCCATAAATCTTGTGTTTTGGGCCCCTGGAAGCATGAAAATCACTTTAAACATGCTAATTTTAGCTCTAACACTGATGATCCACCTACAAATGTAAACTGACGTTCAAAAATAAAACATTTGAAAACGGACCATTTTCCACATTTCTGAAGCATGACGTAATGGGGGGGGTGTTATCTCTTTTGTCGAAAATCAGCCGTTTTTGCTCGAACATTAAATGCCTCCAAATGGTATTTAATTAACTTCCCGAGCCCCTGGAAGCATGAAAATCACTTTAAACATGCTAATTTTAGCTCTAACACTGATGATCCACCTACAAATGTGAACTGACGTTCAAAAATAAAACATTTGAAAACGGACCATTTTCCACATTTCTGAAGCATGACGTAATGGGGGGGGTGTTATCTCTTTTGTCGAAAATCAGCCGTTTTTGCTCGAACATTAAATGGCTCCAAATGGTATTTAATTAACTTCCCGGGGTGAAGAAACCCTTTTTGAGAACTCAGAGTGAGTAAATTGGCCATTTTCATGCACTTTTAACCATTCCATAAATCTTGTGTTTTGGGCCCCTGGAAGCATGAAAATCACTTTAAACATGCTAATTTTAGCTCTAACACTGATGATCCACCTACAAATGTGAACTGACGTTCAAAAATAAAACATTTGAAAACGGACCATTTTCCACATTTCTGAAGCATGACGTAATGGGGGGGTGTTATCTCTTTTGTCGAAAATCAGCCGTTTTTGCTCGAACATTAAATGCCTCCAAATGGTATTTAATTAACTTCCCGGGGTGAAGAAACCCTTTTTGAGAACTCAGAGTGAGTAAATTGGCCATTTTCATGCACTTTTAACCATTCCATAAATCTTGTGTTTTGGGCCCCTGGAAGCATGAAAATCACTTTAAACATGCTAATTTTAGCTCTAACACTGATGATCCACCTACAAATGTGAACTGACGTTCAAAAATAAAACATTTGAAAACGGACCATTTTCCACATTTCTGAAGCATGACGTAATGGGGGGGTGTTATCTCTTTTGTCGAAAATCAGCCGTTTTTGCTCGAACATTAAATGCCTCCAAATGGTATTTATTTCACTTCCCGAGCCCCTGGAAGCATGAAAATCACTTTAAACATGCTAATTTTAGCTCTAACACTGATGATCCACCTACAAATGTGAACTGACGTTCAAAAATAAAACATTTGAAAACGGACCATTTTCCACATTTCTGAAGCATGACGTAATGGGGGGGGTGTTATCTCTTTTGTCGAAAATCAGCCGTTTTTGCTCAAACATTAAATGCCTCCAAATGGTATTTATTAACTTCCCGAGCCCCTGGAAGCATGAAAATCACTTTAAACATGCTAATTTTAGCTCTAACACTGATGATCCACCTACAAATGTGAACTGACGTTCAAAAATAAAACATTTGAAAACGGACCATTTTCCACATTTCTGAAGCATGACGTAATGGGGGGGTGTTATCTCTTTTGTCGAAAATCAGCCGTTTTTGCTCGAACATTAAATGCCTCCAAATGGTATTTAATTAACTTCCCGGGGTGAAGAAACCCTTTTTGAGAACTCAGAGTGAGTAAATTGGCCATTTTCATGCACTTTTAACCATTCCATAAATCTTGTGTTTTGGGCCCCTGGAAGCATGAAAATCACTTTAAACATGCTAATTTTACCTCTAACACTGATGATCCACCTACAAATGTGAACTGACGTTCAAAAATAAAACATTTGAAAACGGACCATTTTCCACATTTCTGAAGCATGACGTAATGGGGGGGTGTTATCTCTTTTGTCGAAAATCAGCCATTTTTGCTCGAACATTAAATGCCTCTAAATGGTATTTAATTAACTTCCCGAGGCCCTGGAAGCATGAAAATCACTTTAAACATGCTAATTTTAGCTCTAACACTGATGATCCACCTACAAATGTGAACTGACGTTCAAAAATAAAACATTTGAAAACGGACCATTTTCCACATTTCTGAAGCATGACGTAATGGGGGGGTGTTATCTCTTTTGTCGAAAATCAGCCGTTTTTGCTCGAACATTAAATGCCTCCAAATGGTATTTAATTAACTTCCCGAGCCCCTGGAAGCATGAAAATCACTTTAAACATGCTAATTTTAGCTCTAACACTGATGATCCACCTACAAATGTGAACTGACGTTCAAAAATAAAACATTTGAAAACGGACCATTTTCCACATTTCTGAAGCATGACGTAATGGGGGGGTGTTATCTCTTTTGTCGAAAATCAGCCGTTTTTGCTCGAACATTAAATGCCTCCAAATGGTATTTATTTCACTTCCCGAGCCCCTGGAAGCATGAAAATCACTTTAAACATGCTAATTTTAGCTCTAACACTGATGATCCACCTACAAATGTGAACTGACGTTCAAAAATAAAACATTTGAAAACGGACCATTTTCCACCTTTCTGAAGCATGACGTAATGGGGGGGTGTTATCTCTTTTGTCGAAAATCAGCCGTTTTTGCGCGAACATTAAATGCCTCCAAATGGTATTTATTTCACTTCCCGAGCCCCTGGAAGCATGAAAATCACTTTAAACATGCTCATTTTAGCTCTAACACTGATGATCCACCTACAAATGTGAACTGACGTTCAAAAATAAAACATTTGAAAACGGACCATTTTCCACATTTCTGAAGCATGATGTAATGGGGGGGTGTTATCTCTTTTGTCGAAAATCAGCCGTTTTTGCTCGAACATTAAATGCCTCCAAATGGTATTTAATTAACTTCCCGAGCCCCTGGAAGCATGAAAATCACTTTAAACATGCTAATTTTAGCTCTAACACTGATGATCCACCTACAAATGTGAACTGACGTTCAAAAATAAAACATTTGAAAACGGACCATTTTCCACATTTCTGAAGCATGACGTAATGGGGGGGTGTTATCTCTTTTGTCGAAAATCAGCCGTTTTGTGCTCGAACATTAAATGCCTCCAAATGGTATTTAATTAACTTCCAGAGCCCCTGGAAGCATGAAAATCACTTTAAACATGCTAATTTTAGCTCTAACACTGATGATCCACCTACAAATGTGAACTGACGTTCAAAAATAAAACATTTGAAAACGGACCATTTTCCACATTTCTGAAGCATGACGTAATAGGGGGGTGTTATCTCTTTTGTCGAAAATCAGCCGTTTTTGCTCGAACATTAAATGCCTCCAAATGGTATTTAATTAACTTCCCGGGGTGAAGAAACCCTTTTTGAGAACTCAGAGTGAGTAAATTGGCCATTTTCATGCACTTTTAACCATTCCATAAATCTTGTGTTTTGGGCCCCTGGAAGCATGAAAATCACTTTAAACATGCTAATTTTAGCTCTAACACTGATGATCCACCTACAAATGTAAACTGACGTTCAAAAATAAAACATTTGAAAACGGACCATTTTCCACATTTCTGAAGCATGACGTAATGGGGGGGGTGTTATCTCTTTTGTCGAAAATCAGCCGTTTTTGCTCGAACATTAAATGCCTCCAAATGGTATTTAATTAACTTCCCGAGCCCCTGGAAGCATGAAAATCACTTTAAACATGCTAATTTTAGCTCTAACACTGATGATCCACCTACAAATGTGAACTGACGTTCAAAAATAAAACATTTGAAAACGGACCATTTTCCACATTTCTGAAGCATGACGTAATGGGGGGGTGTTATCTCTTTTGTCGAAAATCAGCCGTTTTTGCTCGAACATTAAATGCCTCCAAATGGTATTTAATTAACTTCCCGGGGTGAAGAAACCCTTTTTGAGAACTCAGAGTGAGTAAATTGGCCATTTTCATGCACTTTTAACCATTCCATAAATCTTGTGTTTTGGGCCCCTGGAAGCATGAAAATCACTTTAAACATGCTAATTTTAGCTCTAACACTGATGATCCACCTACAAATGTGAACTGACGTTCAAAAATAAAACATTTGAAAACGGACCATTTTCCACATTTCTGAAGCATGACGTAATGGGGGGGGTGTTATCTCTTTTGTCGAAAATCAGCCGTTTTTGCTCGAACATTAAATGCCTCCAAATGGTATTTATTTCACTTCCCGAGCCCCTGGAAGCATGAAAATCACTTTAAACATGCTAATTTTAGCTCTAACACTGATGATCCACCTACAAATGTGAACTGACGTTCAAAAATAAAACATTTGAAAACGGACCATTTTCCACATTTCTGAAGCATGACGTAATGGGGGGGGTGTTATCTCTTTTGTCGAAAATCAGCCGTTTTTGCTCGAACATTAAATGCCTCCAAATGGTATTTATTAACTTCCCGAGCCCCTGGAAGCATGAAAATCACTTTAAACATGCTAATTTTAGCTCTAACACTGATGATCCACCTACAAATGTGAACTGACGTTCAAAAATAAAACATTTGAAAACGGACCATTTTCCACATTTCTGAAGCATGACGTAATGGGGGGGTGTTATCTCTTTTGTCGTAAATCAGCCGTTTTTGCTCGAACATTAAATGCCTCCAAATGGTATTTAATTAACTTCCCGGGGTGAAGAAACCCTTTTTGAGAACTCAGAGTGAGTAAATTGGCCATTTTCATGCACTTTTAACCATTCCATAAATCTTGTGTTTTGGGCCCCTGGAAGCATGAAAATCACTTTAAACATGCTAATTTTAGCTCTAACACTGATGATCCACCTACAAATGTGAACTGACGTTCAAAAATAAAACATTTGAAAACGGACCATTTTCCACATTTCTGAAGCATGACGTAATGGGGAGGTGTTATCTCTTTTGTCGAAAATCAGCCGTTTTTGCTCGAACATTAAATGCCTCCAAATGGTATTTAATTAACTTCCCGGGGTGAAGAAACCCTTTTTGAGAACTCAGAGTGAGTAAATTGGCCATTTTCATGCACTTTTAACCATTCCATAAATCTTGTGTTTTGGGCCCCTGGAAGCATGAAAATCACTTTAAACATGCTAATTTTAGCTCTAACACTGATGATCCACCTACAAATGTGAACTGACGTTCAAAAATAAAACATTTGAAAACGGACCATTTTCCACATTTCTGAAGCATGACGTAATGGGGGGGGTGTTATCTCTTTTGTCGAAAATCAGCCGTTTTTGCTCGAACATTAAATGCCTCCAAATGGTATTTATTTCACTTCCCGAGCCCCTGGAAGCATGAAAATCACTTTAAACATGCTAATTTTAGCTCTAACACTGATGATCCACCTACAAATGTGAACTGACGTTCAAAAATAAAACATTTGAAAACGGACCATTTTCCACATTTCTGAAGCATGACGTAATGGGGGGGGTGTTATCTCTTTTGTCGAAAATCAGCCGTTTTTGCTCGAACATTAAATGCCTCCAAATGGTATTTATTAACTTCCCGAGCCCCTGGAAGCATGAAAATCACTTTAAACATGCTAATTTTAGCTCTAACACTGATGATCCACCTACAAATGTGAACTGACGTTCAAAAATAAAACATTTGAAAACGGACCATTTTCCACATTTCTGAAGCATGACGTAATGGGGGGGTGTTATCTCTTTTGTCGTAAATCAGCCGTTTTTGCTCGAACATTAAATGCCTCCAAATGGTATTTAATTAACTTCCCGGGGTGAAGAAACCCTTTTTGAGAACTCAGAGTGAGTAAATTGGCCATTTTCATGCACTTTTAACCATTCCATAAATCTTGTGTTTTGGGCCCCTGGAAGCATGAAAATCACTTTAAACATGCTAATTTTAGCTCTAACACTGATGATCCACCTACAAATGTGAACTGACGTTCAAAAATAAAACATTTGAAAACGGACCATTTTCCACATTTCTGAAGCATGACGTAATGGGGAGGTGTTATCTCTTTTGTCGAAAATCAGCCGTTTTTGCTCGAACATTAAATGCCTCCAAATGGTATTTAATTAACTTCCCGGGGTGAAGAAACCCTTTTTGAGAACTCAGAGTGAGTAAATTGGCCATTTTCATGCACTTTTAACCATTCCATGAATCTTGTGTTTTGGGCCCCTGGAAGCATGAAAATCACTTTAAACATGCTAATTTTACCTCTAACACTGATGATCCACCTACAAATGTGAACTGACGTTCAAAAATAAAACATTTGAAAACGGACCATTTTCCACCTTTCTGAAGCATGACGTAATGGGGGGGTGTTATCTCTTTTGTCGAAAATCAGCCGTTTTTGCGCGAACATTAAATGCCTCCAAATGGTATTTATTTCACTTCCCGAGCCCCTGGAAGCATGAAAATCACTTTAAACATGCTAATTTTAGCTCTAACACTGATGATCCACCTACAAATGTGAACTGACGTTCAAAAATAAAACATTTGAAAACGGACCATTTTCCACATTTCTGAAGCATGACGTAATGGGGGGGTGTTATCTCTTTTGTCGAAAATCAGCCGTTTTTGCTCGAACATTAAATGCCTCCAAATGGTATTTAATTAACTTCCCGAGCCCCTGGAAGCATGAAAATCACTTTAAACATGCTAATTTTAGCTCTAACACTGATGATCCACCTACAAATGTGAACTGACGTTAAAAAATAAAACATTTGAAAACGGACCATTTTCCACATTTCTGAAGCATGACGTAATGGGGGGGTGTTATCTCTTTTGTCGAAAATCAGCCGTTTTTGCTCGAACATTAAATACCTCCAAATGGTATTTAATTAACTTCCCGAGCCCCTGGAAGCATGAAAATCACTTTAAACATGCTAATTTTAGCTCTAACACTGATGATCCACCTACAAATGTGAACTGACGTTCAAAAATAAAACATTTGAAAACGGACCATTTTCCACATTTCTGAAGCATGACGTAATGGGGGGGTGTTATCTCTTTTGTCGAAAATCAGCCGTTTTTGCTCGAACATTAAATGCCTCCAAATGGTATTTAATTCACTTCCCGGGGTGAAGAAACCCTTTTTGAGAACTCAGAGTGAGTAAATTGGCCATTTTCATGCACTTTTAACCATTCCATAAATCTTGTGTTTTGGGCCCCTGGAAGCATGAAAATCACTTTAAACATGCTAATTTTAGCTCTAACACTGATGATCCACCTACAAATGTGAACTGACGTTCAAAAATAAAACATTTGAAAACGGACCATTTTCCACATTTCTGAAGCATGACGTAATGGGGGGGTGTTATCTCTTTTGTCGAAAATCAGCCGTTTTTGCTCGAACATTAAATGCCTCCAAATGGTATTTAATTAACTTCCCGGGGTGAAGAAACCCTTTTTGAGAACTCAGAGTGAGTAAATTTGCCATTTTCATGCACTTTTAACCATTCCATAAATCTTGTGTTTTGGGCCCCTGGAAGCATGAAAATCACTTTAAACATGCTAATTTTAGCTCTAACACTGATGATCCACCTACAAATGTGAACTGACGTTCAAAAATAAAACATTTGAAAACGGACCATTTTCCACATTTCTGAAGCATGACGTAATGGGGGGGGTGTTATCTCTTTTGTCGAAAATCAGCCGTTTTTGCTCGAACATTAAATGCCTCCAAATGGTATTTAATTAACTTCCCGGGGTGAAGAAACCCTTTTTGAGAACTCAGAGTGAGTAAATTGGCCATTTTCATGCACTTTTAACCATTCCATAAATCTTGTGTTTTGGGCCCCTGGAAGCATGAAAATCACTTTAAACATGCTAATTTTAGCTCTAACACTGATGATCCACCTACAAATGTGAACTGACGTTCAAAAATAAAACATTTGAAAACGGACCATTTTCCACATTTCTGAAGCATGACGTAATGGGGGGGTGTTATCTCTTTTGTCGAAAATCAGCTGTTTTTGCTCGAACATTAAATGCCTCCAAATGGTATTTAATTAACTTCCCGAGCCCCTGGAAGCATGAAAATCACTTTAAACATGCTAATTTTAGCTCTAACACTGATGATCCACCTACAAATGTGAACTGACGTTCAAAAATAAAACATTTGAAAACGGACCATTTTCCACATTTCTGAAGCATGACGTAATGGGGGGGTGTTATCTCTTTTGTCGAAAATCAGCCGTTTTTGCTCGAACATTAAATGCCTCCAAATGGTATTTAATTAACTTCCCGGGGTGAAGAAACCCTTTTTGAGAACTCAGAGTGAGTAAATTGGCCATTTTCATGCACTTTTAACCATTCCATAAATCTTGTGTTTTGGGCCCCTGGAAGCATGAAAATCACTTTAAACATGCTAATTTTAGCTCTAACACTGATGATCCACCTACAAATGTGAACTGACGTTCAAAAATAAAACATTTGAAAACGGACCATTTTCCACATTTCTGAAGCATGACGTAATGGGGGGGTGTTATCTCTTTTGTCGAAAATCAGCCGTTTTTGCTCGAACATTAAATGCCTCCAAATGGTATTTAATTAACTTCCCGGGGTGAAGAAACCCTTTTTGAGAACTCAGAGTGAGTAAATTGGCCATTTCATGCACTTTTAACCATTCCATAAATCTTGTGTTTTGGGCCCCTGGAAGCATGAAAATCACTTTAAACATGCTAATTTTAGCTCTAACACTGATGATCCACCTACAAATGTGAACTGACGTTCAAAAATGAAACATTTGAAAACGGACCATTTTCCACATTTCTGAAGCATGACGTAATGGGGGGGTGTTATCTCTTTTGTCGAAAATCAGCCGTTTTGTGCTCGAACATTAAATGCCTCCAAATGGTATTTAATTAACTTCCCGAGCCCCTGGAAGCATGAAAATCACTTTAAACATGCTAATTTTAGCTCTAACACTGATGATCCACCTACAAATGTGAACTGACGTTCAAAAATAAAACATTTGAAAACGGACCATTTTCCACATTTCTGAAGCATGACGTAATGGGGGGGTGTTATCTCTTTTGTCGAAAATCAGCCGTTTTTGCTCGAACATTAAATGCCTCCAAATGGTATTTAATTAACTTCCCAGGGTGAAGAAACCCTTTTTGAGAACTCAGAGTGAGTAAATTGGCCATTTTCATGCACTTTTAACCATTCCATAAATCTTGTGTTTTGGGCCCCTGGAAGCATGAAAATCACTTTAAACATGCTAATTTTAGCTCTAACACTGATGATCCACCTACAAATGTAAACTGACGTTCAAAAATAAAACATTTGAAAACGGACCATTTTCCACATTTCTGAAGCATGACGTAATGGGGGGGGTGTTATCTCTTTTGTCGAAAATCAGCCGTTTTTGCTCGAACATTAAATGCCTCCAAATGGTATTTAATTAACTTCCCGAGCCCCTGGAAGCATGAAAATCACTTTAAACATGCTAATTTTAGCTCTAACACTGATGATCCACCTACAAATGTGAACTGACGTTCAAAAATAAAACATTTGAAAACGGACCATTTTCCACATTTCTGAAGCATGACGTAATGGGGGGGTGTTATCTCTTTTGTCGAAAATCAGCCGTTTTTGCTCGAACATTAAATGCCTCCAAATGGTATTTATTTCACTTCCCGGGGTGAAGAAACCCTTTTTGAGAACTCAGAGTGAGTAAATTGGCCCTTTTCATGCACTTTTAACCATTCCATAAATCTTGTGTTTTGGGCCCCTGGAAGCATGAAAATCACTTTAAACATGCTAATTTTAGCTCTAACACTGATGATCCACCTACAAATGTGAACTGACGTTCAAAAATAAAACATTTGAAAACGGACCGTTTTCCACATTTCTGAAGCATGACGTAATGGGGGGGTGTTATCTCTTTTGTCGAAAATCAGCCGTTTTTGCTCGAACATTAAATGCCTCCAAATGGTATTTAATTAACTTCCCGAGCCCCTGAAAGCATGAAAATCACTTTAAACATGCTAATTTTAGCTCTAACACTGATGATCCACCTACAAATGTGAACTGACGTTCAAAAATAAAACATTTGAAAACGGACCATTTTCCACATTTCTGAAGCATGACGTAATGGGGGGGTGTTATCTCTTTTGTCGAAAATCAGCCGTTTTTGCTCGAACATTAAATGCCTCCAAATGGTATTTAATTAACTTTCCGAGCCCCTGGAAGCATGAAAATCACTTTAAACATGCTAATTTTAGCTCTAACACTGATGATCCACCTACAAATGTGAACTGACGTTCAAAAATAAAACATTTGAAAACGGACCATTTTCCACATTTCTGAAGCATGACGTAATGGGGGGGTGTTATCTCTTTTGTCGAAAATGAGCCGTTTTTGCTCGAACATTAAATGCCTCCAAATGGTATTTAATTAACTTCCAGAGCCCCTGGAAGCATGAAAATCACTTTAAACATGCTAATTTTAGCTCTAACACTGATGATCCACCTACAAATGTGAACTGACGTTCAAAAATAAAACATTTGAAAATGGACCATTTTCCACATTTCTGAAGCATGACGTAATGGGGGGGTGTTATCTCTTTTGTCGAAAATCAGCCGTTTTTGCTCGAACATTAAATGCCTCCAAATGGTTTTTTTTTTTTTTTTTTTTTAATTTTTGAAAACCTTTATTGTGCATCAGAAGTAATAACATATACGGGCCTACAACCAGCCGGCCGGCCACGAACAATCAGGTAGCACGGTAGCATACGTTAAGGCAACACAGTACTGTATCAGAATCGTAAGCATTTACAGGAGAAAGACCGAGGACTACACAGCACCATGTCACAGGATAATTGTAGGTTAAATTTAAAATTTTTCATTATGCAACTATGAAGATCAGGTCGTAATATTCCGAACAAAGAAAGAAGATATAAACGAAGTCCATGCAGGCGGGACTTGATTTTAGCGCCTGTGTCAAGCTAGTCCCAATGCGGTAAACAAGTCCCCACCAGGCAGGATGGCCACACAATAGTTACGCCACGTAGTAGCGCCCATGATACCAGTCACCGTGCCACTGCCACCCTACACCCAGCACTCCCAACATGGAAAGATAAGCGAAAATCATAGAAAGAACAAAACAGGTCCCATAGAAACGAACAAAAAGGAACAATAACCCCCCACCCTGCACACATGCAGAGGCTATGTACTACCCCCCCCCTAGCAGCGTGCCTGTCGCCCCATAAACCCGAAATTTAGGAAGAAGAAAGTCGGAAGAAAGGAGGAAGAACAGCGAGAAGTGTAGAGGAAGAAAGGAAGGAAACAAGAATAAGAAAAAGAAGAAAAGAAAAAACATCACTCTTGGATTCAGGGAGGGAGAAAAGGACAAGCTAATCAACCACTCCCCGAAAAGGAAAAGGCGGGGGGAGGAGCCCTCTGAGTCACAGAACTCCCGGAATCCCAGCCATCCATTACATGCCCACACCAGAGCCTCCGACTCCAAAAGCGACTGTGCTGTACTAATTTGCAACAATAGAAGCGATGGAAGAAAACAACACACAATGTGTGTATACAACATGTACAGGAGCAGTTTCAGTCCCCGGGCAGCCCACACAAATAAACACCATGTAATTACTCACCCCAAACACGACCTGAAAGGGGGGCACACGTAGAGGCTAGTCAACAATAATCACCCTTCGGACCCCGGACCCAAACAGAGCCCCCATCCCATCGTGAAAAGGCTCAATTGTACAGGATAGACACAGGTCCCAATTGGGAAAGAGGCTGCAAGCGTACATTAAGCACCAAATCTAAACGAGAAACAGTCCAAGATACCGCCAGCCGATCCAACTAGCCGAAATGAGGGGCCACTTCAACCCTGGCCCGATTGATGAAACTGCTCCAGGCGTGGCCATTCCATTGGAGCAAAGTACCAGAAAAGAAACTCAGCCCTGTCCCGAACGGCAAATTCCGGCCCGGGCTGGCCATTGCCGCGAGTGTCCACTGGGAAGAACAAAGGGACAAAATGGCCGTTCCAGGCAAGTATGGCACTCCGGAGACAAAGAGAAGCGTCCCCGATCACCACCAGTGCCAGCAAGAAATCTGTAAATCACCTCTTCCGTCACCGGACAGTACAGTGTCAGCAGCTGCAGAGACACGGCTTCAGAAAGCAAGTCTCCAGGGAGGGTCAGGCTCTGGAAGAGCGGTAGATATGGAGACTGAGTCACTGTACCCAGAGTGGGGGGCAACATTGTATCTAGAGCCTCTCCAAGGGGAAGATCGCCCACACTGTAGCCAGGGGCACCGCTCACCCCTTCCCTCGCAGAGTGCAACTGTGTACCCTTCCCGGACAGTACTGAGAGCGGCGGGGGGACAGCCCGCCCCGGTTGGGAGGCACAGGACAATGCTCCCTCGATCCTCTCCGACAGCTCCTGGACGGTCCGCCGCCATGTTGTCCCCAAATCTGTGATGGCGCGCAGAATGTCCCCATAAGTCAGGGAGCCCTGGGATAGTAAGCCATCCACTGCGGGCGGCGATGTCTCGGAGTCCTCCTCTAGTCCGGGGTCAGGCTGGGCAGTGTGGAGCAGGGATGGCGGAGCAGTCTGACCCCCATCTCGTAAGGCAAGCGCCATTGCCGCCCCTCCGGACTCTGCGGTGGTGAAGGGGGAGGCGAACAAGCCCCCCTGGAAGCCGGCGTTAAAGCACGGTGGAAGTGCAGCCCACAGTTAGGTGACCGTACAATACGGGAGTCTCTCAGCCTCTCCCACCAAATCAAAAGGTCCACCACCGTAATGCACCCCCGGACGGGGAAGGTCCAGACAAAGCGCAGCAGAGCGGGGGGAAGCGCCGCGTCGGAGGCAGCACTTGCATGTGGACGTACCTCGACTAAGGCGAGCAAATCAGTGTCGAAAGGGTGCCAAACAATCCATCGCCGAGGTCAGCTCACTCCTGTAGGCAGCGGCAACACCCCCGCTCGTCCAACCAGCTCGGTCGCGTAATGGCCGGCGGCAGCGATCAGCACAGCTGCCCGGGCAGCTCCAGAGATCGAGGAAAGTAGTGAGTCCTGCACCGATTCGGGCGGCGGAGAGCTCGATGAGAAGCCAGCCGTTTCTGCACGATTATCTCGTCATTTTGGTCCGGTGCGAGCCAGGATTAAAGGCAGGATTTGTGACAAAGGTTGGTGGCTTACGGAGCCGGGAGCTCAGACGTCCGACCCGATCGCCATCTTGGCTCCTCCCCCCTCCAAATGGTTTTTAATTAACTTCCCGAGCCCCTGGAAGCATGAAAATCACTTTAAACATGCTAATTTTAGCTCTAACACTGATGATTCACCTACAAATGTGAACTGACGTTCAAAAATAAAACATTTGAAAACGGACCATTTTCCACATTTCTGAAGCATGACGTAATGGGGGGGTGTTATCTCTTTTGTCAAAAATCAGCCGTTTTTGCTCGAACATTAAATGCCTCCAAATGGTATTTAATTAACTTCCCGAGCCCCTGGAAGCATGAAAATCACTTTAAACATGCTAATTTTAGCTCTAACACTGATGATCCACCTACAAATGTGAACTGACGTTCAAAAATAAAACATTTGAAAACGGACCATTTTCCACATTTCTGAAGCATGACGTAATGGGGGGGTGTTATCTCTTTTGTCGAAAATCAGCCGTTTTTGCTCGAACATTAAATGCCTCCAAATGGTATTTAATTAACTTCCCGAGCCCCTGGAAGCATGAAAATCACTTTAAACATGCTAATTTTAGCTCTAACACTGATGATCCACCTACAAATGTGAACTGACGTTCAAAAATAAAACATTTGAAAACGGACCATTTTCCACATTTCTGAAGCATGACGTAATGGGGGGGTGTTATCTCTTTTGTCGAAAATCAGCCGTTTTTGCTCGAACATTAAATGCCTCCAAATGGTATTTAATTAACTTCCCGGGGTGAAGAAACCCTTTTTGAGAACTCAGAGTGAGTAAATTGGCCATTTTCATGCACTTTTAACCATTCCATAAATCTTGTGTTTTGGGCCCCTGGAAGCATGAAAATCACTTTAAACATGCTAATTTTAGCTCTAACACTGATGATCCACCTACAAATGTGAACTGACGTTCAAAAATAAAACATTTGAAAACGGACCATTTTCCACATTTCTGAAGCATGACGTAATGGGGGGGTGTTATCTCTTTTGTCGAAAATCAGCTGTTTTTGCTCGAACATTAAATGCCTCCAAATGGTATTTAATTAACTTCCCGAGCCCCTGGAAGCATGAAAATCACTTTAAACATGCTAATTTTAGCTCTAACACTGATGATCCACCTGCAAATGTGAACTAACGTTCAAAAATAAAACATTTGAAAACGGACCATTTTCCACATTTCTGAAGCATGACGTAATGGGGGGGTGTTATCTCTTTTGTCGAAAATCAGCCGTTTTTGCTCGAACATTAAATGCCTCCAAATGGTATTTAATTAACTTCCCGGGGTGAAGAAACCCTTTTTGAGAACTCAGAGTGAGTAAATTGGCCATTTTCATGCACTTTTAACCATTCCATAAATCTTGTGTTTTGGGCCCCTGGAAGCATGAAAATCACTTTAAACATGCTAATTTTAGCTCTAACACTGATGATCCACCTACAAATGTGAACTGACGTTCAAAAATAAAACATTTGAAAACGGACCATTTTCCACATTTCTGAAGCATGACGTAATGGGGGGGTGTTATCTCTTTTGTCGAAAATCAGCCGTTTTTGCTCGAACATTAAATGCCTCCAAATGGTATTTAATTAACTTCCCGGGGTGAAGAAACCCTTTTTGAGAACTCAGAGTGAGTAAATTGGCCATTTTCATGCACTTTTAACCATTCCATAAATCTTGTGTTTTGGGCCCCTGGAAGCATGAAAATCACTTTAAACATGCTAATTTTAGCTCTAACACTGATGATCCACCTACAAATGTGAACTGACGTTCAAAAATAAAACATTTGAAAACGGACCATTTTCCACATTTCTGAAGCATGACGTAATGGGGGGGGTGTTATCTCTTTTGTCGAAAATCAGCCGTTTTTGCTCGAACATTAAATGCCTCCAAATGGTATTTAATTAACTTCCCGGGGTGAAGAAACCCTTTTTGAGAACTCAGAGTGAGTAAATTGGCCATTTCATGCACTTTTAACCATTCCATAAATCTTGTGTTTTGGGCCCCTGGAAGCATGAAAATCACTTTAAACATGCTAATTTTAGCTCTAACACTGATGATCCACCTACAAATGTGAACTGACGTTCAAAAATAAAACATTTGAAAACGGACCATTTTCCACATTTCTGAAGCATGACGTAATGGGGGGGTGTTATCTCTTTTGTCGAAAATCAGCCGTTTTGTGCTCGAACATTAAATGCCTCCAAATGGTATTTAATTAACTTCCCGAGCCCCTGGAAGCATGAAAATCACTTTAAACATGCTAATTTTAGCTCTAACACTGATGATCCACCTACAAATGTGAACTGACGTTCAAAAATAAAACATTTGAAAACGGACCATTTTCCACATTTCTGAAGCATGACGTAATGGGGGGGTGTTATCTCTTTTGTCGAAAATCAGCCGTTTTTGCTCGAACATTAAATGCCTCCAAATGGTATTTAATTAACTTCCCGGGGTGAAGAAACCCTTTTTGAGAACTCAGAGTGAGTAAATTGGCCATTTTCATGCACTTTTAACCATTCCATAAATCTTGTGTTTTGGGCCCCTGGAAGCATGAAAATCACTTTAAACATGCTAATTTTAGCTCTAACACTGATGATCCACCTACAAATGTAAACTGACGTTCAAAAATAAAACATTTGAAAACGGACCATTTTCCACATTTCTGAAGCATGACGTAATGGGGGGGGTGTTATCTCTTTTGTCGAAAATCAGCCGTTTTTGCTCGAACATTAAATGCCTCCAAATGGTATTTAATTAACTTCCCGAGCCCCTGGAAGCATGAAAATCACTTTAAACATGCTAATTTTAGCTCTAACACTGATGATCCACCTACAAATGTGAACTGACGTTCAAAAATAAAACATTTGAAAACGGACCATTTTCCACATTTCTGAAGCATGACGTAATGGGGGGGTCTTATCTCTTTTGTCCAAAATAAGCCGTTTTTGCTCGAACATTAAATGCCTCCAAATGGTATTTATTTCACTTCCCGGGGTGAAGAAACCCTTTTTGAGAACTCAGAGTGAGTAAATTGGCCATTTTCATGCACTTTTAACCATTCCATAAATCTTGTGTTTTGGGCCCCTGGAAGCATGAAAATCACTTTAAACATGCTAATTTTAGCTCTAACACTGATGATCCACCTACAAATGTGAACTGACGTTCAAAAATAAAACATTTGAAAACGGACCATTTTCCACATTTCTGAAGCATGACGTAATGGGGGGGTGTTATCTCTTTTGTCGAAAATCAGCCGTTTTTGCTCGAACATTAAATGCCTCCAAATGGTATTTAATTAACTTCCCGAGCCCCTGGAAGCGTGAAAATCACTTTAAACATGCTAATTTTAGCTCTAACACTGATGATCCACCTACAAATGTGAACTGACGTTCAAAAATAAAACATTTGAAAACGGACCATTTTCCACATTTCTGAAGCATGACGTAATGGGGGGGGTGTTATCTCTTTTGTCGAAAATCAGCCGTTTTTGCTCGAACATTAAATGCCTCCAAATGGTATTTAATTAACTTCCCGGGGTGAAGAAACCCTTTTTGAGAACTCAGAGTGAGTAAATTGGCCATTTTCATGCACTTTTAACCATTCCATAAATCTTGTGTTTTGGGCCCCTGGAAGCATGAAAATCACTTTAAACATGCTAATTTTAGCTCTAACACTGATGATCCACCTACAAATGTGAACTGACGTTCAAAAATAAAACATTTGAAAACGGACCATTTTCCACATTTCTGAAGCATGACGTAATGGGGGGGTGTTATCTCTTTTGTCGAAAATCAGCCGTTTTTGCTCGAACATTAAATGCCTCCAAATGGTATTTAATTAACTTCCCGAGCCCCTGGAAGCATGAAAATCACTTTAAACATGCTAATTTTAGCTCTAACACTGATGATCCACCTACAAATGTGAACTGACGTTCAAAAATAAAACATTTGAAAACGGACCATTTTCCACATTTCTGAAGCATGACGTAATGGGGGGGTGTTATCTCTTTTGTCGAAAATCAGCCGTTTTTGCTCGAACATTAAATGCCTCCAAATGGTATTTAATTAACTTTCCGAGCCCCTGGAAGCATGAAAATCACTTTAAACATGCTAATTTTAGCTCTAACACTGATGATCCACCTACAAATGTGAACTGACGTTCAAAAATAAAACATTTGAAAACGGACCATTTTCCACATTTCTGAAGCATGACGTAATGGGGGGGGTGTTATCTCTTTTGTCGAAAATCAGCCGTTTTTGCTCGAACATTAAATGCCTCCAAATGGTATTTAATTAACTTCCCGAGCCCCTGGAAGCATGAAAATCACTTTAAACATGCTAATTTTAGCTCTAACACTGATGATCCACCTACAAATGTGAACTGACGTTCAAAAATAAAACATTTGAAAACGGACCATTTTCCACATTTCTGAAGCATGACGTAATGGGGGGGTGTTATCTCTTTTGTCGAAAATCAGCCGTTTTTGCTCGAACATTAAATGCCTCCAAATGGTATTTAATTAACTTCCCGAGCCCCTGGAAGCATGAAAATCACTTTAAACATGCTAATTTTAGCTCTAACACTGATGATTCACCTACAAATGTGAACTGACGTTCAAAAATAAAACATTTGAAAACGGACCATTTTCCACATTTCTGAAGCATGACGTAATGGGGGGGTGTTATCTCTTTTGTCGAAAATCAGCCGTTTTTGCTCGAACATTAAATGCCTCCAAATGGTATTTAATTAACTTCCCGAGCCCCTGGAAGCATGAAAATCACTTTAAACATGCTAATTTTAGCTCTAACACTGATGATCCACCTACAAATGTGAACTGACGTTCAAAAATAAAACATTTGAAAACGGACCATTTTCCACATTTCTGAAGCATGACGTAATGGGGGGGTGTTATCTCTTTTGTCGAAAATCAGCCGTTTTTGCTCGAACATTAAATGCCTCCAAATGGTATTTAATTAACTTCCCGAGCCCCTGGAAGCATGAAAATCACTTTAAACATGCTAATTTTAGCTCTAACACTGATGATCCACCTACAAATGTGAACTGACGTTCAAAAATAAAACATTTGAAAACGGACCATTTTCCACATTTCTGAAGCATGACGTAATGGGGGGTGTTATCTCTTTTGTCGAAAATCAGCCGTTTTTGCTCGAACATTAAATGCCTCCAAATGGTATTTAATTAACTTCCCGAGCCCCTGGAAGCATGAAAATCACTTTAAACATGCAAATTTTAGCTCTAACACTGATGATCCACCTACAAATGTGAACTGACGTTCAAAAATAAAACATTTGAAAACGGACCATTTTCCACATTTCTGAAGCATGACGTAATGGGGGGGTGTTATCTCTTTTGTCGAAAATCAGCCGTTTTTGCTCGAACATTAAATGCCTCCAAATGGTATTTAATTAACTTCCCGAGCCCCTGGAAGCATGAAAATCACTTTAAACATGCTAATTTTAGCTCTAACACTGATGATCCACCTACAAATGTGAACTGACGTTCAAAAATAAAACATTTGAAAACGGACCATTTTCCACATTTCTGAAGCATGACGTAATGGGGGGGTGTTATCTCTTTTGTCGAAAATCAGCCGTTTTTGCTCGAACATTAAATGCCTCCAAATGGTATTTAATTAACTTCCCGGGGTGAAGAAACCCTTTTTGAGAACTCAGAGTGAGTAAATTGGCCATTTTCATGCACTTTTAACCATTCCATAAATCTTGTGTTTTGGGCCCCTGGAAGCATGAAAATCACTTTAAACATGCTAATTTTAGCTCTATCACTGATGATCCACCTACAAATGTGAACTGACGTTCAAAAATAAAACATTTGAAAACGGACCATTTTCCACATTTCTGAAGCATGACGTAATGGGGGGGGTGTTATCTCTTTTGTCGAAAATCAGCCGTTTTTGCTCGAACATTAAATGCCTCCAAATGGTATTTATTTCACTTCCCGAGCCCCTGGAAGCATGAAAATCGCTTTAAACATGCTAATTTTAGCTCTAACACTGATGATCCACCTACAAATGTGAACTGACGTTCAAAAATAAAACATTTGAAAACGGACCATTTTCCACATTTCTGAAGCATGACGTAATGGGGGGGTGTTATCTCTTTTGTCGAAAATCAGCCGTTTTTGCTCGAACATTAAATGCCTCCAAATGGTATTTAATTAACTTCCCGGGGTGAAGAAACCCTTTTTGAGAACTCAGAGTGAGTAAATTGGCCATTTTCATGCACTTTTAACCATTCCATAAATCTTGTGTTTTGGGCCCCTGGAAGCATGAAAGTCACTTTAAACATGCTAATTTTAGCTCTAACACTGATGATCCACCTACAAATGTGAACTGACGTTCAAAAATAAAACATTTGAAAACGGACCATTTTCCACATTTCTGAAGCATGACGTAATGGGGGGGTGTTATCTCTTTTGTCGAAAATCAGCCGTTTTTGCTCGAACATTAAATGCCTCCAAATGGTATTTAATTAACTTCCCGAGCCCCTGGAAGCATGAAAATCACTTTAAACATGCTAATTTTAGCTCTAACACTGATGATCCACCTACAAATGTGAACTGACGTTCAAAAATAAAACATTTGAAAACGGACCATTTTCCACATTTCTGAAGCATGACGTAATGGGGGGGTGTTATCTCTTTTGTCGAAAATCAGCCGTTTTTGCTCGAACATTAAATGCCTCCAAATGGTATTTAATTAACTTCCCGGGGTGAAGAAACCCTTTTTGAGAACTCAGAGTGAGTAAATTGGCCATTTTCATGCACTTTTAACCATTCCATAAATCTTGTGTTTTGGGCCCCTGGAAGCATGAAAGTCACTTTAAACATGCTAATTTTAGCTCTAACACTGATGATCCACCTACAAATGTGAACTGACGTTCAAAAATAAAACATTTGAAAACGGACCATTTTCCACATTTCTGAAGCATGACGTAATGGGGGGGTGTTATCTCTTTTGTCGAAAATCAGCCGTTTTTGCTCGAACATTAAATGCCTCCAAATGGTATTTATTTCACTTCCCGGGGTGAAGAAACCCTTTTTGAGAACTCAGAGTGAGTAAATTGGCCATTTTCATGCACTTTTAACCATTCCATAAATCTTGTGTTTTGGGCCCCTGGAAGCATGAAAATCACTTTAAACATGCTAATTTTAGCTCTAACACTGATGATCCACCTACAAATGTGAACTGACGTTCAAAAATAAAACATTTGAAAACGGACCATTTTCCACATTTCTGAAGCATGACGTAATGGGGGGGTGTTATCTCTTTTGTCGAAAATCAGCCGTTTTTGCTCGAACATTAAATGCCTCCAAATGGTATTTAATTAACTTCCCGGGGTGAAGAAACCCTTTTTGAGAACTCAGAGTGAGTAAATTGGCCATTTTCATGCACTTTTAACCATTCCATAAATCTTGTGTTTTGGGCCCCTGGAAGCATGAAAATCACTTTAAAAATGCTAATTTTAGCTCTGACACTGATGATCCACCTACAAATGTGAACTGACGTTCAAAAATAAAACATTTGAAAACGGACCATTTTCCACATTTCTGAAGCATGACGTAATGGGGGGGTGTTATCTCTTTTGTCGAAAATCAGCCGTTTTTGCTCGAACATTAAATGCCTCCAAATGGTATTTATTTCACTTCCCGAGCCCCTGGAAGCATGAAAATCACTTTAAACATGCTAATTTTAGCTCTAACACTGATGATCCACCTACAAATGTGAACTGACGTTCAAAAATAAAACATTTGAAAACGGACCATTTTCCACATTTCTGAAGCATGACGTAATGGGGGGGTGTTATCTCTTTTGTCGAAAATCAGCCGTTTTTGCTCGAACATTAAATGCCTCCAAATGGTATTTAATTAACTTCCCGAGCCCCTGGAAGCATGAAAATCACTTTAAACATGCTAATTTTAGCTCTAACACTGATGATCCACCTACAAATGTGAACTGACGTTCAAAAATAAAACATTTGAAAACGGACCATTTTCCACATTTCTGAAGCATGACGTAATGGGGGGGTGTTATCTCTTTTGTCGAAAATCAGCCGTTTTTGCTCGAACATTAAATGCCTCCAAATGGTATTTAATTAACTTCCCGAGCCCCTGGAAGCATGAAAATCACTTTAAACATGCTAATTTTAGCTCTAACACTGATGATCCACCTACAAATGTGAACTGATGTTCAAAAATAAAACATTTGAAAACGGACCATTTTCCACATTTCTGAAGCATGACGTAATGGGGGGGTGTTATCTCTTTTGTCGAAAATCAGCTGTTTTTGCTCGAACATTAAATGCCTCCAAATGGTATTTAATTAACTTCCCGAGCCCCTGGAAGCATGAAAATCACTTTAAACATGCTAATTTTAGCTCTAACACTGATGATCCACCTACAAATGTGAACTGACGTTCAAAAATAAAACATTTGAAAACGGACCATTTTCCACATTTCTGAAGCATGACGTAATGGGGGGGTGTTATCTCTTTTGTCGAAAATCTGCCGTTTTTGCTCGAACATTAAATGCCTCCAAATGGTATTTAATTAACTTCCCGAGCCCCTGGAAGCATGAAAATCACTTTAAACATGCTAATTTTAGCTCTAACACTGATGATCCACCTACAAATGTGAACTGACGTTCAAAAATAAAACATTTGAAAACGGACCATTTTCCACATTTCTGAAGCATGACGTAATGGGGGGGTGTTATCTCTTTTGTCGAAAATCAGCCGTTTTTGCTCGAACATTAAATGCCTCCAAATGGTATTTAATTAACTTCCCGAGCCCCTGGAAGCATGAAAATCACTTTAAACATGCAAATTTTAGCTCTAACACTGATGATCCACCTACAAATGTGAACTGACGTTCAAAAATAAAACATTTGAAAACGGACCATTTTCCACATTTCTGAAGCATGACGTAATGGGGGGGTGTTATCTCTTTTGTCGAAAATCAGCCGTTTTTGCTCGAACATTAAATGCCTCCAAATGGTATTTAATTAACTTCCCGAGCCCCTGGAAGCATGAAAATCACTTTAAACATGCTAATTTTAGCTCTAACACTGATGATCCACCTACAAATGTGAACTGACGTTCAAAAATAAAACATTTGAAAACGGACCATTTTCCACATTTCTGAAGCATGACGTAATGGGGGGGTGTTATCTCTTTTGTCGAAAATCAGCCGTTTTTGCTCGAACATTAAATGCCTCCAAATGGTATTTAATTAACTTCCCGGGGTGAAGAAACCCTTTTTGAGAACTCAGAGTGAGTAAATTGGCCATTTTCATGCACTTTTAACCATTCCATAAATCTTGTGTTTTGGGCCCCTGGAAGCATGAAAATCACTTTAAACATGCTAATTTTAGCTCTAACACTGATGATCCACCTACAAATGTGAACTGACGTTCAAAAATAAAACATTTGAAAACTGACCATTTTCCACATTTCTGAAGCATGACGTAATGGGGGGGTGTTATCTCTTTTGTCGAAAATCAGCCGTTTTTGCTCGAACATTAAATGCCTCCAAATGGTATTTATTTCACTTCCCGAGCCCCTGGAAGCATGAAAATCACTTTAAACATGCTAATTTTAGCTCTAACACTGATGATCCACCTACAAATGTGAACTGACGTTCAAAAATAAAACATTTGAAAACAGACCATTTTCCACATTTCTGAAGCATGACGTAATGGGGGGGTGTTATCTCTTTTGTCGAAAATCAGCCGTTTTTGCTCGAACATTAAATGCCTCCAAATGGTATTTAATTAACTTCCCGAGCCCCTGGAAGCATGAAAATCACTTTAAACATGCTAATTTTAGCTCTAACACTGATGATCCACCTACAAATGTGAACTGACGTTCAAAAATAAAACATTTGAAAACGGACCATTTTCCACATTTCTGAAGCATGACGTAATGGGGGGGTGTTATCTCTTTTGTCGAAAATCAGCCGTTTTTGCTCGAACATTAAATGCCTCCAAATGGTATTTAATTAACTTCCCGGGGTGAAGAAACCCTTTTTGAGAACTCAGAGTGAGTAAATTGGCCATTTTCATGCACTTTTAACCATTCCATAAATCTTGTGTTTTGGGCCCCTGGAAGCATGAAAATCACTTTAAACATGCTAATTTTAGCTCTAACACTGATGATCCACCTACAAATGTGAACTGACGTTCAAAAATAAAACATTTGAAAACGGACCATTTTCCACATTTCTGAAGCATGACGTAATGGGGGGGTGTTATCTCTTTTGTCGAAAATCAGCCGTTTTTGCTCGAACATTAAATGCCTCCAAATGGTATTTAATTAACTTCCCGGGGTGAAGAAACCGTTTTTGAGAACTCAGAGTGAGTAAATTGGCCATTTTCATGCACTTTTAACCATTCCATAAATCTTGTGTTTTGGGCCCCTGGAAGCATGAAAATCACTTTAAACATGCTAATTTTAGCTCTAACACTGATGATCCACCTACAAATGTGAACTGACGTTCAAAAATAAAACATTTGAAAACGGACCATTTTCCACATTTCTGAAGCATGACGTAATGGGGGGGTGTTATCTCTTTTGTCGAAAATCAGCCGTTTTTGCTCGAACATTAAATGCCTCTAAATGGTATTTAATTAACTTCCCGAGCCCCTGGAAGCATGAAAATCACTTTAAACATGCTAATTTTAGCTCTAACACTGATGATCCACCTACAAATGTGAACTGACGTTCAAAAATAAAACATTTGAAAACGGACCATTTTCCACATTTCTGAAGCATGACGTAATGGGGGGGGTGTTATCTCTTTTGTCGAAAATCAGCCGTTTTTGCTCGAACATTAAATGCCTCCAAATGGTATTTAATTAACTTCCCGAGCCCCTGGAAGCATGAAAATCACTTTAAACATGCTAATTTTAGCTCTAACACTGATGATCCACCTACAAATGTGAACTGAGGTTCAAAAATAAAACATTTGAAAACGGACCATTTTCCACATTTCTGAAGCATGACGTAATGGGGGGGGTGTTATCTCTTTTGTCGAAAATCAGCCGTTTTTGCTCGAACATTAAATGCCTCCAAATGGTATTTAATTAACTTCCCGAGCCCCTGGAAGCATGAAAATCACTTTAAACATGCTAATTTTAGCTCTAACACTGATGATCCACCTACAAATGTGAACTGACGTTCAAAAATAAAACATTTGAAAACGGACCATTTTCCACATTTCTGAAGCATGACGTAATGGGGGGGGTGTTATCTCTTTTGTCGAAAATCAGCCGTTTTTGCTCGAACATTAAATGCCTCCAAATGGTATTTATTTCACTTCCCGGGGTGAAGAAACCCTTTTTGAGAACTCAGAGTGAGTAAATTGGCCATTTTCAATCACTTTTAACCATTCCATTAATCTTGTGTTTTGGGCCCCTGGAAGCATGAAAATCACTTTAAACATGCTAATTTTAGCTCTAACACTGATGATCCACCTACAAATGTGAACTGACGTTCAAAAATAAAACATTTGAAAACGGACCATTTTCCACATTTCTGAAGCATGACGTAATGGGGGGGTGTTATCTCTTTTGTCGAAAATCAGCCGTTTTTGCTCGAACATTAAATGCCTCCAAATGGTATTTAATTAACTTCCCGAGCCCCTGGAAGCATGAAAATCACTTTAAACATGCTAATTTTAGCTCTAACACTGATGATCCACCTACAAATGTGAACTGACGTTCAAAAATAAAACATTTGAAAACGGACCATTTTCCACATTTCTGAAGCATGACGTAATGGGGGGGTGTTATCTCTTTTGTCGAAAATCAGCCGTTTTTGCTCGAACATTAAATGCCTCCAAATGGTATTTATTTCACTTCCCGAGCCCCTGGAAGCATGAAAATCACTTTAAACATGCTAATTTTAGCTCTAACACTGATGATCCACCTACAAATGTGAACTGACGTTCAAAAATAAAACATTTGAAAACGGACCATTTTCCACATTTCTGAAGCATGACGTAATGGGGGGGTGTTATCTCTTTTGTCGAAAATCAGCCGTTTTTGCTCGAACATTAAATGCCTCCAAATGGTATTTAATTAACTTCCCGAGCCCCTGGAAGCATGAAAATCACTTTAAACATGCTAATTTTAGCTCTAACACTGATGATCCACCTACAAATGTGAACTGACGTTCAAAAATAAAACATTTGAAAACGGACCATTTTCCACATTTCTGAAGCATGACGTAATGGGGGGGTGTTATCTCTTTTGTCGAAAATCAGCCGTTTTTGCTCGAACATTAAATGCCTCCAAATGGTATTTAATTAACTTCCCGAGCCCCTGGAAGCATGAAAATCACTTTAAACATGCTAATTTTAGCTCTAACACTGATGATCCACCTACAAATGTGAACTGACGTTCAAAAATAAAACATTTGAAAACGGACCATTTTCCACATTTCTGAAGCATGACGTAATGGGGGGGTGTTATCTCTTTTGTCGAAAATCAGCCGTTTTTGCTCGAACATTAAATGCCTCCAAATGGTATTTAATTAACTTCCCGGGGTGAAGAAACCCTTTTTGAGAACTCAGAGTGAGTAAATTGCCCATTTTCATGCACTTTTAACCATTCCATAAATCTTGTGTTTTGGGCCCCTGGAAGCATGAAAATCACTTTAAACATGCTAATTTTAGCTCTAACACTGATGATCCACCTACAAATGTGAACTGACGTTCAAAAATAACACATTTGAAAACGGACCATTTTCCACATTTCTGAAGCGTGACGTAATGGGGGGGTGTTATCTCTTTTGTCGAAAATCAGCCGTTTTTGCTCGAACATTAAATGCCTCCAAATGGTATTTAATTAACTTCCCGGGGTGAAGAAACCGTTTTTGAGAACTCAGAGTGAGTAAATTGGCCATTTTCATGCACTTTTAACCATTCCATAAATCTTGTGTTTTGGGCCCCTGGAAGCATGAAAATCACTTTAAACATGCTAATTTTAGCTCTAACACTGATGATCCACCTACAAATGTGAACTGACGTTCAAAAATAAAACATTTGAAAACGGACCATTTTCCACATTTCTGAAGCATGACGTAATGGGGGGGTGTTATCTCTTTTGTCGAAAATCAGCCGTTTTTGCTCGAACATTAAATGCCTCTAAATGGTATTTAATTAACTTCCCGAGCCCCTGGAAGCATGAAAATCACTTTAAACATGCTAATTTTAGCTCTAACACTGATGATCCACCTACAAATGTGAACTGACGTTCAAAAATAAAACATTTGAAAACGGACCATTTTCCACATTTCTGAAGCATGACGTAATGGGGGGGAGTGTTATCTCTTTTGTCAAAAATCAGCCGTTTTTGCTCGAACATTAAATGCCTCCAAATGGTATTTAATTAACTTCCCGAGCCCCTGGAAGCATGAAAATCACTTTAAACATGCTAATTTTAGCTCTAACACTGATGATCCACCTACAAATGTGAACTGACGTTCAAAAATAAAACATTTGAAAACGGACCATTTTCCACATTTCTTAAGCATGACGTAATGGGGGGGTGTTATCTCTTTTGTCGAAAATCAGCCGTTTTTGCTCGAACATTAAATGCCTCCAAATGGTATTTAATTAACTTCCCGAGCCCCTGGAAGCATGAAAATCACTTTAAACATGCTAATTTTAGCTCTAACACTGATGATCCACCTACAAATGTGAACTGACGTTCAAAAATAAAACATTTGAAAACGGACCATTTTCCACATTTCTGAAGCATGACGTAATGGGGGGGGTGTTATCTCTTTTGTCGAAAATCAGCCGTTTTTGCTCGAACATTAAATGCCTCCAAATGGTATTTATTTCACTTCCCGGGGTGAAGAAACCCTTTTTGAGAACTCAGAGTGAGTAAATTGGCCATTTTCATGCACTTTTAACCATTCCATTAATCTTGTGTTTTGGGCCCCTGGAAGCATGAAAATCACTTTAAACATGCTAATTTTAGCTCTAACACTGATGATCCACCTACAAATGTGAACTGACGTTCAAAAATAAAACATTTGAAAACGGACCATTTTCCACATTTCTGAAGCATGTGAAATGGGGGGGTGTTATCTCTTTTGTCGAAAATCAGCCGTTTTTGCTCGAACATTAAATGCCTCCAAATGGTATTTAATTAACTTCCCGAGCCCCTGGAAGCATGAAAATCACTTTAAACATGCTAATTTTAGCTCTAACACTGATGATCCACCTACAAATGTGAACTGACGTTCAAAAATAAAACATTTGAAAACGGACCATTTTCCACATTTCTGAAGCATGACGTAATGGGGGGGTGTTATCTCTTTTGTCGAAAATCAGCCGTTTTTGCTCGAACATTAAATGCCTCCAAATGGTATTTATTTCACTTCCCGAGCCCCTGGAAGCATGAAAATCACTTTAAACATGCTAATTTTAGCTCTAACACTGATGATCCACCTACAAATGTGAACTGACGTTCAAAAATAAAACATTTGAAAACGGACCATTTTCCACATTTCTGAAGCATGACGTAATGGGGGGGTGTTATCTCTTTTGTCGAAAATCAGCCGTTTTTGCTCGAACATTAAATGCCTCCAAATGGTATTTAATTAACTTCCCGAGCCCCTGGAAGCATGAAAATCACTTTAAACATGCTAATTTTAGCTCTAACACTGATGATCCACCTACAAATGTGAACTGACGTTCAAAAATAAAACATTTGAAAACGGACCATTTTCCACATTTCTGAAGCATGACGTAATGGGGGGGTGTTATCTCTTTTGTCGAAAATCAGCCGTTTTTGCTCGAACATTAAATGCCTCCAAATGGTATTTAATTAACTTCCCGAGCCCCTGGAAGCATGAAAATCACTTTAAACATGCTAATTTCAGCTCTAACACTGATGATCCACCTACAAATGTGAACTGACGTTCAAAAATAAAACATTTGAAAACGGACCATTTTCCACATTTCTGAAGCATGACGTAATGGGGGGGTGTTATCTCTTTTGTCGAAAATCAGCCGTTTTTGCTCGAACATTAAATGCCTCCAAATGGTATTTAATTAACTTCCCGGGGTGAAGAAACCCTTTTTGAGAACTCAGAGTGAGTAAATTGGCCATTTTCATGCACTTTTAACCATTCCATAAATCTTGTGTTTTGTGCCCCTGGAAGCATGAAAATCACTTTAAACATGCTAATTTTAGCTCTAACACTGATGATCCACCTACAAATGTGAACTGACGTTCAAAAATAAAACATTTGAAAACGGACCATTTTCCACATTTCTGAAGCATGACGTAATGGGGGGGTGTTATCTCTTTTGTCGAAAATCAGCCGTTTTTGCTCGAACATTAAATGCCTCCAATTGGTATTTAATTAACTTCCCGGGGTGAAGAAACCCTTTTTGAGAACTCAGAGTGAGTAAATTGGCCATTTTCATGCACTTTTAACCATTCCATAAATCTTGTGTTTTGGGCCCCTGGAAGCATGAAAATCACTTTAAACATGCTAATTTTAGCTCTAACACTGATGATCCACCTACAAATGTGAACTGACGTTCAAAAATAAAACATTTGAAAACGGACCATTTTCCACATTTCTGAAGCATGACGTAATGGGGGGGTGTTATATCTTTTGTCGAAAATCAGCCGTTTTTGCTCGAACATTAAATGCCTCCAAATGGTATTTAATTAACTTCCCGGGGTGAAGAAACCCTTTTTGAGAACTCAGAGTGAGTAAATTGGCCATTTTCATGCACTTTTAACCATTCCATAAATCTTGTGTTTTGGGCCCCTGGAAGCATGAAAATCACTTTAAACATGCTAATTTTAGCTCTAACACTGATGATCCACCTACAAATGTGAACTGACGTTCAAAAATAAAACATTTGAAAACGGACCATTTTCCACATTTCTGAAGCATGACGTAATGGGGGGTGTTATCTCTTTTGTCGAAAATCAGCCGTTTTTGCTCGAACATTAAATGCCTCCAAATGGTATTTAATTAACTTCCCGAGCCCCTGGAAGCATGAAAATCACTTTAAACATGCTAATTTTAGCTCTAACACTGATGATCCACCTACAAATGTGAACTGACGTTCAAAAATAAAACATTTGAAAACGGACCATTTTCCACATTTCTGAAGCATGACGTAATGGGGGGGTGTTATCTCTTTTGTCGAAAATCAGCCGTTTTTGCTCGAACATTAAATGCCTCCAAATGGTATTTAATTAACTTCCCGAGCCCCTGAAAGCATGAAAATCACTTTAAACATGCTAATTTTAGCTCTAACACTGATGATCCACCTACAAATGTGAACTGACGTTCAAAAATAAAACATTTGAAAACGGACCATTTTCCACATTTCTGAAGCATGACGTAATGGGGGGGTGTTATCTCTTTTGTCGAAAATCAGCCGTTTTTGCTCGAACATTAAATGCCTCCAAATGGTATTTAATTAACTTCCCGGGGTGAAGAAACCCTTTTTGAGAACTCAGAGTGAGTAAATTGGCCATTTTCATGCACTTTTAACCATTCCATAAATCTTGTGTTTTGGGCCCCTGGAAGCATGAAAATCACTTTAAACATGCTAATTTTAGCTCTAACACTGATGATCCACCTACAAATGTGAACTGACGTTCAAAAAGAAAACATTTGAAAACGGACCATTTTCCTCATTTCTGAAGCATGACGTAATGGGGGGGTGTTATCTCTTTTGTCGAAAATCAGCCGTTTTTGCTCGAACATTAAATGCCTCCAAATGGTATTTAATTAACTTCCCGAGCCCCTGGAAGCATGAAAATCACTTTAAACATGCTAATTTTAGCTCTAACACCGATGATCCACCTACAAATGTGAACTGACGTTCAAAAATAAAACATTTGAAAACGGACCATTTTCCACATTTCTGAAGCATGACGTAATGGGGGGGTGTTATCTCTTTTGTCGAAAATCAGCCGTTTTTGCTCGAACATTAAATGCCTCCAAATGGTATTTATTTCACTTCCCGGGGTGAAGAAACCCTTTTTGAGAACTCAGAGTGAGTAAATTGGCCATTTTCATGCACTTTTAACCATTCCATAAATCTTGTGTTTTGGGCCCCTGGAAGCATGAAAATCACTTTAAACATGCTAATTTTAGCTCTAACACTGATGATCCACCTACAAATGTGAACTGACGTTCAAAAATAAAACATTTGAAAACGGACCATTTTCCACATTTCTGAAGCATGACGTAATGGGGGGGTGTTATCTCTTTTGTCGAAAATCAGCCGTTTTTGCTCGAACATTAAATGCCTCCAAATGGTATTTAATTAACTTCCCGGGGTGAAGAAACCCTTTTTGAGAACTCAGAGTGAGTAAATTGGCCATTTTCATGCACTTTTAACCATTCCATAAATCTTGTGTTTTGGGCCCCTGGAAGCATGAAAGTCACTTTAAACATGCTCATTTTAGCTCTAACACTGATGATCCACCTACAAATGTGAACTGACGTTCAAAAATAAAACATTTGAAAACGGACCATTTTCCACATTTCTGAAGCATGACGTAATGGGGGGGAGTTATCTCTTTTGTCGAAAATCAGACGTTTTTGCTCGAACATTAAATGCCTCCAAATGGTATTTAATTAACTTCCCGAGCCCCTGGAAGCATGAAAATCACTTTAAACATGCTAATTTTAGCTCTAACACTGATGATCCACCTACAAATGTGAACTGACGTTCAAAAATAAAACATTTGAAAACGGACCATTTTCCACATTTCTGAAGCATGACGTAATGGGGGGGTGTTATCTCTTTTGTCGAAAATCAGCCGTTTTTGCTCGAACATTAAATGCCTCCAAATGGTATTTAATTAACTTCCCGGGGTGAAGAAACCCTTTTTGAGAACTCAGAGTGAGTAAATTGGCCATTTTCATGCACTTTTAACCATTCCATAAATCTTGTGTTTTGGGCCCCTGGAAGCATGAAAATCACTTTAAACATGCTAATTTTAGCTCTAACACTGATGATCCACCTACAAATGTGAACTGACGTTCAAAAATAAAACATTTGAAAACGGACCATTTTCCACATTTCTGAAGCATGACGTAATGGGGGGGTGTTATCTCTTTTGTCGAAAATCAGCCGTTTTTGCTCGAACATTAAATGCCTCCAAATGGTATTTAATTAACTTCCCGAGCCCCTGGAAGCATGAAAATCACTTTAAACATGCTAATTTTAGCTCTAACACTGATGATCCACCTACAAATGTGAACTGACGTTCAAAAATAAAACATTTGAAAACGGACCATTTTCCACATTTCTGAAGCATGACGTAATGGGGGGGTGTTATCTCTTTTGTCGAAAATCAGCCGTTTTTGCTCGAACATTAAATGCCTCCAAATGGTATTTAATTAACTTCCCGAGCCCCTGGAAGCATGAAAATCACTTTAAACATGCTAATTTTAGCTCTAACACTGATGATCCACCTACAAATGTGAACTGACGTTCAAAAATAAAACATTTGAAAACGGACCATTTTCCACATTTCTGAAGCATGACGTAATGGGGGGGTGTTATCTCTTTTGTCGAAAATCAGCCGTTTTTGCTCGAACATTAAATGCCTCCAAATGGTATTTAATTAACTTCCCGGGGTGAAGAAACCCTTTTTGAGAACTCAGAGTGAGTAAATTGGCCATTTTCATGCACTTTTAACCATTCCATAAATCTTGTGTTTTGGGCCCCTGGAAGCATGAAAATCACTTTAAACATGCTAATTTTAGCTCTAACACTGATGATCCACCTACAAATGTGAACTGACATTCAAAAATAAAACATTTGAAAACGGACCATTTTCCACATTTCTGAAGCATGACGTAATGGGGGGGTGTTATCTCTTTTGTCGAAAATCAGCCGTTTTTGCTCGAACATTAAATGCCTCCAAATGGTATTTAATTAACTTCCCGGGGTGAAGAAACCGTTTTTGAGAACTCAGAGTGAGTAAATTGGCCATTTTCATGCACTTTTAACCATTCCATAAATCTTGTGTTTTGGGCCCCTGGAAGCATGAAAATCACTTTAAACATGCTAATTTTAGCTCTAACACTGATGATCCACCTACAAATGTGAACTGACGTTCAAAAATAAAACATTTGAAAACGGACCATTTTCCACATTTCTGAAGCATGACGTAATGGGGGGGTGTTATCTCTTTTGTCGAAAATCAGCCGTTTTTGCTCGAACATTAAATGCCTCTAAATGGTATTTAATTAACTTCCCGAGCCCCTGGAAGCATGAAAATCACTTTAAACATGCTAATTTTAGCTCTAACACTGATGATCCACCTACAAATGTGAACTGACGTTCAAAAATAAAACATTTGAAAACGGACCATTTTCCACATTTCTGAAGCATGACGTAATGGGGGGGGTGTTATCTCTTTTGTCGAAAATCAGCCGTTTTTGCTCGAACATTAAATGCCTCCAAATGGTATTTAATTAACTTCCCGAGCCCCTGGAAGCATGAAAATCACTTTAAACATGCTAATTTTAGCTCTAACACTGATGATCCACCTACAAATGTGAACTGACGTTCAAAAATAAAACATTTGAAAACGGACCATTTTCCACATTTCTTAAGCATGACGTAATGGGGGGGTGTTATCTCTTTTGTCGAAAATCAGCCGTTTTTGCTCGAACATTAAATGCCTCCAAATGGTATTTAATTAACTTCCCGAGCCCCTGGAAGCATGAAAATCACTTTAAACATGCTAATTTTAGCTCTAACACTGATGATCCACCTACAAATGTGAACTGACGTTCAAAAATAAAACATTTGAAAACGGACCATTTTCCACATTTCTGAAGCATGACGTAATGGGGGGGGGTGTTATCTCTTTTGTCGAAAATCAGCCGTTTTTGCTCGAACATTAAATGCCTCCAAATGGTATTTATTTCACTTCCCGGGGTGAAGAAACCCTTTTTGAGAACTCAGAGTGAGTAAATTGGCCATTTTCATGCACTTTTAACCATTCCATTAATCTTGTGTTTTGGGCCCCTGGAAGCATGAAAATCACTTTAAACATGCTAATTTTAGCCCTAACACTGATGATCCACCTACAAATGTGAACTGACGTTCAAAAATAAAACATTTGAAAACGGACCATTTTCCACATTTCTGAAGCATGACGTAATGGGGGGGTGTTATCTCTTTTGTCAAAAATCAGCCGTTTTTGCTCGAACATTAAATGCCTCCAAATGGTATTTAATTAACTTCCCGAGCCCCTGGAAGCATGAAAATCACTTTAAACATGCTAATTTTAGCTCTAACACTGATGATCCACCTACAAATGTGAACTGACGTTCAAAAATAAAACATTTGAAAACGGACCATTTTCCACATTTCTGAAGCATGACGTAATGGGGGGGTGTTATCTCTTTTGTCGAAAATCAGCCGTTTTTGCTCGAACATTAAATGCCTCCAAATGGTATTTATTTCACTTCCCGAGCCCCTGGAAGCATGAAAATCACTTTAAACATGCTAATTTTAGCTCTAACACTGATGATCCACCTACAAATGTGAACTGACGTTCAAAAATAAAACATTTGAAAACGGACCATTTTCCACATTTCTGAAGCATGACGTAATGGGGGGGTGTTATCTCTTTTGTCGAAAATCAGCCGTTTTTGCTCGAACATTAAATGCCTCCAAATGGTATTTAATTAACTTCCCGAGCCCCTGGAAGCATGAAAATCACTTTAAACATGCTAATTTTAGCTCTAACACTGATGATCCACCTACAAATGTGAACTGACGTTCAAAAATAAAACATTTGAAAACGGACCATTTTCCACATTTCTGAAGCATGACGTAATGGGGGGGTGTTATCTCTTTTGTCGAAAATCAGCCGTTTTTGCTCGAACATTAAATGCCTCCAAATGGTATTTAATTAACTTCCCGAGCCCCTGGAAGCATGAAAATCACTTTAAACATGCTAATTTCAGCTCTAACACTGATGATCCACCTACAAATGTGAACTGACGTTCAAAAATAAAACATTTGAAAACGGACCATTTTCCACATTTCTGAAGCATGACGTAATGGGGGGGTGTTATCTCTTTTGTCGAAAATCAGCCGTTTTTGCTCGAACATTAAATGCCTCCAAATGGTATTTAATTAACTTCCCGGGGTGAAGAAACCCTTTTTGAGAACTCAGAGTGAGTAAATTGGCCATTTTCATGCACTTTTAACCATTCCATAAATCTTGTGTTTTGTGCCCCTGGAAGCATGAAAATCACTTTAAACATGCTAATTTTAGCTCTAACACTGATGATCCACCTACAAATGTGAACTGACGTTCAAAAATAAAACATTTGAAAACGGATCATTTTCCACATTTCTGAAGCATGACGTAATGGGGGGGTGTTATCTCTTTTGTCGAAAATCAGCCGTTTTTGCTCGAACATTAAATGTCTCCAATTGGTATTTAATTAACTTCCCGGGGTGAAGAAACCCTTTTTGAGAACTCAGAGTGAGTAAATTGGCCATTTTCATGCACTTTTAACCATTCCATAAATCTTGTGTTTTGGGCCCCTGGAAGCATGAAAATCACTTTAAACATGCTAATTTTAGCTCTAACACTGATGATCCACCTACAAATGTGAACTGACGTTCAAAAATAAAACATTTGAAAACGGACCATTTTCCACATTTCTGAAGCATGACGTAATGGGGGGGTGTTATATCTTTTGTCGAAAATCAGCCGTTTTTGCTCGAACATTAAATGCCTCCAAATGGTATTTAATTAACTTCCCGGGGTGAAGAAACCCTTTTTGAGAACTCAGAGTGAGTAAATTGGCCATTTTCATGCACTTTTAACCATTCCATAAATCTTGTGTTTTGGGCCCCTGGAAGCATGAAAATCACTTTAAACATGCTAATTTTAGCTCTAACACTGATGATCCACCTACAAATGTGAACTGACGTTCAAAAATAAAACATTTGAAAATGGACCATTTTCCACATTTCTGAAGCATGACGTAATGGGGGGGTGTTATCTCTTTTGTCGAAAATCAGCCGTTTTTGCTCGAACATTAAATGCCTCCAAATGGTATTTAATTAACTTCCCGAGCCCCTGAAAGCATGAAAATCACTTTAAACATGCTAATTTTAGCTCTAACACTGATGATCCACCTACAAATGTGAACTGACGTTCAAAAATAAAACATTTGAAAACGGACCATTTTCCACATTTCTGAAGCATGACGTAATGGGGGGGTGTTATCTCTTTTGTCGAAAATCAGCCGTTTTTGCTCGAACATTAAATGCCTCCAAATGGTATTTAATTAACTTCCCGGGGTGAAGAAACCCTTTTTGAGAACTCAGAGTGAGTAAATTGGCCATTTTCATGCACTTTTAACCATTCCATAAATCTTGTGTTTTGGGCCCCTGGAAGCATGAAAATCACTTTAAACATGCTAATTTTAGCTCTAACACTGATGATCCACCTACAAATGTGAACTGACGTTCAAAAATAAAACATTGGAAAACGGACCATTTTCCACATTTCTGAAGCATGACGTAATGGGGGGGTGTTATCTCTTTTGTCGAAAATCAGCCGTTTTTGCTCGAACATTAAATGCCTCCAAATGGTATTTAATTAACTTCCCGGGGTGAAGAAACCCTTTTTGAGAACTCAGAGTGAGTAAATTGGCCATTTTCATGCACTTTTAACCATTCCATAAATCTTGTGTTTTGGGCCCCTGGAAGCATGAAAGTCACTTTAAACATGCTCATTTTAGCTCTAACACTGATGATCCACCTACAAATGTGAACTGACGTTCAAAAATAAAACATTTGAAAACGGACCATTTTCCACATTTCTGAAGCATGACGTAATGGGGGGGAGTTATCTCTTTTGTCGAAAATCAGACGTTTTTGCTCGAACATTAAATGCCTCCAAATGGTATTTAATTAACTTCCCGAGCCCCTGGAAGCATGAAAATCACTTTAAACATGCTAATTTTAGCTCTAACACTGATGATCCACCTACAAATGTGAACTGACGTTCAAAAATAAAACATTTGAAAACGGACCATTTTCCACATTTCTGAAGCATGACGTAATGGGGGGGTGTTATCTCTTTTGTCGAAAATCAGCCGTTTTTGCTCGAACATTAAATGCCTCCAAATGGTATTTATTTCACTTCCCGGGGTGAAGAAACCCTTTTTGAGAACTCAGAGTGAGTAAATTGGCCATTTTCATGCACTTTTAACCATTCCATAAATCTTGTGTTTTGGGCCCCTGGAAGCATGAAAATCACTTTAAACATGCTAATTTTAGCTCTAACACTGATGATCCACCTAGAAATGTGAACTGACGTTCAAAAATAAAACATTTGAAAACGGACCATTTTCCACATTTCTGAAGCATGACGTAATGGGGGGGTGTTATCTCTTTTGTCGAAAATCAGCCGTTTTTGCTCGAACATTAAATGCCTCCAAATGGTATTTAATTAACTTCCCGGGGTGAAGAAACCCTTTTTGAGAACTCAGAGTGAGTAAATTGGCCATTTTCATGCACTTTTAACCATTCCATAAATCTTGTGTTTTGGGCCCCTGGAAGCATGAAAATCACTTTAAACATGCTAATTTTAGCTCTAACACTGATGATCCACCTACAAATGTGAACTGACGTTCAAAAATAAAACATTTGAAAACGGACCATTTTCCACATTTCTGAAGCATGACGTAATGGGGGGGTGTTATCTCTTTTGTCGAAAATCAGCCGTTTTTGCTCGAACATTAAATGCCTCCAAATGGTATTTAATTAACTTCCCGAGCCCCTGGAAGCATGAAAATCACTTTAAACATGCTAATTTTAGCTCTAACACTGATGATCCACCTACAAATGTGAACTGACGTTCAAAAATAAAACATTTGAAAACGGACCATTTTCCACATTTCTGAAGCATGACGTAATGGGGGGGTGTTATCTCTTTTGTCGAAAATCAGCCGTTTTTGCTTGAACATTAAATGCCTCCAAATGGTATTTAATTAACTTCCCGAGCCCCTGGAAGCATGAAAATCACTTTAAACATGCAAATTTTAGCTCTAACACTGATGATCCACCTACAAATGTGAACTGACGTTCAAAAATAAAACATTTGAAAACGGACCATTTTCCACATTTCTGAAGCATGACGTAATGGGGGGGTGTTATCTCTTTTGTCGAAAATCAGCCGTTTTTGCTCGAACATTAAATGCCTCCAAATGGTATTTAATTAACTTCCCGAGCCCCTGGAAGCATGAAAATCACTTTAAACATGCTAATTTTAGCTCTAACACTGATGATCCACCTACAAATGTGAACTGACGTTCAAAAATAAAACATTTGAAAACGGACCATTTTCCACATTTCTGAAGCATGACGTAATGGGGGGGTGTTATCTCTTTTGTCGAAAATCAGCCGTTTTTGCTCGAACATTAAATGCCTCCAAATGGTATTTAATTAACTTCCCGGGGTGAAGAAACCCTTTTTGAGAACTCAGAGTGAGTAAATTGGCCATTTTCATGCACTTTTAACCATTCCATAAATCTTGTGTTTTGGGCCCCTGGAAGCATGAAAATCACTTTAAACATGCTAATTTTAGCTCTAACACTGATGATCCACCTACAAATGTGAACTGACGTTCAAAAATAAAACATTTGAAAACGGACCATTTTCCACATTTCTGAAGCATGACGTAATGGGGGGGTGTTATATCTTTTGTCGAAAATCAGCCGTTTTTGCTCGAACATTAAATGCCTCCAAATGGTATTTATTTCACTTCCCGAGCCCCTGGAAGCATGAAAATCACTTTAAACATGCTAATTTTAGCTCTAACACTGATGATCCACCTACAAATGTGAACTGACGTTCAAAAATAAAACATTTGAAAACGGACCATTTTCCACATTTCTGAAGCATGACGTAATGGGGGGGTGTTATCTCTTTTGTCGAAAATCAGCCGTTTTTGCTCGAACATTAAATGCCTCCAAATGGTATTTAATTAACTTCCCGAGCCCCTGGAAGCATGAAAATCACTTTAAACATGCTAATTTTAGCTCTAACACTGATGATCCACCTACAAATGTGAACTGACGTTCAAAAATAAAACATTTGAAAACGGACCATTTTCCACATTTCTGAAGCATGACGTAATGGGGGGGTGTTATCTCTTTTGTCGAAAATCAGCCGTTTTTGCTCGAACATTAAATGCCTCCAAATGGTATTTAATTAACTTCCCGGGGTGAAGAAACCCTTTTTGAGAACTCAGAGTGAGTAAATTGGCCATTTTCATGCACTTTTAACCATTCCATAAATCTTGTGTTTTGGGCTCCTGGAAGCATGAAAATCACTTTAAACATGCTAATTTTAGCTCTAACACTGATGATCCACCTACAAATGTGAACTGACGTTCAAAAATAAAACATTTGAAAACGGACCATTTTCCACATTTCTGAAGCATGACGTAATGGGGGGGTGTTATCTCTTTTGTCGAAAATCAGCCGTTTTTGCTCGAACATTAAATGCCTCCAAATGGTATTTAATTAACTTCCCGGGGTGAAGAAACCCTTTTTGAGAACTCAGAGTGAGTAAATTGGCCATTTTCATGCACTTTTAACCATTCCATAAATCTTGTGTTTTGGGCCCCTGGAAGCATGAAAATCACTTTAAACATGCTAATTTTAGCTCTAACACTGATGATCCACCTACAAATGTGAACTGACGTTCAAAAATAAAACATTTGAAAACGGACCATTTTCCACATTTCTGAAGCATGACGTAATGGGGGGGTGTTATCTCTTTTGTCGAAAATCAGCCGTTTTTGCTCGAACATTAAATGCCTCCAAATGGTATTTAATTAACTTCCCGAGCCCCTGGAAGCATGAAAATCACTTTAAACATGCTAATTTTAGCTCTAACACTGATGATCGACCTACAAATGTGAACTGACGTTCAAAAATAAAACATTTGAAAACGGACCATTTTCCACATTTCTGAAGCATGACGTAATGGGGGGGTGTTATCTCTTTTGTCGAAAATCAGCCGTTTTTGCTCGAACATTAAATGCCTCCAATTGGTATTTAATTAACTTCCCGGGGTGAAGAAACCCTTTTTGAGAACTCAGAGTGAGTAAATTGGCCATTTTCATGCACTTTTAACCATTCCATAAATCTTGTGTTTTGGGCCCCTGGAAGCATGAAAATCACTTTAAACATGCTAATTTTAGCTCTAACACTGATGATCCACCTACAAATGTGAACTGACGTTCAAAAATAAAACATTTGAAAACGGACCATTTTCCACATTTCTGAAGCATGACGTAATGGGGGGGTGTTATCTCTTTTGTCGAAAATCAGCCGTTTTTGCTCGAACATTAAATGCCTCCAAATGGTATTTAATTAACTTCCCGGGGTGAAGAAACCCTTTTTGAGAACTCAGAGTGAGTAAATTGGCCATTTTCATGCACTTTTAACCATTCCATAAATCTTGTGTTTTGGGCTCCTGGAAGCATGAAAATCACTTTAAACATGCTAATTTTAGCTCTAACACTGATGATCCACCTACAAATGTGAACTGACGTTCAAAAATAAAACATTTGAAAACGGACCATTTTCCACATTTCTGAAGCATGACGTAATGGGGGGGTGTTATCTCTTTTGTCGAAAATCAGCCGTTTTTGCTCGAACATTAAATGCCTCCAAATGGTATTTAATTAACTTCCCGGGGTGAAGAAACCCTTTTTGAGAACTCAGAGTGAGTAAATTGGCCATTTTCATGCACTTTTAACCATTCCATAAATCTTGTGTTTTGGGCCCCTGGAAGCATGAAAATCACTTTAAACATGCTAATTTTAGCTCTAACACTGATGATCCACCTACAAATGTGAACTGACGTTCAAAAATAAAACATTTGAAAACGGACCATTTTCCACATTTCTGAAGCATGACGTAATGGGGGGGTGTTATCTCTTTTGTCGAAAATCAGCCGTTTTTGCTCGAACATTAAATGCCTCCAAATGGTATTTAATTAACTTCCCGAGCCCCTGGAAGCATGAAAATCACCTTAAACATGCTAATTTTAGCTCTAACACTGATGATCGACCTACAAATGTGAACTGACGTTCAAAAATAAAACATTTGAAAACGGACCATTTTCCACATTTCTGAAGCATGACGTAATGGGGGGGTGTTATCTCTTTTGTCGAAAATCAGCCGTTTTTGCTCGAACATTAAATGCCTCCAATTGGTATTTAATTAACTTCCCGGGGTGAAGAAACCCTTTTTGAGAACTCAGAGTGAGTAAATTGGCCATTTTCATGCACTTTTAACCATTCCATAAATCTTGTGTTTTGGGCCCCTGGAAGCATGAAAATCACTTTAAACATGCTAATTTTAGCTCTAACACTGATGATCCACCTACAAATGTGAACTGACGTTCAAAAATAAAACATTTGAAAACGGACCATTTTCCACATTTCTGAAGCATGACGTAATGGGGGGGTGTTATCTCTTTTGTCGAAAATCAGCCGTTTTTGCTCGAACATTAAATGCCTCCAAATGGTATTTAATTAACTTCCCGGGGTGAAGAAACCCTTTTTGAGAACTCAGAGTGAGTAAATTGGCCATTTCATGCACTTTTAACCATTCCATAAATCTTGTGTTTTGGGCCCCTGGAAGCATGAAAATCACTTTAAACATGCTAATTTTAGCTCTAACACTGATGATCCACCTACAAATGTGAACTGACGTTCAAAAATAAAACATTTGAAAACGGACCATTTTCCACATTTCTGAAGCATGACGTAATGGGGGGGTGTTATCTCTTTTGTCGAAAATCAGCCGTTTTGTGCTCGAACATTAAATGCCTCCAAATGGTATTTAATTAACTTCCCGAGCCCCTGGAAGCATGAAAATCACTTTAAACATGCTAATTTTAGCTCTAACACTGATGATCCACCTACAAATGTGAACTGACGTTCAAAAATAAAACATTTGAAAACGGACCATTTTCCACATTTCTGAAGCATGACGTAATGGGGGGTGTTATCTCTTTTGTCGAAAATCAGCCGTTTTTGCTCGAACATTAAATGCCTCCAAATGGTATTTAATTAACTTCCCGGGGTGAAGAAACCCTTTTTGAGAACTCAGAGTGAGTAAATTGGCCATTTTCATGCACTTTTAACCATTCCATAAATCTTGTGTTTTGGGCCCCTGGAAGCATGAAAATCACTTTAAACATGCTAATTTTAGCTCTAACACTGATGATCCACCTACAAATGTAAATTGACGTTCAAAAATAAAACATTTGAAAACGGACCATTTTCCACATTTCTGAAGCATGACGTAATGGGGGGGGTGTTATCTCTTTTGTCGAAAATCAGCCGTTTTTGCTCGAACATTAAATGCCTCCAAATGGTATTTAATTAACTTCCCGAGCCCCTGGAAGCATGAAAATCACTTTAAACATGCTAATTTTAGCTCTAACACTGATGATCCACCTACAAATGTGAACTGACGTTCAAAAATAAAACATTTGAAAACGGACCATTTTCCACATTTCTGAAGCATGACGTAATGGGGGGGTGTTATCTCTTTTGTCCAAAATAAGCCGTTTTTGCTCGAACATTAAATGCCTCCAAATGGTATTTATTTCACTTCCCGGGGTGAAGAAACCCTTTTTGAGAACTCAGAGTGAGTAAATTGGCCATTTTCATGCACTTTTAACCATTCCATAAATCTTGTGTTTTGGGCCCCTGGAAGCATGAAAATCACTTTAAACATGCTAATTTTAGCTCTAACACTGATGATCCACCTACAAATGTGAACTGACGTTCAAAAATAAAACATTTGAAAACGGACCATTTTCCACATTTCTGAAGCATGACGTAATGGGGGGGTGTTATCTCTTTTGTCGAAAATCAGCCGTTTTTGCTCGAACATTAAATGCCTCCAAATGGTATTTAATTAACTTCCCGAGCCCCTGGAAGCATGAAAATCACTTTAAACATGCTAATTTTAGCTCTAACACTGATGATCCACCTACAAATGTGAACTGACGTTCAAAAATAAAACATTTGAAAACGGACCATTTTCCACATTTCTGAAGCATGACGTAATGGGGGGGGTGTTATCTCTTTTGTCGAAAATCAGCCGTTTTTGCTCGAACATTAAATGCCTCCAAATGGTATTTAATTAACTTCCCGGGGTGAAGAAACCCTTTTTGAGAACTCAGAGTGAGTAAATATGCCATTTTCATGCACTTTTAACCATTCCATAAATCTTGTGTTTTGGGCCCCTGGAAGCATGAAAATCACTTTAAACATGCTAATTTTAGCTCTAACACTGATGATCCACCTACAAATGTGAACTGACGTTCAAAAATAAAACATTTGAAAACGGACCATTTTCCACATTTCTGAAGCATGACGTAATGGGGGGGTGTTATCTCTTTTGTCGAAAATCAGCCGTTTTTGCTCGAACATTAAATGCCTCCAAATGGTATTTAATTAACTTCCCGAGCCCCTGGAAGCATGAAAATCACTTTAAACATGCTAATTTTAGCTCTAACACTGATGATCCACCTCAAATGTGAACTGACGTTCAAAAATGAAACATTTGAAAACGGACCATTTTCCACATTTCTGAAGCATGACGTAATGGGGGGGGTGTTATCTCTTTTGTCGAAAATCAGCCGTTTTTGCTCGAACATTAAATGCCTCCAAATGGTATTTAATTAACTTCCCGAGCCCCTGGAAGCATGAAAATCACTTTAAACATGCTAATTTTAGCTCTAACACTGATGATCCACCTACAAATGTGAACTGACGTTCAAAAATAAAACATTTGAAAACGGACCATTTTCCACATTTCTGAAGCATGACGTAATGGGGGGGTGTTATCTCTTTTGTCGAAAATCAGCCGTTTTTGCTCGAACATTGAATGCCTCCAAATGGTATTTAATTAACTTCCCGAGCCCCTGGAAGCATGAAAATCACTTTAAACATGCTAATTTTAGCTCTAACACTGATGATTCACCTACAAATGTGAACTGACGTTCAAAAATAAAACATTTGAAAACGGACCATTTTCCACATTTCTGAAGCATGACGTAATGGGGGGGTGTTATCTCTTTTGTCGAAAATCAGCCGTTTTTGCTCGAACATTGAATGCCTCCAAATGGTATTTAATTAACTTCCCGAGCCCCTGGAAGCATGAAAATCACTTTAAACATGCTAATTTTAGCTCTAACACTGATGATCCACCTACAAATGTGAACTGACGTTCAAAAATAAAACATTTGAAAACGGACCATTTTCCACATTTCTGAAGCATGACGTAATGGGGGGGTGTTATCTCTTTTGTCGAAAATCAGCCGTTTTTGCTCGAACATTAAATGCCTCCAAATGGTATTTAATTAACTTCCCGAGCCCCTGGAAGCATGAAAATCACTTTAAACATGCAAATTTTAGCTCTAACACTGATGATCCACCTACAAATGTGAACTGACGTTCAAAAATAAAACATTTGAAAACGGACCATTTTCCACATTTCTGAAGCATGACGTAATGGGGGGTGTTATCTCTTTTGTCGAAAATCAGCCGTTTTTGCTCGAACATTAAATGCCTCCAAATGGTATTTAATTAACTTCCCGAGCCCCTGGAAGCATGAAAATCACTTTAAACATGCAAATTTTAGCTCTAACACTGATGATCCACCTACAAATGTGAACTGACGTTCAAAAATAAAACATTTGAAAACGGACCATTTTCCACATTTCTGAAGCATGACGTAATGGGGGGGTGTTATCTCTTTTGTCGAAAATCAGCCGTTTTTGCTCGAACATTAAATGCCTCCAAATGGTATTTAATTAACTTCCCGGGGTGAAGAAACCCTTTTTGAGAACTCAGAGTGAGTAAATTGGCCATTTTCATGCACTTTTAACCATTCCATAAATCTTGTGTTTTGGGCCCCTGGAAGCATGAAAATCACTTTAAACATGCTAATTTTAGCTCTATCACTGATGATCCACCTACAAATGTGAACTGACGTTCAAAAATAAAACATTTGAAAACGGACCATTTTCCACATTTCTGAAGCATGACGTAATGGGGGGGTGTTATCTCTTTTGTCGAAAATCAGCCGTTTTTGCTCGAACATTAAATGCCTCCAAATGGTATTTATTTCACTTCCCGAGCCCCTGGAAGCATGAAAATCACTTTAAACATGCTAATTTTAGCTCTAACACTGATGATCCACCTACAAATGTGAACTGACGTTCAAAAATAAAACATTTGAAAACGGACCATTTTCCACATTTCTGAAGCATGACGTAATGGGGGGTGTTATCTCTTTTGTCGAAAATCAGCCGTTTTTGCTTGAACATTAAATGCCTCCAAATGGTATTTAATTAACTTCCCGAGCCCCTGGAAGCATGAAAATCACTTTAAACATGCAAATTTTAGCTCTAACACTGATGATCCACCTACAAATGTGAACTGACGTTCAAAAATAAAACATTTGAAAACGGACCATTTTCCACATTTCTGAAGCATGACGTAATGGGGGGGTGTTATCTCTTTTGTCGAAAATCAGCCGTTTTTGCTCGAACATTAAATGCCTCCAAATGGTATTTAATTAACTTCCCGAGCCCCTGGAAGCATGAAAATCACTTTAAACATGCTAATTTTAGCTCTAACACTGATGATCCACCTACAAATGTGAACTGACGTTCAAAAATAAAACATTTGAAAACGGACCATTTTCCACATTTCTGAAGCATGACGTAATGGGGGGGTGTTATCTCTTTTGTCGAAAATCAGCCGTTTTTGCTCGAACATTAAATGCCTCCAAATGGTATTTAATTAACTTCCCGGGGTGAAGAAACCCTTTTTGAGAACTCAGAGTGAGTAAATTGGCCATTTTCATGCACTTTTAACCATTCCATAAATCTTGTGTTTTGGGCCCCTGGAAGCATGAAAATCACTTTAAACATGCTAATTTTAGCTCTAACACTGATGATCCACCTACAAATGTGAACTGACGTTCAAAAATAAAACATTTGAAAACGGACCATTTTCCACATTTCTGAAGCATGACGTAATGGGGGGGTGTTATATCTTTTGTCGAAAATCAGCCGTTTTTGCTCGAACATTAAATGCCTCCAAATGGTATTTATTTCACTTCCCGGGGTGAAGAAACCCTTTTTGAGAACTCAGAGTGAGTAAATTGGCCATTTTCATGCACTTTTAACCATTCCATAAATCTTGTGTTTTGGGCCCCTGGAAGCATGAAAATCACTTTAAACATGCTAATTTTAGCTCTAACACTGATGATCCACCTACAAATGTGAACTGACGTTCAAAAATAAAACATTTGAAAACGGACCATTTTCCACATTTCTGAAGCATGACGTAATGGGGGGGTGTTATCTCTTTTGTCGAAAATCAGCCGTTTTTGCTCGAACATTAAATGCCTCCAAATGGTATTTAATTAACTTCCCGAGCCCCTGGAAGCATGAAAATCACTTTAAACATGCTAATTTTAGCTCTAACACTGATGATCGACCTACAAATGTGAACTGACGTTCAAAAATAAAACATTTGAAAACTGACCATTTTCCACATTTCTGAAGCATGACGTAATGGGGGGGTGTTATCTCTTTTGTCGAAAATCAGCCGTTTTTGCTCGAACATTAAATGCCTCCAATTGGTATTTAATTAACTTCCCGGGGTGAAGAAACCCTTTTTGAGAACTCAGAGTGAGTAAATTGGCCATTTTCATGCACTTTTAACCATTCCATAAATCTTGTGTTTTGGGCCCCTGGAAGCATGAAAATCACTTTAAACATGCTAATTTTAGCTCTAACACTGATGATCCACCTACAAATGTGAACTGACGTTCAAAAATAAAACATTTGAAAACGGACCATTTTCCACATTTCTGAAGCATGACGTAATGGGGGGGTGTTATCTCTTTTGTCGAAAATCAGCCGTTTTTGCTCGAACATTAAATGCCTCCAAATGGTATTTAATTAACTTCCCGGGGTGAAAAAACCCTTTTTGAGAACTCAGAGTGAGTAAATTGGCCATTTCATGCACTTTTAACCATTCCATAAATCTTGTGTTTTGGGCCCCTGGAAGCATGAAAATCACTTTAAACATGCTAATTTTAGCTCTAACACTGATGATCCACCTACAAATGTGAACTGACGTTCAAAAATAAAACATTTGAAAACGGACCATTTTCCACATTTCTGAAGCATGACGTAATGGGGGGGTGTTATCTCTTTTGTCGAAAATCAGCCGTTTTGTGCTCGAACATTAAATGCCTCCAAATGGTATTTAATTAACTTCCCGAGCCCCTGGAAGCATGAAAATCACTTTAAACATGCTAATTTTAGCTCTAACACTGATGATCCACCTACAAATGTGAACTGACGTTCAAAAATAAAACATTTGAAAACGGACCATTTTCCACATTTCTGAAGCATGACGTAATGGGGGGGTGTTATCTCTTTTGTCGAAAATCAGCCGTTTTTGCTCGAACATTAAATGCCTCCAAATGGTATTTAATTAACTTCCCGAGCCCCTGGAAGCATGAAAATCACTTTAAACATGCTAATTTTAGCTCTAACACTGATGATCCACCTACAAATGTGAACTGACGTTCAAAAATAAAACATTTGAAAACGGACCATTTTCCACATTTCTGAAGCATGACGTAATGGGGGGTGTTATCTCTTTTGTCGAAAATCAGCCGTTTTTGCTCGAACATTAAATGCCTCCAAATGGTATTTAATTAACTTCCCGGGGTGAAGCAACCCTTTTTGAGAACTCAGAGTGAGTAAATTGGCCATTTTCATGCACTTTTAACCATTCCATAAATCTTGTGTTTTGGGCCCCTGGAAGCATGAAAATCACTTTAAACATGCTAATTTTAGCTCTAACACTGATGATCCACCTACAAATGTAAACTGACGTTCAAAAATAAAACATTTGAAAACGGACCATTTTCCACATTTCTGAAGCATGACGTAATGGGGGGGGTGTTATCTCTTTTGTCGAAAATCAGCCGTTTTTGCTCGAACATTAAATGCCTCCAAATGGTATTTAATTAACTTCCCGAGCCCCTGGAAGCATGAAAATCACTTTAAACATGCTAATTTTAGCTCTAACACTGATGATCCACCTACAAATGTGAACTGACGTTCAAAAATAAAACATTTGAAAACGGACCATTTTCCACATTTCTGAAGCATGACGTAATGGGGGGGTGTTATCTCTTTTGTCCAAAATAAGCCGTTTTTGCTCGAACATTAAATGCCTCCAAATGGTATTTATTTCACTTCCCGGGGTGAAGAAACCCTTTTTGAGAACTCAGAGTGAGTAAATTGGCCATTTTCATGCACTTTTAACCATTCCATAAATCTTGTGTTTTGGGCCCCTGGAAGCATGAAAATCACTTTAAACATGCTAATTTTAGCTCTAACACTGATGATCCACCTACAAATGTGAACTGACGTTCAAAAATAAAACATTTGAAAACGGACCATTTTCCACATTTCTGAAGCATGACGTAATGGGGGGGTGTTATCTCTTTTGTCGAAAATCAGCCGTTTTTGCTCGAACATTAAATGCCTCCAAATGGTATTTAATTAACTTCCCGAGCCCCTGGAAGCATGAAAATCACTTTAAACATGCTAATTTTAGCTCTAACACTGATGATCCACCTACAAATGTGAACTGACGTTCAAAAATAAAACATTTGAAAACGGACCATTTTCCACATTTCTGAAGCATGACGTAATGGGGGGGGTGTTATCTCTTTTGTCGAAAATCAGCCGTTTTTGCTCGAACATTAAATGCCTCCAAATGGTATTTAATTAACTTCCCGGGGTGAAGAAACCCTTTTTGAGAACTCAGAGTGAGTAAATATGCCATTTTCATGCACTTTTAACCATTCCATAAATCTTGTGTTTTGGGCCCCTGGAAGCATGAAAATCACTTTAAACATGCTAATTTTAGCTCTAACACTGATGATCCACCTACAAATGTGAACTGACGTTCAAAAATAAAACATTTGAAAACGGACCATTTTCCACATTTCTGAAGCATGACGTAATGGGGGGTGTTATCTCTTTTGTCGAAAATCAGCCGTTTTTGCTCGAACATTAAATGCCTCCAAATGGTATTTAATTAACTTCCCGAGCCCCTGGAAGCATGAAAATCACTTTAAACATGCTAATTTTAGCTCTAACACTGATGATCCACCTACAAATGTGAACTGACGTTCAAAAATGAAACATTTGAAAACGGACCATTTTCCACATTTCTGAAGCATGACGTAATGGGGGGGGTGTTATCTCTTTTGTCGAAAATCAGCCGTTTTTGCTCGAACATTAAATGCCTCCAAATGGTATTTAATTAACTTCCCGAGCCCCTGGAAGCATGAAAATCACTTTAAACATGCTAATTTTAGCTCTAACACTGATGATCCACCTACAAATGTGAACTGACGTTCAAAAATAAAACATTTGAAAACGGACCATTTTCCACATTTCTGAAGCATGACGTAATGGGGGGGTGTTATCTCTTTTGTCGAAAATCAGCCGTTTTTGCTCGAACATTGAATGCCTCCAAATGGTATTTAATTAACTTCCCGAGCCCCTGGAAGCATGAAAATCACTTTAAACATGCTAATTTTAGCTCTAACACTGATGATTCACCTACAAATGTGAACTGACGTTCAAAAATAAAACATTTGAAAACGGACCATTTTCCACATTTCTGAAGCATGACGTAATGGGGGGGTGTTATCTCTTTTGTCGAAAATCAGCCGTTTTTGCTCGAACATTGAATGCCTCCAAATGGTATTTAATTAACTTCCCGAGCCCCTGGAAGCATGAAAATCACTTTAAACATGCTAATTTTAGCTCTAACACTGATGATCCACCTACAAATGTGAACTGACGTTCAAAAATAAAACATTTGAAAACGGACCATTTTCCACATTTCTGAAGCATGACGTAATGGGGGGGTGTTATCTCTTTTGTCGAAAATCAGCCGTTTTTGCTCGAACATTAAATGCCTCCAAATGGTATTTAATTAACTTCCCGAGCCCCTGGAAGCATGAAAATCACTTTAAACATGCTAATTTTAGCTCTAACACTGATGATCCACCTACAAATGTGAACTGACGTTCAAAAATAAAACATTTGAAAACGGACCATTTTCCACATTTCTGAAGCATGACGTAATGGGGGGTGTTATCTCTTTTGTCGAAAATCAGCCGTTTTTGCTCGAACATTAAATGCCTCCAAATGGTATTTAATTAACTTCCCGAGCCCCTGGAAGCATGAAAATCACTTTAAACATGCAAATTTTAGCTCTAACACTGATGATCCACCTACAAATGTGAACTGACGTTCAAAAATAAAACATTTGAAAACGGACCATTTTCCACATTTCTGAAGCATGACGTAATGGGGGGTGTTATCTCTTTTGTCGAAAATCAGCCGTTTTTGCTCGAACATTAAATGCCTCCAAATGGTATTTAATTAACTTCCCGAGCCCCTGGAAGCATGAAAATCACTTTAAACATGCAAATTTTAGCTCTAACACTGATGATCCACCTACAAATGTGAACTGACGTTCAAAAATAAAACATTTGAAAACGGACCATTTTCCACATTTCTGAAGCATGACGTAATGGGGGGGTGTTATCTCTTTTGTCGAAAATCAGCCGTTTTTGCTCGAACATTAAATGCCTCCAAATGGTATTTAATTAACTTCCCGGGGTGAAGAAACCCTTTTTGAGAACTCAGAGTGAGTAAATTGGCCATTTTCATGCACTTTTAACCATTCCATAAATCTTGTGTTTTGGGCCCCTGGAAGCATGAAAATCACTTTAAACATGCTAATTTTAGCTCTATCACTGATGATCCACCTACAAATGTGAACTGACGTTCAAAAATAAAACATTTGAAAACGGACCATTTTCCACATTTCTGAAGCATGACGTAATGGGGGGGTGTTATCTCTTTTGTCGAAAATCAGCCGTTTTTGCTCGAACATTAAATGCCTCCAAATGGTATTTATTTCACTTCCCGAGCCCCTGGAAGCATGAAAATCACTTTAAACATGCTAATTTTAGCTCTAACACTGATGATCCACCTACAAATGTGAACTGACGTTCAAAAATAAAACATTTGAAAACGGACCATTTTCCACATTTCTGAAGCATGACGTAATGGGGGGGTGTTATCTCTTTTGTCGAAAATCAGCCGTTTTTGCTCGAACATTAAATGCCTCCAAATGGTATTTAATTAACTTCCCGGGGTGAAGAAACCCTTTTTGAGAACTCAGAGTGAGTAAATTGGCCATTTTCATGCACTTTTAACCATTCCATAAATCTTGTGTTTTGGGCCCCTGGAAGCATGAAAGTCACTTTAAACATGCTAATTTTAGCTCTAACACTGATGATCCACCTACAAATGTGAACTGACGTTCAAAAATAAAACATTTGAAAACGGACCATTTTCCACATTTCTGAAGCATGACGTAATGGGGGGGTGTTATCTCTTTTGTCGAAAATCAGCCGTTTTTGCTCGAACATTAAATGCCTCCAAATGGTATTTAATTAACTTCCCGAGCCCCTGGAAGCATGAAAGTCACTTTAAACATGCTAATTTTAGCTCTAACACTGATGATCCACCTACAAATGTGAACTGACGTTCAAAAATAAAACATTTGAAAACGGACCATTTTCCACATTTCTGAAGCATGACGTAATGGGGGAGTGTTATCTCTTTTGTCGAAAATCAGCCGTTTTTGCTCGAACATTAAATGCCTCCAAATGGTATTTATTTCACTTCCCGGGGTGAAGAAACCCTTTTTGAGAACTCAGAGTGAGTAAATTGGCCATTTTCATGCACTTTTAACCATTCCATAAATCTTGTGTTTTGGGCCCCTGGAAGCATGAAAGTCACTTTAAACATGCTAATTTTAGCTCTAACACTGATGATCCACCTACAAATGTGAACTGACGTTCAAAAATAAAACATTTGAAAACGGACCATTTTCCACATTTCTGAAGCATGACGTAATGGGGGGGTGTTATCTCTTTTGTCGAAAATCAGCCGTTTTTGCTCGAACATTAAATGCCTCCAAATGGTATTTAATTAACTTCCCGGGGTGAAGAAACCCTTTTTGAGAACTCAGAGTGAGTAAATTGGCCATTTTCATGCACTTTTAACCATTCCATAAATCTTGTGTTTTGGGCCCCTGGAAGCATGAAAATCACTTTAAACATGCTAATTTTAGCTCTAACACTGATGATCCACCTACAAATGTGAACTGACGTTCAAAAATAAAACATTTGAAAACGGACCATTTTCCACATTTCTGAAGCATGACGTAATGGGGGGGTGTTATCTCTTTTGTCGAAAATCAGCCGTTTTTGCTCGAACATTAAATGCCTCCAAATGGTATTTAATTAACTTCCCGAGCCCCTGGAAGCATGAAAATCACTTTAAACATGCTAATTTTAGCTCTAACACTGATGATCCACCTACAAATGTGAACTGACGTTCAAAAATAAAACATTTGAAAACGGACCATTTTCCACATTTCTGAAGCATGACGTAATGGGGGGGTGTTATCTCTTTTGTCGAAAATCAGCCGTTTTTGCTCGAACATTAAATGCCTCCAAATGGTATTTAATTAACTTCCCGAGCCCCTGGAAGCATGAAAATCACTTTAAACATGCTAATTTTAGCTCTAACACTGATGATCCACCTACAAATGTGAACTGACGTTCAAAAATAAAAACATTTGAAAACGGACCATTTTCCACATTTCTGAAGCATGACGTAATGGGGGGGTGTTATCTCTTTTGTCGAAAATCAGCCATTTTTGCTCGAACATTAAATGCCTCCAAATGGTATTTAATTAACTTCCCGAGCCCCTGGAAGCATGAAAATCACTTTAAACATGCTAATTTTAGCTCTAACACTGATGATCCACCTACAAATGTGAACTGACGTTCAAAAATAAAACATTTGAAAACGGACCATTTTCCACATTTCTGAAGCATGACGTAATGGGGGGGTGTTATCTCTTTTGTCGAAAATCAGCCGTTTTTGCTCGAACATTA